>NC_135957.1:72759877-73099877 GCF_053455715.1 Rhinoraja longicauda | reverse complement strand
CATTACCCCCTGACTCCGCTATCCTTAAGAGCTCTATCTAGCTCTCTCACTTGGATTTGTAGGAAGGAGGGAGGTGTATGAAAGTTCTCGTCTGTGATTGGCATGGGGAATAACAATCTGCAGTATCTAACATGAATATTATTGGGGGGAAAAAGTGGTGTGTGTTTGAATTGATCTTATTAGTTCTGTTCTTGACTAGCTTAGAAGGCCCTGAAGGTGGGTCTTCTGTTTAAATAATGCAGGCCTTTACCAATGGTGTTTGCTGGAAAATCCCAGAAACGGTGATGTAATTTTCAGACTGGAGGATGAGGGATGGTACAGGAAAAGATTACGAGGCATTTCTAAAATGTGACAGTGGCATTCTCATGCTTTCTGTGTACTAAAAACAGTGGACGGAAGGTTTGATAGCTTCCTTATCTCTATCTGCCTCTGTACGTCTGTGAGAATAGTACTCAGGCTTGTATACACTGGAATTTAGAAGGGATGAGAGGAGATCTTATCGAAACGTATAAGATTATTAAGGGGTTTGGACACGTTAGAGGCAGGAAACATTTCCCAATGTTGGGGGAGTCCAGAACAAGGGGGCCACAGTTTAAGAATAAGGGGTAGGCCATTTAGAACTGAGATGAGAAAAACCTTTTCAGTCAGAGAGTTGTGAATCTGTGGAATTCTCTGCCTCAGAAGGCAGTGGAGGCCAATTCTCTGAATGCATTCAGGAGAGAGCTAGATAGAGCTCTTAAGGATAGCGGAGTCAGGGGAGATGGCAGGAACGGGGGTACTGATTGAGAATGATCAGCCATGATCACATTGAATGGTGGTGGCTGGCTCAAAGGGCCGAATGGCCTCCCTCCTGCACCTATTGTCTATTGTCTACTCGAGTGAAAGTAGGACATTTGTATTTTTTACTCAGTGGATATTATTTAACATTTCAGTGGATATTATTTAACACCGAAGTTAAAGACGTTGGTGAGGCAGCATTTGGAATATTGTGTTCAGTTTTGGGCACTCTGTTCGAGGAAGGATGATCAGGAAGGAACTGCAGATGCTGGTTTACACTGCAGATAGACACCAAATGCTGGAGTAACTCAGCGGGTCAGGCAGCATCTGCGGAGAAAAGGAATAGGTGACTTTTCGGGTCGAGACCCTTCTTCAGACTGAGAGTCGGGGAGAGGGAAACTAGAGGTTTGAAAAGGTACAGAACAAATCAGAGGTGGCACTGATGACCAGGGAAAGGTGGAGCCCACAATGGTCCATTGTTGGCTGTGGAAGAGGTGGTAATGAAGGGATATATGGATGCAAACAGTGGAACCAGCAGTTTTACTAGGGTGCGGGAGGGGCAGAGAGAGAGAGAGGGAATGCAGGGGCAACCTGAAATTTAAGAAATCAATATTTGTACTGCTGGGTTGTCATCTGCCCAAGTGAAATATGAGGTGCTGTTCCTCCAATTTGCGTGTGGGTTCACCGTGAAGGATGTTGTTGAACTGGAAAGTGTGGAGAGAAGATTTACCAGGATGTTGCCAGGACTCGAGGGCCTGAGGGCGCGGTTGAGCAGATTGGGACTCTATTCTCCGGAGCGCAGGTGGATGAGAGGTGATCTTATAAAGATGTATAAGATTATGCGGGCAATAAATAGGGAAAAATCAAAGTCTTTTACCCAGAGTAGGGAAATCAAGAACTAGAGGACATTGGTTTAAGATGAGGGGGAAAAGATTTAATAGGAACCTGAGGAGCAACGTTTTTAATACAAAAGGTGGCAGGTATACGGAGTGAACTGCCAGAGGAGGTAGTTGAGGCAGGTACCATCATAATGTTTACAAAAAACATTTGAACAGGTACATGGATAGAATAGGTCTAGAAGGATATGGACCAAATGCAGACCGATGGGACTAATGTAGATGGAGCATGTTGGTTGGCATGGGCAAGTTGCGGCGAATGGTCTGTTTCCATACTGTATGACGTTTTGTCTTTGTATTTCAAAATAAACTTTATTCGTGTGCGTCTACATACACACACGCACACGCACACGCATACACACACACACACATACATACACACATACATACATACATACACATACACACACATACATACACACATACATACATACATACATACATACATACATACACACACATACATACATACATACATACACACACACATACACACATACACTCTCACACACACACACACACACACTCTCTCTCTCTGCATGGCCTTTTTTACATTCATACTGTTGTTCTGTCCATTCATTCGTAGCCATTCATTTGTTATTAGTCCCACAGATTTCCTGTGTTTGCACATTCTGTGCACAACGCACAATTGCCACTCATGGCCTCCTGGCACAATGCAAACCTCAACAAGTGGAGACACAAGGAACTGCAAATGATGGAACCTTGTGTAAAGCACAAAGTACTGGAGGAACAGCGTGTCAGGCAGCATCTGTGGAGGGAAGGGTCCTGACCAAAAATTTCCATTGTCTATAACCTCCACAGATGCTGCCTGGCCCACCTAGTTCCTCCAGCACATTGTATTTTGATCATATTTCAGCAATTGTTTGAGAGGTGTCTACGTTGTTCTGAGTGCATTGATGTCCAGTGGAAGAAGGATTTTAGACTGCAGCCCCTCACATTTTGATTAGGCTTGTACAAGTAGGGAAAGTCATTGGGCACTGAAAGTGTGTCAGGAGTTTACAGCAATATTAATATTTCTTAAAAGCACATTTTATTGCAGGTGGTTTTCTCCTGTTAAAAATCTTAAGCACTTTATTACAATTGTGTTTTTTGAAGTGAAACTTTTGTTTGGCTATAATTTGGGTATGTGGCAGTATTCATTGTTAAAATGTTTATTGTAATGCAGCCAACTCCCCTCCCTCCCTCCCTCCCTCCCTCCCTCAGATGGATCTGTTGGCATAGAAACATAGAAAGTATGTCCTAGAGAGTAGGCCATTCGGCTCTTCGAGCCAGCACCACCATTTAATATGATCATGGCTGATCATCCAGAATCAGTACTCCGTTCCTGCTTTTTCCCCAAATCCCTTGATTCCATTAGCCCTAAGAGCTATATCTAACTCTCTCTTGAATACATTCAGTGAATTGGCCTCCACTGACTTCTGTGGCAGAGAATTCCACAGATTCACAACTCTCTGGGTGATAAAGTTTTTCCACATCTCAGTCCTAAATGGCCTACCCCTTATTCCTAAACTGTGGCCCCTGGTTCTGGACTCCCCCAACATCGGGAATACTTTTCCTGAATCTTGACTGTCCGATCCCTTAAGAATTTTATGTTTCTATAAGATGCCCTCTCATCGGCCGAGGTAACAGGCCCATCGGCCAAGCCTGTGCATGCTGACCACTGATGACCCGTCCACACTAGTTCTATGATATCCCACATTTATATCCACTCCCTGCATACGAGGGGTAATTTACAGAGGCCAATAACCTACAACCCCACACGTCTTTGTGATATGGGAGGAAATCGGAACACCCAACACATGCCTACAAAGTTCACATGTTATAGGAGTAGAATTAAGCGATTCAGCCCATTGAGTACACTCCACTATTCAATCATGGCTGATCTCTGCCTCCTAATCCCGTTTTTCTGTTTTCTCCCCATAACCCTTCATACCCGTTCTAATCAAGAATTTGTCTATCTGTACCTTAAAATTTTCCACTGACGGCCTCCACAGCCCTCTGTGGCAATGAGTTCCACAGATTAACTACCCTCTGATGAAAGAAGTTCCTCCTCACCTCCTTTCTAAAAGAGCGCCCTTTAATTCTGAGGCTATGACCTCTGGTCCTAGACTCTCCCACCAGTGGAAACATCCGTCCCCATCCACTCTATCTATGCCTTTCATTATTCTGTAAGTTTGTAATGAGTTTCCCTCCTCAACCTTCTAAACTCCACCGAGTAGAGGTCCAGTGCTGTCAAACGCTCATCATATGCTAACCCACTCATTCCTGAAATCATTCTTGTAAACCTCCTCTGGACCCTCTCCAGAGCCAGCACACCCTTCCTCAGATATGGGGCCCATACCCCACACAGTCAGCACCCAAGGTCAAGATTGAACCCAAGTTTCTAGCACAGCGAGACAGAGCTCTACCAGATGCGCCACTTTAGTATAAAGACAATTTTGATCATCTCTGTTTTCAAATCTTTATCCAATTTATAATCCTTAAAAGATAAAGAATGAATGAATAAGTTTATTGGGCAAGTATGTACATATACAAGGAATGTAGTTGCTGCCTTACAGCGAATGAAGCGCCGGAGACTCAGGTTCGATCCTGACTACGGGCGCCGTCTGTATGGAGTTTGTACGTTCTCCCCGTGACCTGTGTGGGTTTTCTCCAAGATCTTCGGTTTCCTCCCACACTCCAAAGACGTACAGGTATGTAGGTTAATTGGCTGGGCAAATGTTTTTTTTTAAATTGTCCCTAGTGTGTGTAGGATAGTGTTAATGTGCGGGGATCGCTGGGCGGCGCGGACCCGGTGGGCCGAAGGGCCTGTTTCCGCGCTGTATCTCTAAATCTAAAAAATCTCTAAATCTAAAAATAAATTTAAATCAAATACAGTTAACAATTAAGAAACTTTTAATTCTTAAACAATTAAGAAACTCTTAAACAATTAAGAACAATAAAGCAACTCTATTGTCAATTTAGTTTAAAGGCAATTTAGTTTAAATATTTCCTTACGTTTGGTATAAAGACTGCTTTGATAATCTCTGTTTTCAATATGAATCCGAGGTCTAAGAAGCCACAGAATCGTCAGCACATACGATCCTTAAAAAGAAAGTTGCAGTGACTCAGAGGAGGAATTTCATCTGAAATTAGAGAGGGTATTGATAGCATGTTCTCATGCTCTGGCTATGTTCTAGATGTGGGGGTAGCTGACACCAACAGTAGACACTTGAAACTTGAAAATCTCTATTCTCGGTACCTGATGACCGTTATCCGATGAGCGCCAAATAATTTTAAATAAATTTGAGGTTAAATTTAACAAATTATTTAATACATGAAATTGTGAATCAAAAGTTACACTACTTTCATACTGTTCTAGCAATGGATAGATAATATACTATCAGCAGCCTGCCCCATGCCGAACCTTTCTTTCATCAAATACTGTACCATGAAGCTGTGGTGACCTTATGACCATCCCGCCCAGTTTGTACTGCCCCTCAGCAGTATCAAAATGGCACTGACCAAGTTCATGAATGCAAATCTGTGATGGCAACTGGTCTGCAACCTTTATCAGGGTCGAGCACCTTTTCTGGTGGTTCTCCACCGGTATCTCGCTAATGGCGTTGCATGCACCTGCTCTTAACCCTCTGGTCGTAACCAGAGAGTTACCAGCAATGGCTTTTCTTTTGCCTCTTTACCATTACCTGTGGACTCTCTGTTGGATTTATCCTGCTTTTCATCTTCTTGATGGTAACATCATCTGAGATGGAATCAGGATTTGGATGCGTCAGAGTACAGTAGGGAAATCTGTCTGAAGAACTGTGGAAGGGTCACCTATTCCCTTTCTTCACAGAGGCTGCCTGACCCGCTGCGTTACTCCAGTATTTTGTGCCTATCTATAAGGAAGTCAATAATCTGGTTGAGTGCTAGAACAACATCTTTTTGTTCTCAGTGTTAGCAAGACCAAGGAACTGTCTGTTGATTGTTGAAGTCTGATGAAAGATAGTCTGAGTGTCTGAGATAGACAATGAGATAGACAGTAGCTGATGCAGTATGAAACACTAACATTTCCAAACAGGTCCCTTCCAGGCACAAATGTACCAGTCGGGAGAACTGTGTTGCCTCTTCAGATGTGTTCTTTCCAGTGTTTTCTTTTGAGGAAAAAAAGTGAAACATCTGTGTATGATTAATATAACTAATTTGTTTATGTTCAAACAGTTGAATTATTTTTATTGGTATCCTGGGGTAACCAGCATTAGTACATAATATTAATATTGTACGTCACATAATACTTTTCCGACATCAGCTGCTTGTTGCATTTCCATTTTTATTACATATCTGTAAACAAGGAAGAGAAACCAATTGGTTATTTGCAGGAGTAAACAATTGTGGATTCATTATTTCCCCCTGGCACGATTATAGTATTGTCAACAGAAAAGACTGATGGCTCAGTAGTAAATTGTTCATTATACTTCAAATAAAACCTCTTTGGTTAATGCAAAACAGTGGCTGACTTCTGTTCCATATTAAGAATAAGAACTTTCACTTGGGTGGCTTACAACCCAAGAGTATGAATATTGAATTTTCCAATTTCAAGTAATATCCTCCTACCCCACTTCTCTCTTGTGTGTTCACCCCTCCCACCCCCATACCCCAATGCACTCACTTCTCCCACCTTCCCCCCCACCCCTCCCATCACCCTGCTCCTTTCCCTTCCTTTCTACACTCAACTCCCATCCCCGGGTCTTCCATTTCCCTTTTAGATTTTAGATTTAGAGATACAGTCGCGGAAACAGGCCCTTTGGCCCACCGAGTCCGCGCCGCCCAGCGATCCCCGCACATTAACACTATCCTACACACACTAGGGACAATTTTTACATTTACCCAGTCAATTAACCTACGTACCTGTACGTCTTTGGAGTGTGGGAGGAAACCGAAGATCTCGGAGAAAACCCACGCAGGTCACGGGGAGAACGTACAAACTCCGTACAGACAGCGCCCGTAGTCAGGATTGAACCTGAGTCTCCGGCGCTGCATTTGCTGTAGGGCAGCAACTCTACCGCTGCGCCACCGTTCGACCTCTTTCTCCTCCCCTCTCTCCCTGCTTTTCCCTTTCACCCAAAACCATCGCGCCGGCTTTACATTTCACTTCTCCTCTTCTCTCCTTGTAGGGTCATAAGGGACAGGAGTAGAATTAGGCCATTCAGCCCATCAAGTCTACTCTGCCATTCAATCATGGATGATCTATCTCTCCCTCCTAACCCCATTCTCCTGCCTTCTCCCCATAACCTCTGACACTTGCACTATTCAAGGATCGAACATCCTTTTGTCACTTTTATACCTCAAGCCTTTGTCACTTACTCTGCCCATGTGCAATGAATCCCCCCCCACCTCAATCCTCACCTGTGTCCACCCATTGCTTGCCAGGATTTGTCCTGCCTCTACCTCTTTTCTAGGTTTCTCCCCCATAATCCAATCAGTATCCAAAAGTATGGTCTCGATCTGAAACGCTGTCTGTCAGTTCCATCCACAGATGCTGCCTGATCCTCTAAGTTACCCTCTAAGGCACACGATTGCAGCATCTGCAGTTCCTTGCTTTTCTCCGATATGAACTTTGCATTTATATTTGAAAGAAAAAAGCGGGAGTTGATTGATGCACAGAAAAGGTTACGTGCCACATGTCCGAGTAAGATTAATTTGGCTGGAGAATTTGTAAACCAATAATTATAATTTATTTTAATTTTTTTTTGGCATAAAACACCAAGTGTCAATCGTCAATGGTGCTTTATTTGTCACATATGCAACTGCACGGTAACATTTATTTTGCATTTATTACACTTGCGGGCGCCGATATTTCTGGCGCCATTGTTCAAAGTCTAAATGGCGGCCAGCCTTCGCGCTCCATTTACTGGAACAGTTCCCACGAACCGACATCCCTCTCCTCGCCCGGCCATCTTTGTGCCCCCCGGGGGAGGCCTCCTGCAGCCTACCTGAAGGCTCTGGGGGCATTACCCCGGTTCACCCTCCTATTGCCCCTCGCACACGACTTCTCCAGCTCCCTCCCGGTTACACGGTCTATCGCGCTGGATTAACTCAACAGGTTAGGCAACATCTGTGGAAGGAATGGACAGATGACTTTTTGGGTAGGGACCCTTCCTCGGAGAGTTACGTTTTCATTTGGCAATAATTTGATGGGTTGGGTTGAGATGCAGAAAGAAGAGCAAGGCAGCTGGCGTAGACATGGTGGTGAACTGAAGGTCCAGGTTCTGCGCCGATCAACTCTGTGACTGAATTTTATTGGGAGACCAACATTCACTGGGAGAGTCCCAAAGAAAGAGGAGGGTGAAATCTGTTGACGGTCGGCTGTATAATCTGTTGCCTGCAGTCTTGCTGCAATGAGTAATGTGAAGTCTATCTCGCCCTGATTACTCGCTCTCCTCCCCTCTCCCATCACACAAGAGGTATAGAAGGTTGAAAATGTCATGGGCCTCCTCCAGTGTCTTAGTGAGGCCCTCCGCAAATTGGAGGAACAGCACCTCGTATTTCGCTTGGGCAGCTTGCAGCCCAGTGGTATGAACATTGACTTCTCCAACTTTAGATAGTTCCTCTGTCCCTCTCTTCCCCTCCCCTTCCCAGTTCTCCCACTGTCTTCCTGTCTCCACCTATATCCTTTCTTTGTCCCGCCCCCCCCGACATCAGTCTGAAGAAGGGTCTCGACCTGAAACGTCACCCGTTCCTTCTATCCAGAGATGCTGCCTGACCTGCTGAGTTACTCCAGCATTCTGTGATGCCTCGCAGTCAATTTGAAGCTGCTTAAATTTCCTGGAAACCTTCCACAAAAATAACAGTTATTAACTGGATAAACAGGATCTCGCAACAATAGAAAGACTGTCAACTTGTTCCTTGAATGAACACACACCTCTTTGTAAACCGCTGGAGCATTTGATATCATAAAGTGGTAATGATCTATGCCACTACAAAGGAAGTATAATGACATCTGTTAACACTAAATATCATTTCCAAATATACAATTTGAAAAAAATTATAAAATATTAGTTTTGTCCTTGTACATGCTGATGGCATTGCTTCCCTTGTTTTGCCAGTTATTGGCATGGAGTTGGTGACTTCTCTTGAGGGTGGGTGGGAAGGGAAGGGAGGGGGGGGTCTGCTGATGGTAACAGGTGATGATTGGGGTAAATGGCTTCTAGGTTTGCATTAGAGCGGTAGGGCACAGGAAAGGGCAGAAGTTGAGCAGAGGAGATAGACATTGTTAAAACACACTAGAAGGGGACTCCCTGTTAGGGAGATGTTCATTATAAAGACCCAGCAAATTCATAGTCAAGAGATCTTAGGGCGGCACGGTGGCGCAGCGGTAGAGTTGCTGCCTTACAGCGAATGCAGCGCCAGAGACTCAGGTTCGATCCTGAATACGGGCGCCGTCTGTACGGAGTTTGTACGTTCTCCCCGTGACCTGCGTGGGTTTTCTCCGAGATCTTCGGTTTCCTCCCACACTCCAAAGACGTACAGGTTTGTAGGTTAATTGACTGGGTAAATGTAAAAATTGTCCCTAGTGTGTGTAGGATAGTGTTAATGTGTGGGGATCGCTGGGCGGCGCGGACTTGGTGGGCCGAAGGGCCTGTTTCCGCGCTGTATCTCTAAATCCAAAAAAATCTAAATCAAGAATGTTTTATTGTCATATGTCCCGAAATGGAACAATGAAATCTTACTTTCAACAGCGCAATGTAAATGTAATGGATTTCTGGATCAGTATGTTGAGGAATCAATCAGGGCGGAGTGGGGTTATTTTTTTAAATCAAGTTTTGTGCAATGAGAAACAATTATAATTGTTTAGTTTAGTTTAGAAATACGGCTCAGGAACATGGAACTGAAAAACAGTTTAAAATTGAAGGTGAGCGCCAATAGCAGAGGAAGATGTTTTTAAGATTAGTTTTTAGTTTAGTTTACGTCTTTGGATTGTGGGAGGAAACCGGAGATCCCGGAGGAAACCCACGCTGGTCACGGGAGAACGTACAATACAGGACCCATAGTTAGGATCGTACCTGGGTCTCTGGCACTGTAAAGCAGCAACTCTACCAGTGTGCCACCATGACGCCCTTATTGTATCGATGCCTCTAGTGTCTCACCAAGGCTTTTTATAAATATGACATCTTCACTTTTTTTACTCAAATCCTCTTGTTCCAGCATGTTCATTACATGGAAAAAAGATATGTTGTTCCGTTTTCTTGCTTTATCACTGTTGCAGTTAATGGATTGAAAAATCTGGGTCATGGTGGCCATTCTGTCACGCTCTCTGCAGTTTACAACTAAAAACAAACTTGCACTTTGATAAACGGTTATCATGAGGCATGGGTTAGAAGGTCAGTGCAGTCTGTGAAAAGCATTTCCATACTTAGTGCAATGGAAACTTATTACAAGATGTGATCGAGCCGACAGACAGCTTGACAGCAGCAGCTTGCAACTCAAAAACCAACGTACCGGTAGAAGTATGACCAAGATTGAATGGAAAGCATCTCTTTATCTCTTATAAGACAATAACTGCAGATGCTGGTACAAATCGAAGGTATTTATTCACAAAATGCTGGAGTAACTCAGCAGGTCAGGCAGCATCTCGGGAGAGAAGGAATGGGTGACTTTTCGGGTCGAGACCCTTCTTCAGACTGATGTCAGGGGGGCGAGATAAAGGAAGGATATAGGTGGAGACAGGAAGATAGAGGGAGATCTGGGAAGGAGGAGGGGAAGAGAGGGACAGAGGAACTATCTAAAGTTGGAGAAGTCGATGTTCAAAACACTGGGCTGCAAACTGCCCAGGCGAAATATGAGGTGCTGTTCCTCAGAATGAAGAAGGGTCTCGACCCGAAACATCACCCATTCCTTCTCTCCTGAGATGCTGCCTGACCTGCTGAGTTACTCCAGCATTTTGTGAATAAATCTCTTTATATCTTGGTCTTCAGGATTTTTAACTAACTTTTCTGATATCTTCTTTAATAACCTGCAGGGTAGGTTTTCCAGGAATTAGAGGACTTGGGACTAAAAAGTGTTTTGGCAAAAACTGGATCCAAAATTGGTCTGATGACAGGTGTCAGAGGATAGTGGTGGAGGTTGTCTGACTGGCTGGAAGTCTGTAACCAGTAGTGTTCTGCTGGGAAGGTTGCAAGAACCTTTTTGTTATTTGTCATCTCTATAAACGACTTGTATGAGAATGCCTTTGGTCTGACAAGTAAGATGCAAAGATTGTTGGAGATGTAGATAACGAATATGGCTGCCTAACGCTACACATGATGTAGACCAGCTGGAAGGATGCACAAAGGAATGCAGATGTTGGACTCTGGAGCAAAACAAAACTGTTGGAGGAACCTTTGGAATGGCTGGAAGGTCGGGCAGGAACAAGTGTGAGGTAATGTGTTGTTGGTTGTCTAATACAGTTTTGACCTGCACAATAAACAGCAAGGGCCTGCAAAGCATTTGTTCACAGAGGAACGTGCAGTGCAAGTCCATAGGTTCCTAAAAATGGCAATGCCAGCTAATAGGTTTATGATTAGAAGAAGATACTTGGCTTGCTTGTCTTCATAGGCAGGGGTATTGAGCATAAGTCAGTCAGTAAGGGTCGGGAGAGCAGCAGCAGGAACAAGGACGACCGTTGGCTGAAAGAAAGTAAGTGTGAATTACAGGTAAAAGTCCGTTTAAAAAAGAGCGTCAAAGGGACGCTAGCAGTCAGTCAGTAAAGGTCGGGAGAGCAGGAGCAAGGACGACCGTTGGCTGAAAGAAAGTAAGTGTGAATTACAGGTAAAAGTCCATTTAAAAAAGAGCGCCAAAGGGACACTAGCAGTCATTCAGCATACCTCCAAGCTCGTCAGAGGAAGGCAGGATAGGAGTGAGTGCGGGGTTTGGCTGAGCAATTAAATTAGAAGCTTGGTAAATTGGCCAATTAGTCAATTTGGTGACTGATATAAACAAGGCTTGCACAAGGGGTGCGGCCCTGTCGAGAAAAGTGCCCTGTCGAGGAAAGTGGCCTGTCGAGAAAAGTGCGAGTCTTTGGCTGCGAGTCTTCGAGGATACGCTTGTTTTTAAGCCTGATTTGTTTTTTGACACTAAAGTAATGGCGGACAAGTTGGTGCAGTGTGTTTCCTGCAGGATGTGGGAAGGTAGAGACACCGCTGGAGCTTCTGGGAGCTACACCTGCAAGAACTGTGTCCAGGTGCAGCTCCTGAATGGACGTGTTGTGGAGTTGGAGAAGCAGCTGGATGATCTCAGAGCCATCCGGGAATGCAAGAGTTTCCTGGACAGGACCTACTGTGAGGCTGTCACGCCAAGGGTCCAGGTCGAGCGAAGGTGGGAGACCATTTCAAAGGGGAGTAAACATGGACTACAGGAGACCCCGGTAGCTGTGCCTATTGCAAACAGGTACACCCTCTTGGGAGCTGTCGGGGCAGAAGACGCTTCCAGTCCGTGCGGCAGACAGGTCGGTGGCTCTAATCCAGGCAAGGAGACCCGACCGGGGAGACCAAAGTCGGGAAGAGCCATAGTAGTGGGTGACTCCATTGTCCGAGGTACGGACAGTCAATTCTGTGGCCGCAGGCGGGACTTGAGGATGGTCTGTTGCCTCCCTGGTGCCAGGGTTCAAGACATCACGGGGCGGCTTCAGAACATCCTAGCGAGGGAAGGCGATCAATCGGAAGTAGTTGTGCACGTGGGCACGAACGACGTCGGGAGGAAGAGGAAGGAGGTACTGCAACGTGAGTTTAGAGAGTTGGGAAGAAGACTGGGAAGTAGGACGTTGAGGGTGGTTATCTCTGGACTGCTACCTGTGCCTCATGCTAGTGAGGGTTGAACCTCTCTTGCCATAGAGGGAGTACAGAGAAGGTTCACCAGATTGATTCCTGGGATGGCAGGACTTTCATATGAAGAAAGACTGGATGGACTCGGCTTGTACTCGCTGGAATTTAGAAGATTGAGGGGGGATCTTATAGAAACTTCTTAAGGGGTTGGACAGGCTAGATGCAGGAAGATTGTTCCTGATGTTGGGGAAGTCCAGAACAAGGGGTCAGAACTCGTTCTGAGTCGGCATGGATTTACGAAGGGGAAATCATGCTTGACTAATCTTCTGGAATTTTTTGAGGATGTAACTGGGAAAATGGACAGGGGAGAGCCAGTGGACGTAGTGTACCTTGACTTTCAGAAAGCCTTCGACAAGGTCCCATATAGGAGATTAGTGGGCAAAATTAGAGCACATAGTATTGGGGCTAGGATACTGACATGGATAGAAAATTGGTTGGCAGACAGAAAGCAAAGAGTGGGGATAAATGGGTACCTTTCAGAATGGCAGGCAGTGACTAGTGGGGTACCGCAAGGCTTGGTGCTGGGACCGCAGCTATTTACAATATACATTAATGACTTGGATGAAGGGATTAAAAGTAACATTTGCAAATTTGCAGATGACACAAAGCTGGGTGGCAGTGTGAACGGTGAGGAAGATGCTATGAGGTTGCAGGGTGACTTGGACAGGCTGTGTAAGTGGGTGGATGCATGTCAGATGCAGTTTAATGTGGATAAGTGTGAGGTTATCCACTTTGGTGGTAAGAATAGGAAGGCAGATTATTATCTGAATGGTGTCAAGTTAGGAAAAGGGGACGTACAACGAGATCTGGGTGTCCTAGTGCATCAGTCACTGAAAGGAAGCATGCAGGTACAGCAGGCAGTGAAGAAAGCCAATGGAATGTTGGCCTTCATAACAAGAGGAGTTGATTATAGGAGCAAAGATGTCCTTCTACAGTTGTACTGGGCCCTAGTGAGACCGCACCTGGAGTACTGTGCGCAGTTTTGTTGAAATAGTTACAAAAGGAGTTCAGATGTTGCCATAATACAAATTCCACCTTTGTCCAATACTGCAATTTAGGGGAACAGTTAATAACCAAAAGGACACAGATTTTTATCTTTATATTTTTTTGGGACAATAAATGCAAAGGTTACTTTCTCTGTCTTGTTTTCCACATTCCGTCCACTGTCTAAGCATCATAAGATCATAGGAGCAGGTATTAGGCCATTCGGCCCATCAAGTCTACTCTGCCGTTCAATCATGGCTGATCTATCTCTCCCTCCTAACCACATTCTTCTGTCTTCTCCCCATAACCCCTGACACCCGTACTAATCAAGTAACCAGCTGCACACCCGTACTAATCAAGAATCCAGCTGCACAAATCCATCCTAAAACCAGGGAGAGATAGATCACATTGATGCTGATATTGAAATTAAACATAAAATCTACATTGAAGAACACCAGGATGGATCAGTGAGAAAGTGGCCCCCTTTGTGAATGATGATATGGGACAATGCTTTATCTGTTTTTTGTGCAGTGTTTTTGTGATCCGAGGTATAATTCATTAGTAACCATCTAATGGCATGACTTTTTACTGCAATTATTAACACATAGTTTAAAATCAGGTATCATACATTTTTAAAGAAGTTCAATATAAAGGCTAAGTATTTGTGAGTATTGTGTTATAATATTGTATCATTGTTATAATTAGTGAGGCAGGTTGCTTGTAACATATAATCCATTCTGAACACTTCATTCATTGACTAATTGCGGTTTATGCTCATTGCTCCTACAACACATGTCATGAGCCCGTGTGTATTTTATATTAATAACCTGTGGTTAGTTCTGGCATTTTGGCATGCGTTTTAAGCAATACTTTAAATACACTTCTCATTATGCAGATCAGTGGAAGAGAATATGCTTACTGAGCCAGAAAATGTTGAGACAATCTACAATTCGTCCTAATTATTTTGTCTGCCTTCCAAAAGCTCTTGGAATTTCAAATTTTGAAATGTAATATTTGCGGGTGGAAAGGGGGGACTGAGATTATGATGGACACAAAATGCTGGAGTAACTCAGCGGGACAGGCAGCATCTCTGGCGAGAAGGAATGGGATCATTGTTAGCTGTGGGGAAGGTCACACAATCAGTAATATTTAATCAGGAGGACAGTGGAACTATGCAGGAAGAAACTGCAGATGCTGGTTTAAAGCAAAGATAGAGTGATTGAACGGGTCTGACAGCATCTCTGGAAAAAATAAATGGCTGATGTTTCGGTTTGAGACCCTTCTTCAGTCTGAAAAAGGGTCACAATCCAAAACTTCACATTCCTTTTCTCCAGAGATGCTGTGTGCCCGGACCATCGAACAAGGTGGAGAACTGGGATGGGGGGGGGGGGGGGGGGGGGGGGGGGAACGGAGAGAGAGGGGAAAGCAAAGGTTATGAAGTTAGAGACATCAATAGGATGGACTGTGGAGCAGAGTATATTGCATTTGCATTCCTCTCCTTGCTGCAGGGAGCGAAATCATGAATGGTGTTGCCTGAGGAAACCTTTCTTTTCCTCGAACGAGGTTCTCGGTTGCTGGCTTGTCTAAAATAGAAGCCATTCCTTCCTAAATGGATTAGCGTGGTACCGAGCAAGATAAAACAAGATCTCGAGTGGTTCATGAAGTGAGGTGTATTACAATATAGGATTACATTCCCAAACTAGGGAAGGAAAACACTGAATCAAAGATCCCGTTGCTGATTGCGAAGTAGTGTTCCTTCTAAAACATGTGGTCTGGGGAATATCCAGCATATTTTGGTCTTTCAATAAATCTTTTGGAGGGGATTTGTAAAACATTCTTATTGCATATCAAAGCAAAATGGAAATTTGCTTTTAATAAAACCATCCTGCTCTGAACAAGAGATTTACTATGATTGCTGAAGCTTACTTTTTATGGCTTGCTGCATATTTTTGATGTTCTTTACTCACCGTGCTAGAACTAAAAGAGAAATGTGTTTGAGAGTCTCATTCTTGTTAATAGATCCACTATTTTTCCATAGGTTTTGAATTTGGTTGGGATCATAAGTTTAAAATAACAAATTCCTATTTCAGAACCAGACAATTAGAGGAGGAATTTCTTTAATCTGAGGTGAATATGTGGAATCCATTGCCACAGAAGGATGTGGAGGCCAAGTCAATGGAAACATTTTAAGGCAGAGATACATAGATACTTGATTAGTACGGGTGTCGGGGGTTATGGGGAGAAGGCAGGAGAATGGGGTTAGGAGGGAGAGATACATCAGCCATGATTGAATGGCGGAGTAGATTTGATGGACTGAAATGTCACTTGTGAACTTATGAATTTGGCCCCAACAGTCACAGTCCCAAGACAGTTGGGTGTGTGCAAGGGTAGAGTGTGATCCTAATACATACAGCACAAGATCCGATCTGAAAAGTTAATTCAGTTTCTTTTTACACAACTGCTGCTTGATCTGCCAAATGTTTCCAAAATTTCCTGTTTCTTTCTTTTTTTGAGGCTTCGCTGTTTTTTGGATGAATAAAGATTTAAATTTGGGGGATACGTCTAACCGGCTAAGGAATGGACATAATGAAACTCCCTCAATTACTTTCAGGATTCCAGACAACGGTGAAAGAAACCGATGTCCAAGCCTGCCAGCAAAGGCGAATGTGGCCAGAAGATTGTCCATTTAGTTTGTTTTAACAACTTAAAGGCACAGCTTTGGGGTGGCACGGCGGTGCAGCAGTGGAGTTGCTGCCTTACAGCACCAAAGACCCGGGTTTGATCCTGACTACAGGCGCTGTCAGTACTGAGTTTGTACATTCTCCGCGTGACCTGCGTGGGTTTTCTCCGGGTGCACCCACACTCCAAAAGCATAGGCATATTTCTCCGGTTTCCTCCCACACTCCAAAGGCATACAGATTTGTTGGTTAATTGGCTTTGGTAGAAATGTAAATTGTCCTTGGTGTGTAGGATAGTGTTAGTGTACGGGAATCGCTGGTCGGCGCGGGCGGACTCAGTGGGCCGTAGGCCTGTTTCCATGCTGTATCTCTAAACTAAACTAAACAAAAAATGGACTCATTTTACATTGTTTGAATTTTTTACTGGGCACAGTTCTTGAAAATTTTAAGGTGCAGAATCAGTAAGCTGCAGTGCTTTTACACACGGTCCCCTTGTCTAAATCAATACTGGATGATGTTACTCCATGTTGTGACATGATAACGAGTTTCATGGATTGCAGATGTTACATTGTGTAGGCCACATCGCCCAGCATCTTAAATGTCGCAATGATATACACAGCACTCATTTATTATACACCTCGGTCCAGATGCTCACCTTGCTACTTGATAGAATGGTTTGGAGTTGCAATTTGTCATGTCTAGACAGGAGAAAACAGTTAAATAACAATTCGGATACAATTAAGCTAGGTCATTTCTAAGTGGGCCTCAACATCATTCTAAACAACTAGCTACACTGCACAGCAATGGGAGTCATATCTTTGACTATTCAATATGCTCCACAGTAAAACAAGTGTTTAAAAGCAGAAGTTTCAATGTAAAGCATAATTGCTTTAACAAAGGTCGTAAATCTTTAATGTTTATTCTGTTGCTCTTCCACGGAGCTGCCTGACCTGAGCATTTCCAGCATTTAGCAGTTTTGTTTCAGGTTTCCAGCCTCTGTGTTTTTATTTGATGTTTGTAAATGAGCATTTTATAATTGCACAAAGGGAGCAAGATGGGGCAACTTGGTCAGCATGGGCAAGTTGAGCTGAAGGGCCTGTTTCCATGCTGTATATAGCTTTATGACTCGACAACTGCTAAACATTATTACCCATGGAGGCGACCACTCTTCACACTCTGCTAATGAAATTGTCCAGTAATAACTCGCCTCTTCTGTGCATGTGCTGAAACACGTGCAGCAGTTGTGAAGTTTGGGTGACCTTAATGAACTTAAAATGGTGGGATTAATGCCCTAAAACATTGAGTCTCTGTGTGACTGGTCAGTTCTTCTGACCTGACATAATTTGAAATGTTTACAAGCAACTGCAATTGAAATGTAAATGTTTAGAATTGTAGGCACGCAGAATGGAAACGGGCCCTTTGGCCCACCGAGTCCGTGCCGACCAGCGATCCCCGAACAGTTAGACTATCCTACATATACTAGGGACAATTTACAATTTTACTGAAGCCAATTAACCTACAAACCTGTACGTCTTTGAAGTGTGGGAGGAAACTGGAGATCCCGGTGAAAACCCACGCAGGTCACGGAGAGAAGGTACAAATTCAGTACAGACAGCACCCGCAGTCAGGATCGATCCTGGGTCTCTGGCGCTGTAAGGCAGCAACTCTACCGCTGCGCCACCGTGCTGCCCTAGTCATGTGATTAATGCCCTGAGTCTCTGTGTGACTGGCAGAAGGTTAGTTCCTCTGACCTGACATAGTTTGAAATCTTTACAAGTGTCTGTAATTGAACTGTAAATGTTTAGAATCGTAGGCATACAGCACGGAAACAGGCCCTTCGGCCCAACTTGTCCATGCTGACCAAGATGCCCCAACTATGCTATTACCATTTGTCTGTGTTTTGCGCTATCTATATACTCTCGTTTATTATCTTGTTTGTGACTGAACTTCAGCCAAAACGGTACAGGATAGCGCGACAACTTTAGGCCCACCTTACTCACCATTGTCACTTTAGTGATAATGCAAGTAGTTTTATTGAAATCGGTCTTATAGACAATAGACAATAGGTGCA
This sequence comes from Rhinoraja longicauda, assembly GCF_053455715.1. Taxonomy (NCBI): domain Eukaryota; kingdom Metazoa; phylum Chordata; class Chondrichthyes; order Rajiformes; family Arhynchobatidae; genus Rhinoraja; species Rhinoraja longicauda. Next base: position 73,081,612 of record NC_135957.1, on the reverse strand, counting down.
GGAGGAGGCCATTCGGCCATTCGAGCCAGCACCGCCATTCAATGTGATCATGGCTGATCATTCTCAATCAGTACCCCGTTCCTGCCTTCTCCCCATACCCCCTGACTCCGCTATCCTTAAGAGCTCTATCTAGCTCTCTCTTGAATGCATTCAGAGAATTGGCCTCCACTGCCTTCTGAGGCAGAGAATTCCACCCATTATATTTTTTAAGTTATTCACATTTTAAAGTTTAAAAGGAGGGGAGGGAGAGGAGAGGAAGGAGGAGGAAGGGGAGGAGTGGGGGAGAAGGGAGAGGGGGGGGTTGAGGAGAGAGGGGAGGAGGGGGGGGGAGGACAGGGTGCTGCACCAATGCAGGAGAGGTTTGGGCCCAACGGGTCCACTTTGTCTAGTATCACTCTAAACCTTATGTGTCGGAAGGAACTGCAGATGCTGGTTTACACTAAAGATAGACACAAAATGCTGGAGTGACTCAGCGGGACAAGCAGCATCTCTGGAGAAAAAGAATAGGTGACGTTCCCCCATTCCTTCTCTCCAGAGATGCTGCCTGTCCAGCTGAGTTACTCCAGCATTTTGTGTCTTATCTTCACTCTAAACCTTTCCTGATTTACAAAAGAAAATGCTGGAGTAACTCAGAGGGTCGGGCAACGTCTCTGGAGAACATAGGTAGGTGAGTCTGAATAGGGGTCCTGATCCAAAACGTCACCTTTCCATGTTCTCCAGAGATGCTGCCTGACCTGCTGAGTTACTTCAGCACTTCAGTCTTTAACTGCAGATTTATTGTCTTGCTTTCCAGAAAAATTGTGTATTTGTTCAGAAATATTTAACCTCTCACCAGTACGTGCCAGAGGTAAATTATGTTCAGTGGAAAACATTATCCAGATGCTTGACCACAAAAATGGTGAGAAGTTGCACATGCAAGACTAATGAGCAGTCTTGGGCCATAAATTTAATAGGTGACTGCGAACAATCTGCAGAATTACCCGCTGGGGCGGATAAAAAGCTCCTATTATTGGCATTTGGTGAATATGAAGAGGAAATATTGCTCGGAACAAGTAATTTCCTGTAGTTGATGGTCATTACTGTAGAATTTATTTCATATACACATTAGTAATGTCTCTTGTTCTCGAAATTGCATCTGAACAGTTTGATAAAATATTCAGAGGATACCTCAAGCAGTGTATAGTAGTCTGAAGAAGGGCCTCGACCTGAAACTTCACCCATAGGAGGAGCCAGCGCTGCCGTCGCAGCTGCGGCTTGCCTGCAGTCCGTCTGTCTTTTGTGTTTTTTGTTGTTTTTGTCTGAATTGTAGTTTTAATGTTATGTTTTGGGGGGGGGGGGGGGGGTGGGAGGGAACGGGAACTGTAACATTCTCTCTCCCGAACGGAGACGCGACCTTTGTTTCTGTGTCGTGTCTCCGTTCCCGTTGCGGTCTACCACCGGCCATGCACCTGGGACCACCTGGGGCTCTGGTTCGCAGAGCCCGCGGCCCGGACTCACCACCTGCGGCGCTGGCTGCCTGCGGATGCTGCGGGAACGGCTGCGACTCGTCTCCGGAGGCTCCGGCGCGGGCCGCGTGGACGTCGGAAGCCCGCAGGCCCCTGGATGGGGGCCGACATCGGGAGCACCGGCAGCGGCAGAGGCAGCGTGTTCGCCCGCCCCGAATCGCGGGGCTTGGGTCGGCCCGCCACGGACCTTTCACCATCCGGCGCGGCCTGGAATAGGCCGCGGGATTTTTCACCGCCCAGCGGGGGCTTCAATATAGGGAGCCCCGACCGCCCCGACGTGGCAACTCCAACAGCCTGACCGCGGGACAAGACGGCAGGGAAGAGAAAAAGACATTCTGGCCTTCCATCACAGTGAGGAGGGACTGGAGGAGACTCACTGTGATGGATGTTTCTTTTTGTTTGGTGTTAGTTGTGATTGTATGTGTTATTGCATTTTTATTGATTAATCTTATTGGTCTTATTGTTCAACTGCGGGTAATGTTTCATTTCACTACACATTTATGTGTATGTAACAAATAAACGACTATTGACTATTGACTATTGACATTCCTTCTCTCCAGAGATACTTCCTGCATTTTGTGTCTATCTTCAGTACAAAGTAGAAGCTCTGCTATATTGATCCAATGACTGAATTAAAACTGACTGACCTGAAATGCTTGATGTCCATAAAGGTTCTGATGGGATAACATTAGCTTGAAACCATTCACCAGGCTTGATAAAGGGCTGATGAGAAGTTGAATTATGAATATTAACATGAACTTTCCTTTTGGACTCACCAATTGTATTATCAAAGACAGACAAAAAAAGCGGGTCAGGCAGCATCTCTGAGGAAAAGGAATAGGTGAAGTTTCAGGTTGAGACCCTTAGACTCTTACTGTTTTATCAAAATTCTTTGATAATCAAAATATTGTATTATCAAAACTCTACAAGCTTCGCCACTGTACCGCTCACATTTTCGGCTGCAAATTTGGAACCAAAGATATTAGAAGTTGATATACGTTTTACTATTTATTTCTGGTTCTAAGATGCTGGTGTGTTTGGGCATTTGGAGTGCAGTTCATTCCCCAGTGCATCCAGCTTCTGTTGGAAAGTTGCTCTGGCAATTCTGCCACTCATAATTAAAGGTGTCAAATATATCCCCATTTGTTTATCTTCAGAGAACTCCTGTGAAAATTCCAGGCTTGAGTTCTTTCATTCTCATCCTGTTTTGAAAAGCAATACATGATACTTTCTGTCTCCTCATTCATAAGGACATTGGTAGAAAGATTAACATTTATTAACAATCCTTGGGTATCTTCAGAATAGGGTGATGGGCTATCTCTTGACTGTGGCCAGCAGCTTGATGCAACCTGTGTATTGTTTGGCATCTTTTTGGAGGGCAGTTGGAGTGACTAATAGTCTGCAATGAGCCACAAAGGGAAAGACTGAGTGAGGATTGGACAATTTGGGTCTGCGACAATCTGAAGCTTGTTTTGAATCACCTTTATAAATGATTCTCCACCATTCAGTGTCATGCAGTGTGGAAACAGACCCTTCCGCCCAACTTGCCCACGCAAGTATTGCCCCGAACCTGAAGATTTTAATGCAACTTTAAATTTCACAAGCCCGAAAACTCTTCCAAAAAAATTGCCAGTGGTTAATTATTTTGGTACCATTTCTCTTCTGTATAAGTGGCGGCCTTAATGTCTGAGTTGCAGTCCACAGTAGATGTTCTAAAATTTGCACAAAGCAGACTATCGCTGATGCTAGAAATAGGAACCCAAATCACTCAGCAGGTACGATAGCATGGAGACCAATAGCTTGAAAACCAAATGTGTAAGAAGGAACTACAGATGCCGGTTTACACCGAAAATAGATACAAAATGCTGGCGTAACTCAATGGGTCAGGCAGCATCTCTGGAGAAAAGTAATAGGTGACGTTTCGGATCAAGGCACTTCTTCAGACTCGGATGAAAGGTTCCAACCCGAAACATCACCTATTCCTTTTCTCCAGAGATGCTGCCTAACCCCCTGAGTTACACCAGCATTTTGGGTCTAGTTTGAAAACTAAAATGATTTTATAGCAGTGACTAAAATTCGAGATAACTTTGTCAGTGCCAGAAACGTGGTGACTCTTGTGTATTGCCTAGATGAGGCCTGCTGTATGATTTTACCATTTAGTGCTCAAAACATTTCATTGTAACTCATTGCATTGAACCATTGAATCATTGAAATGCGATGGACCCAAAATGAAAAGAAACTCAACACAAAGAACTGAAGATGCTGGTTCACGATTTAAAAAGTACACAAACTGCTGGAGTAACTCAGCGGACCGGGCAGCATCTCTGGGGGATATGGAGCGGTGATGTTTCGGGTCAGGACCTGTCTTCATACCTGAAGCACTTTGTGTCCAGCACTATGTATCTTTTTGTTTAAATGAGAAAATAAACTCGGTGAGCGAAATTGACGCAATAAAAGGTCCAAGCACAAAGCCAGCTCCTTTTTACTGTTCACATTGTTTACTGACTCTGGTTTGAACTCTTTTGAATTAATTGAGCTCCAGCTAAAATTCGAGTTAAACGTCATCAGAGTGTGTACATCCTTCAGCGCGTAACAGATGCTGGAAAGTAGTGTGAAGTGGACTTAGTTGGTGAAAGCGGTTCAGGCCGCCTTGATTGTTTTGGGGCTGTGTTGAGGCTACAATTGAAATGTAAATTGATGTGAGTTACCCCAGTGGGAGCTGCCGGTAAGCAGCGCATTGTGGCTGTCGGGTATGAAAGAAACATCTTAGGTCGAGGTCTTTGATCGTGTGGGTCTCTTCCTTGCATTCGCTGCAGAGAAAGCCTGGAGCTCAGCAGTGAATGGCTGTTTGCCACGCTGGGAAAGCTGCAACTGTAAGTACTAGCTGTACTTTACCCTTTCCAGTCACATTGAATTGATGATCGCCAGTACGTTCAGATCATAGAACAATGACAAAATGGGAAAATGCTTTCTCCATAGTCCCTCCTCCTCTGGAGAACAATACTTGACCTCATGCTTAGGTAGTCTGTTATTTCAGGCTGTACATACATCCTAAGTGTTAACAAATTAAAAATAAATTAGCTGCGTTTCAGAGGCCTATTGTCAAAACAAACAATGCGCGCACACACACACACGCGCACACACAGACACACACACACACAGGCACACACGCACACACACACAGGCACACACACACAGGCACACACACACGCGCACACACACACACGCACACACACAGGCACACACACACGCACACACACACGCGCACACACACACACACACACACACACACACACACGCACACACACAGGAACACACACACACCCGCTTGGTCATTTAGTTGTAAGGCATTACTACATTTTCCTACGATCTATAGATTGATGGAAGTGGATTCTATAAAGAGAATTCCATTAATAAACTATGTTTAATAATTTTTTGTGTGTCGAGTGGAGGTCTGTGCCAGGTGGCGGGGACACAAGCAAGTTTAGCACAAAGACTAGTAAAGAACAGTGAACAATGAACTACTATGAGTTCAAGCTGCTGCCAGAACTCAATTAGGTGCCGAAAATCTCTTGCTGTGCACCCTGACCTACAATGTTAAATTGTGTGTTTCATTCCAATTTTGTAATGCCGAATGCCAGAATGAACCATTCAGACGTTCAGATCTCTTGGGATACTTAACATTGCCGGTGGAATTGCTGCACTAAATTGTTGGGACATTTTTATAAAAATTTGCTTCAGTTTAGTTTCACTTCAGTATGTAAATCTGTGTGATCGGAGGTTTTGTGAGTGAGATTTTGGGCTTGTTTGAGGGAAGATCTTCGGCTAGATTGTGGGAGGGGAGGGTGATCAACAAAAGACAGGCCACCTCGCTCCACACAGCCAGTGTGGAGGGGAGGTCCATGAACCAAGTTAATGCATAATGAGATAACGCAGAAGGCAGTTGATACAGCACAGCACTGGAGAATACAAGAGAGTCCAGAGTGTTTTGTTGTTATATGTCCCAGATAGAACAATGAGATTCTTACTTGCAGCAGCACAACAGAATATGTAAAATTCATTGTGTAGGAAGGAACTACAGATGCTGGTTTAAACAGAAGAGAGACACATAATGCTGGAGTAACTCAGCGGGACAGGCAGCATCTCTGGTGAGAAGGAATGGGTGACGTTTCTGGTCGAGACCCTTCTTCAGACTCGATGTAAAATTCATTGTTAATCAGGAGGCACAACAGCTGCATCAAAACTAAATAACTCCATTTTGTTTAGGCTGAAAGCCACCGTTTTCTTGAATAACTGGTGACCAGCAGAAAATTGCGTGTTTGCAAAACTCCCGAAGAGCTTCACTTTTGTAATGAGTCAATTACCTTACTTCGCTGGAAATTAAAGGCAACAAACATTTAATAAATATGCAATTTGGTGATCCCAAAAGAGTGCTGATTTAGTTCAAAACACACAGTGCTGAGGAACTCAACTGGTCAGGCAGCATCTGTGGAGGAAATGGACTGTTGACATTTTGGATCGGGACCGATCCTGCTGATTTAGTTGCTGGATTTGGCTGAATTATTGCTAAGGATGGTGGCACTCCATGATTTGAACGTGTTGCAGGAACATTTGGCATGGTGTACTGGCGAAGATGTCAATCTTCAGGTGGGATATTAAACAGAGGCCTCGTCTCTGCGTAAATGTACTTCTGTGTTTGAAATGCACAAGGACGTAATGCTGAGGCTGGTCAGGCCGCATTTGGAATATTGTGAACAATTCTGGGCACCCTATCTGAGGTAGGGTGTGCTGGCTCTAGAGAGGGTCCAGAGAAAGTTTACAAGAATAATCCCAGGAATTAGTAGGTTAACCTCTGATGAGCGTTTGTCGGCAGTGGGCCTGTACTCGCTGGAGTTTAGAAGAATGAGGGGGGGGGGGGGGGAGTGGACCTTATGGAAACATACAGAATAGTGAAAAGCATGGATAGAGTGGATGTGGAGAGGATGTTTCCATTAGTGGGAGAGTCTAGGACTAGAGGTCATAGCCTCAGTACTAAAGGAAGTTTTTTTTAGGAAGGAGATGAGGAGAAATTTCTTTAGTCAGAAGGTAGTGAATCTCTGGAATTCTTTGGAGGCCAAGTCAGTGGATATTTTTAAGGCAGAGATAGATAGATTCTTGATAAGTACGGGTGTCAAAGGTTATGGGGAGAAGGCAGGAGAATGGGGTTAGGAGGGAGAGGTAGATCAGCCATGATTGAATGGCCGAGTAGACTTGATGGGCCGAATGGCCTAATTCTACTCCTATCACTTAAGACATGACCTGGTGGGCCATGTGCGCTGGATGCATCGTGGCCTGTAGAGGGGAAGCCCCCAAACCTCCACCAGCTCATCCCACGATGACCAGAGCCTGTAGTAAAGGGAGCCAGTGACGAACTGACCTGAGGAGCAATGCTGGTAGTAGTGTGAAGTGGGGTCAGGCTGTAGACAGCATTTTATCGGAATGCATCACAGCTTGGTTTGGGAACAGCTCCATCCAAGAACACAAGCAAGTGCAGAGTTGTGGACATAGCCAAACCAACCTCCCTTCCATTGACTCCATCTACACTTCATGCTGCCTCGGCAAGGCCATCAGCATAATTATCTCGTCTCTCTTCCCTCTCTTCTCCTGTTTCCCATCAGGCAGGTAGGGACAGGTTTGAAAACATATACCTCCAGTTTCGGGGACAGTTTCTTCCCGACTGTTATCAGGCAACTGAATGGTCCTCTCACCAGCTAGAGTGCGGTCCTGACCTCCCAGCTACCTCATTGGAGATCTTTGCACTATGTTTAATTGGACTTTATCAGACTTCATCTTGCACTAAATGTTGCACCCTTTGTGTATTGCGGGTGCCTTGATTGTAATCATGCATAGTATTTTGACTGGATAGCACACACACACTAGAGCTTTATACTATACCTCGATACAAGTGACAATAATAAACTAAACTAATTATAATAAACTAACCTAAATCATGAGTGGTGTAGCTAAGATGAGCACAGATGTAAGATGATAAGGGAAAAGATTTTAAAGTGACCTGAGAAACAAGGTTTTCTCACAGAACATGGTGGGTAAATGGAACGAGCTGTTGGAGGAAGATGTAGAGGCAGGAACAATAACAACTTTACATTTGGAGGTATCGATATACCAAGACTCTTGTTTATATGTTTGTTTGTTTGTTCCTGAACTACAGCCTAAACGGTACACGATAGCGCGGAAATTTTAGGCCCATCTGACCCACCATCGTCCCTTTGGTGCTAATGGAAGAAGTTTCATTGAAATCAGTGTTATATTTTTAAAGTTATTCACATTTTAAAGTTTAAATCTATCTCCTAGGGAGGAGGAGGAGGAGGAGGGGGGGGAGGGGGAGGAGGGAGGATAAGGGGGGGTTGAGGGGGATGGAGTGGTTGGGGGGGGGAGGGGGCGAGGAGAGGGTGCTGCACCAAATCAGTAGAGGTTTGGGCCCAACGGGTCTGGTATGGACTAAAAGCAGGCAGATGGGACTGGCTTACATGGGTATCTTGGTTGACAATGGTGGATTGGGCCCAATTGGCCTGTTTCCCTGTTGTATTGGCTCTGTGCAGTTGTGAAAGCTTATTCCCCCTTCTGTTTATAGTTTCCACACTGTTAATTGCTATTGAAAATAACACAAAAGAGCCCACAGACTGTACTGCATTTATGAAAACAAATGTTCAAATTGCACTAATCCCAGCGAGGGGCAAAATAATTCCCATTATCCAGATATTTATGCGAATCAGACTGACAGCTACACAATGATAACTGTTTGGTGCCAAGTTTTCTGGTTGCTTTAAACCAACTTCCAGACTGTAGCATGTTTACTAATAAGACAGCTATATGATTGTCTCAGCCAGAACAAAATACAATGTATTTAAGAGATGATGCACATTCATACTGTGTGTGGGTTTCAGGAAATGTTGAGTTCATGGAAAAATATTTGGACTGTTCAGAATTTCACAAATAACTTCAATCATTCTGTTGCTATGCAAGATGACAGATGCAATTCATTGTCAATTGTTTCTTGTGTCGGGAAGCAAAAGGTTTGCAAGGCTGTCTTGCAACAACTTCCTTTTATTAACACACTGACTATGTTTGATGGTGCTGTCAAAAATAATGAAGGGCTGAAGTTTAAAATTTATTAAGCTGAATGTTACAATATATCCCAATACACCTGTGAATATCAGCACAAGGATTCAACATCTGAGCACTTTCTGGCATTCAGTTTGATCCTGATTTATTGTTTACAGATCCTATGTATTTTCAGTTACTCCAAATCCTTTAGCACTGCATCCAACCAAAACCTGACCATCTGAATAGATGCACTAGCATGGGGAGACTGCACTCCATAATTCAAAATTAGCGACTCCCATGGGGAAGGCCGAGGCAGGGGGTAGATATCCTGGTGGAAGCCAAACAGAGATGTGCTATTAGGCCTGCACTCAGTAGCAGAAGCATCCAGCAGCAAGTATCAAACAGCAAAAGGAAACTGACCAATAATCCAGGATCCCCATTCGCAATGGATAGAGTGGATGTGGAGAGGATGTTTCTACTCGTGGGAGAGTCCAGGACTAGAGGTCATAACCTCAGAATTAAAGGACGTTCTTTTAGGAAAGAGATGAGGAGAAGTTTCTTTCCACAGAATTCATTGCCACAGAATGCTGTGGAGGCCAAGTCAGTGGACGTTTTTAAGGCAGAGATAGATAGATTCTTGATCAGGGTGGTTGTCAGAGGTTATGGGGAGAAGGCAGGAGAATGGGGTTAGGAGGGAGAGATAGATCAGCTGTGATTGAATGGCAGAGTAGACTTATTGGGCCGAATGGCCTAATTCTACTCCTATCCCTTATGACCTTAATCCCAAGGCAGCATTCATTAGTTGTGGAAATGCGGAGGAAGGAACTGCTGATGCTGGTTTACACTGAAGATCGACATAAAATGCTGGAGTAACTCACTCAGCGGGGCAGGCAGCATCTCTGGATAGAAGGAATGATGATGTTTCGGGTCGAGACCCTTCATAGTTGTGGAAAATGGTTTCATGGGTGCCTGTTTGTGCTGTCCTGCACTTTTGTTTTTAAGATACCCTGACATTCTTGTTGCCAAGAATTGTGTAATCTTTTGAAGAAAATTTGTTGGGAAAATAGTTTTTATTTCCTGTACACACCTGGCCAACAGCCAGGTTCTCTCTCGGTAAATCAAGTGAATGCAGAATTTGTTTCCATGCAAGGTGGGATGGCTTTTCTTTTACTTTTGTTGTTTCTAGGAAGCAAATGGTGGTTAAGAGTGACCACAATTCATGCTTTTGGAGAATTGCCTAAAAAAATTAGAAAAACTACCACATAATTTTGGTTATTACTGCACTATGGTTTCCACTGTGCAAAATATACTGAGTCTCCAGGAATGGTTGTAGATGCTGGGGTTGGGTCCTATGCCAGGAATGTAGAATGAAGCTAATTTCTTCATTCATTCATTCATTCAGAGAGGGGAGAAGAGAGAACGACCGGGTTATGAGTGGCCCTTGATTATGTTGGCTGCTTTTCTGAGGTAGTGTGAAGTGTAGATGGAGTCGTGGTGGGAGGAAGCTGGTTTGTGTTTTGGTGATTCTGGTTTGGGATTTTTTTGATTCACTACAGGCTATGAATTTGTCTCAAAATCAATTTTGCAAGAGAAGAAACATTTCAGTTTCAGAAATTTAGTACATCTAAGCCACTTGAGTTTTGGAAAGTGGTGTGATTAACTTGGCTGAAATTTTTTTTTAGAATGCAATTTAACAAAATTGCTGCTGCAGTCCGATTTTTAACATTTTCTTGACATTGTCATTGTAATGAAGGGCCATTTGTTTTACTTCCCAGAGTGAATCCCACCCACATGAACTGTGTAGGAGGGAACTCCAGATGCTGTTATTTAAACCGAAGATAGGCACAAAATGCTGCAGTAACTCAGTGGGGCAGGCAACATCAAAGGAATAAACTGGTCCTTTTCAGAATGGCAGGCAGTGAGTGGCGAGTGGAGTTCCGTAAGGCTCGGTGCTGGGGCCGCAACTATTTACAATATATATTAATGATTTGGATGATGGAATTAAAAGTAACACTAGCAAATTTGCAGAGGACACAAAGCTGGGTGGCAGTGTGAACTGCGAAGAGGATGCTAGGAGGTTACAGGGTGACTTGGACAGGTTGAGTGAGTGGGCAGATGCATGGCAGATGCAGTATAATGTAGATAAATGTGAGGTTATCCACGTTGGCGGCAAAAACAAGGAGGCAGATTATTATCTCAATGGTGTCAGATTAGGAAAAAGGTAAATGCAATGAGACCAGGGTGTCCTTGTACAACAGTACAAAGTAAACACGCAGGTGCAGCATGCAGTAAAGGAAGCTAGTGGCATGTTGGCCTTCATAACGAGAGGATTTGAGCATTGGAGTAAAGAGGTCCTTCTGCAGTTGTACAGGGCCCTTATGAGACCACATCTGGAGTATTGTGTACAGTTTTGGTCTCCTAATTTGACGAAGGCCATCCTTGCTATTGAGGCAGTGCAACGTAGGTTCACGAGGTTAATCCCCGGGATGGTGCGACTGTCATGTGAGGAAAGATTGGAAAGACTGGGCTTGTATTCACTGGAATTTAGAAGGATGAGAGGGGATCTTATAGAAACGTAGAAAATTATAAAAGGACTGGACAAACTAGATGCAGGAAAAATGTTCCCGATGTTGGGGGAGTCCAGAACCAGGGGCCACAGTCTAAGAATTAAGGGGAGGCCATTTAAAACTGAGATGAGAAAAAAACTTTTTCACCCAGAGAGTTGTGAATGTGTGGAATTCACTGCCACAGAAAGCAGTAGAGGCCGATTGACTGGATGAATGGACAGCACCCGTAGTTGGGATCGAACCTTGGTCTCCGGCGATGCAAGCGCTGTAAGGCAGCAACACTACCGCTGCGCCACCGTGCCGCCCATAATTGAGTCATTACGGTAGCGCAGCAGTAGAGTTGCTGCTTTACAGCGAATGCAGCGCCGGAGACTCAGGTTCGATCCTGACTACGGGTGCTGCACTGTAAGGAGTTTGTACGTTCTCCCCGTGACCTGCGTGGGTTTTCTCCGAGATCTGCGGTTTCCTCCCACACTCCAAAGACGTACAGGTATGTAGGTTAATTGGCTGGGTAAATGTAAAAATTGTCCCTAGTGGGTGTAGGATAGTGTTAATGTACGGGGATCGCTGGGCGGCACGGACTTGGAGGGCCGAAAAGGCCTGTTTCCGGCTGTATATATATGATATGATATGATATGATACACGTGAAAAGTGCCACAAAGATTGTAAAGCACATTGAAAGATTCTGACACCCATCACCATTGGAATTCCTTCCTCCCTCCTGCTTCCGATTTTTTTAAATCTCCGATTCACTAAAACCAGAAACCTGCTCATATTGCATTAACACTGGTGAGGCCATGCAGTGTCAAAAATGACAACTTTTTATCAAAACTTAAAATAGTAACTAAATGGATATGATTGGGTTAAAGTATGAGGGGCGTTTGATGGATCTGGGCCTGTACTTGCCGGAGTTTAAAAGGTTGAGGGAGGATCTCTGAAAGCTACCAACTAATGAAAGGCCAGGATAGAGTGGATGTTTTCACTAGTGGGAGAATCTAAAACCAGCGATGATCAAATGGTGGAGCAGACTCGATGGGCTGAATGGCCTAATTCAGCTCCCATGTCTCCCATGTCCCAGTTAAGACTTGTGGATCACAGATGAAGAGCCTCAAATGGGAGATGTTTGAAGCTGACAAAACTGATTTATTTAATTATCCACCAAGACACAAAGAATAACACCAAGGAAACAGGAGGATTTCATGAGCACTGGATTGCTCCAAGTCTAATGAGGGTTATTTTGATTTAATGGCCCTGCAGTTGTTACTGTGCCCCTTAATTGGCTTGTTAATATTATCGAAAAATTACAAAGAAAAAATGTATGGTAGCACCATGCATGTGGGTGGCACAGTGGTAGAGTTGCTGCCTTGTAACGCTAAAGACCTGGATTCAATTCTGATTATGGGTGCTGTCTGTACAGAGTTTGCACCCTCGAGGTGGAGTACATGCCCCAATCAGCATCAATAGTGCTGAAGTGGAAATGGCAGGGAGCTTGTACAAGTTCCTTGTACAATATGTACAACAGTAGATTCTGCAATTTACCAAGATCATGGATCATAATGCATGCATGTTCTTGTTTAGTTTAGTTGAGAGACAATTTTACATTTCTACCAAGCCAATTAACTTACAAACCTGTACGCCTTTGGAGTGTGGGAGGAAATCGAAGACTAGTTTTAGTTTATTTTAGAGATACAGCGTGGAAACGCCCTTTTGGCCCACCGGGTCCGCGCCGACCAGCGATCCCTGCACATTAACACACTATCCTATACCCACTACGAACAATTTTTACATCTACCAAGCCAATTAACCTACATACCTGTACGTCTTTGGAGTATGGGAGGAAACCGAAGATCTCAGGGAAAACCCACACAGGTCACAGGAAGAACGTACAAACTCCGTACAGACAGCACCCGGAGTCGGGATCGAACCCGGGTCTCTAGCACTGTAAGTGCTGTAAGGCAGTAACTCTGACTGTGTGCAGTCCTCGCACGTGCACAAAACCATGGCTTGTGCCTTCCAGTACAAAGCAATATTCAAATGGATGCAAGTGTTGACAGGTACTTGTTTGTCAGTATTGACATGGTGGGCTGAAGGGCCTGTTGATGTGCTGTAAAATTCTGCCACAAAGTTTATATTAAAAAGAATGAATGTCCTTGCAAGAGTTGCCACATGACTGCCTTTGTTAAATTATTTGTTCACCAAATGTTGATAACTATTTTTCATCTTAGGTTCTTGATTACTTCTCTCTTCCCACCTTGTTTATAATTTAGTTTCCCTCCCTTTCTGAAATCTGCACAATGGTGCAGAATCTTTAGTTTGGAGTTTGACAGGAAAGGAGTTTCAGTCATTAATATTTTTTTCTGAGGATACTGTCTGTTATGTTTTTTCTCCATATCTGTAACTTTGATACTCCTTGAGACTGATCCTAATTGTGCCTTTTGATGTCTGTTTTTTGATGTTTGCTACATGATCCAAGGTATCTGTGGGCCCTCTGGCAAGGGCAGGGAGTACTTTTGAAATAAAAGAATACTTGCATGTTGAAAATGAAATATAATGCAGGTAAAGATTGCAAATAAGGAAAACCATGACTTTCCCATCTTCAGCACGTCCCAAAAAGCTCTGAAGCGGAATAAAGTACAAAATTACCAATAACAGATGCTCCCCGACTAACGATGCTTGGACTTGCGATATTTCGACTTTGCGATGGTGCAAACGGCAGCGACCCGTAGCGAGCCGCAGCTCGCTTCCGGCCACGTGATCACGTGTATTACATGCATTTCGACTTGCGATATTTTCGGTTTCTGATGGGTTTTCTCGGAAAGTAAGTTGAGGAGCACCTGTACTGGTATTGATATCGGTTTATAATTGTCGCGTGTACTGAGATACAGTGAAAAGCTTTGTTTGCGTGCCATCCGGTCAGATTATACTGTGAATGAGTACAATCACGTCATACTCGAGTGTACCAGGTAGTGCAAAGAGAAACGTGCCAGACTGCAGAATATAGTGTTACAGCAGTATAGAACTAGAGTTGCAGAGAAAACGTCCACAGTGAGGTAGGTAGAAAGATCAGAACTAGCCCGTGGGGGGATCGTTCAGTAGCCTGATAACAGAGGGGAAGAAGCTGTTCCTGAATCTGGCGTTTTGGTTTTTCAAGCTTTTATATCTTCTGCCCGACGGGAGAGGGTCGAAGAGGGAACGACCGGAGTAAGAATGGTCCTTGAATATATTGGCTGGCTTCCTGCGGCATCGTGAAGTGTAGATGGAGTCAACGGTGGGGAGTATGGTTAGTTTGATGGATTGGGCTAAATCCACGACCCTTTGCAATACCTTGCAGTCTTTGACAGAGCAGTTGCCAAACCAGGTTGTGCTGCATCCTGATAGCATGCTTTTTTATCATGCATCTGTAGAAGTTGTCAAAAGTAATTGGATACACGCCAAACTTCCTTTAGTCTTCGGTGGAATTAGAGGCATTGGTATGCTTTCATGGCCGGATTGTTGATATGATTGAATGAATGAGTGAATGAATGAATGAATGAATGAGTTTATTGGCCAAGTATGTGCACATACAAGGATTGTGCCTTGGTGCTCCGCTCACAAATGACAACACAAACATACAGTTAACAATTAAGAATAAAGAATAAACACATCAACACAATAAGGATTCAACATTACGGTCTAAACATGTGGGTGAAAATAAACCAGAGCAAAAAAGAGACTACAGACTTTTGAGCAGAACTCACTCGTGGAAAAAAGCTGTTTTTATGGTAATATTTACACTTAGGAACGTGAGCTCCCTGCCATTTCCACTTCGGCACCATTGATGCTGATTGGGGCATGTACTCCACCTTGCTTTCTGAAGTCAATAACTAGCTCCTTCGTCTTGCTAACATTGAGGTAGCGGTTTCTTGACTGGGTCCCGTGGCTTCCAGTGAAACTTGCCTTGGAAATGTTTGATCTGATTTTGTATTTGAAACCGGCCCCTCGGCCCACTGACACTAACACTATTCTACACTAACACCATCCTACACACCCCAGGGACAATTTACAATTATACCGAGCCAATCAACCTACAAACCTGTACGTCTTTGGAGTGTGGGAGGAAACCTGAGATCTCAGCGAAAACACACGCAGGTCACGGGGTGAAGGTACAAACTCCGTACAGACAGCACCCATAGAATCGAACCCGGGTCTCTAGCGCTATACGGCAGCAACTCTACCACTGTGCCACCCACATGTATGGTGCTGTCATACATTTTTCTTTGTAATTTTTCAATAATATTAAGCCAATTAAGGGGCACAGTAACAACTGCAGGGCCATTAAATCAAAATAACTCTCATTAATATCTTGGAGCAATCCAGTGCTCATGAAATCATCCTGTTTCCTTGGTGTTATTCTTTGTGTCTTGGTGGGATAATTAAATAAATCAGCTTTTAAATTTTGGTCTCCTAACTTGAGGAAGGACGTTAATGCTATTGAGGGAGTGCAGCGTAGGTTCACCAAGTTAATTCCCGGGATGGCGGGACTGACGTATGATGAAAGAATGGGTCGACAGGGCTTGTATTCACTGGAATTTAGAAGGAAGAGAGGGGATCTTATATAGAAACATGTAAAATTCTTACAGGATTGGGCAGGGTAGATGCAGGAAAAGTGTTCCCGATGTTGAGGGAGTCCAGAACCAGGGGGTCACAGTTTAAGAATAAGGGGTAGGCCATTTAGGACTGCGATGAAGAAAAACATTTTTTGCACCCAGAGAGTTGTGAATCTGTGGAATTCTCAGTCACAGAAGGCAGTGGAGGTCAATTCACTGGATGTTTTCAAGAGAGAGTTAGATTTAATTCTTAGGGATAAGGGAATCGAGGGATATGGGGAAAAAGGCGGAACGAGGTACTGATTTTGGATGTTTGGCTATGATCATATTGAATGACGGTGCTGGCTCGAAGGGCCAATGGTCTTCCCCTGCACCTATTGTCTATGTTTCTATGTTTGTCACCTTCAAACATCTCCCATTTGAGGCTCTTCATCTATGATCCACAAGTCTTACTTGGGACTTACTTGGGAGTTGAATTAGGCCATTCAGCCCATCGAGCCTGCTCCACCATTTGATCATCGTTGATCCACATCTCCATTGCAAAGGTACGTCCTTTTATTCGGAAGCTACGGCGTCCGGTATTAGATTCTTCCACTATTAAGACGTGTAGGTTAGTTGGCTTGGTATAAATGCAAATTGTCCTGAGTACGTGTAGCATGGTGTTAATAGAAACATAGAAAATAGGTGCAGGAGTAGGCCATTCGGCCCTTCGAGCCTGCACCGCCATTCAATATAATCATGGCTGATCATCCAGCTCAGTAACCTGTACCTGCCTTCTCTCCATACCCCCTGATCCCTTTAGCCACAAGGGCCACATCTAACTCCCTCTTAAATATAGCCAATGAACTGGCCTCAACTACCTTCTGTGGCAGAGAATTCCACAGACTCACCACTCTCTGTGTGAAGAAATGTCTTCTCATCTCGGTCCTAAAAGACTTCCCCCTTATCCTTAAGCTGTGACCCCTGGTTCTGGACTTCCCCAAAATCGGGAACAATCTTCCCGCATCTAGCCTCTCCAACCCCTTAAGAATTTTATATGTTTCAATAAGATCCCCCCTCAGTCTTCTAAATTCCAGCGAGTATAAGCCTAGTCTATCCAGTCTTTCTTCATATGAAAGTCCTGCCATCCCAGGGATCAATCTGGTGAACCTTCTCTGTAGTCCCTCTAAGGCTAGAATGTCTTTCCTCAGATTAGGAGACCAAAACTGTACACTCAAGATTGAATGTGCGGGGATCGCTGGTCGGTACGGACTCAGTGGGCCAAAGGGCCTGTTTCTAAACTAGAACTAAACTAAGAATGAGCATGAAAGGCTTGTACAGAGCAGCATCAGGGTCAGTGTTGGAATGCCGATGGAACAGCTCTCTTGAGATCAATGTATGAATTTGCAACATCAACGTGTGGACTTCTCAGACTTATTAGCTTAGCAATAGTTGTGAGCATTTCCTCAAGATCGCCCATTTTTACAGAGTTTTAAGCTACTCTCTTAGTTTTTAATATTGTCAATGGGCATTCTGCAGAGGGGCACCCACTGAAAATACCAGCTCTGATTGGTACGGTTACCTATTTGAACATTAGTTGACTGGATTCTTCATGGTTGCAGAAATTGCCAGATGGCAAAAGGTACAGAAGCTTGAAGCACATACAACCAGAATCAGGAACAGCTTCTTCCCCTCTGTTATCAGGCATCTGAACGATTCTTCCACGAGCTGGGGTACCATCCAGTTTATTTCTATCCCATTGCATACATTGGACTTGTGTCTGTGGAACAAATGTGCTACAAGGTTGAAGACCATATTCTGCATTCTTTATCTTCTCCTTTGCTCTATCTATTGTATTTGAGTTTGACGATTGTTTTTTGTTGTTGCATTATGCTGATTGGATAGCAAGCAAAACAACGCTTTTCACTGTACCTCAGTACACTTGACAATGATAAATCTAAACCTAAATGGACATAGACTTTGATTTTAGATTTAGATTTAGAGATACAGCGCGGAAACAGGCCTTTCGGCCCACCGAGTCCGCGCCGCCCAGCGATCCCCGCACATTATCCTACACACACTAGGGACAATTTTTGCATTTTACCCAGTCAATTAACCTACAAACCTGTACGTCTTTGGAGTGTGGGAGGAAACCGAAGATCACGGAGAAAACCCAAGGGGAGAACGTATAAACTCCGTACAGACGGCGCCCGTAGTCAGGATCGAACCTGAGTCTTCGGCGCTGCATTCGCTGTAAGGCAGCAACTCGACCGCTGCGCCACCGTGCCGCCACTTTGAGGACTGTTTGGCTTCCTACAATGTCATGAGAAAACATTGGAAATAAAAGATCAGAATAGAATATTTGCGAGCTTAAGTAGTTGAGGCAGGTACAATAACAACATTTAAAAGATATTTACATAGGGATATGGGCCAAATGCAGGCAAATGGGACTAACTTAGATGATGCATCTTGATCGGCATGTACCGGTTGGGACAATGTTTTAGTGCTGTATGACTATGAATATGACTCTAGAACGTGGTCTGTCAGCAATGAACAGGTATGAAACATTAATCCTTCTGTTGTATTTGGCATCCAACCAGAACTTTATGGGAGTGACTTTAGAAAAATGTCCTTAATTTATTGTGTGAATTTGTGTACATTAGTGCCTTCAATTACTGGAATGTGTCTCTGTGCCAAGGAAACTTCAAGACAAGTTCGATCTCTCACTTAATGTCAACAAAACTAAGGAATTAATCCTTGACCAGAGTGGGACTCCACGTGCCAGCTTTCTTTGGTGTGTGGGTGGTGGAGAGGAGTTGACATCTTCAAATTCCTTTCCATTAACATCTCAGATAACCTTTCATGGACCCAGGACGTAGATGTAATCATGAAGAAGTGACTCGAGTTTCTTCGAAGTTTCAGGAGATTCAGCATGCCACCGATTACTCCAACAAACCTCACAAATGTACTATACTGGTTGCACCATTGTCCCAGTACGGCAATGCCAATGCAGAGGGACGCAAGACGCTGCAGTGAGTGGTGGAGTCGGCCTGGTCCATCATGGCCACCCCTCTCCCCACCATTAAAAGCATCTTCACTACTTCCCTACAACCACGAGGTTCTTGAACTGATCTGCTCAACCCCAATTGTACCTCAGCAACGGTACACTATGGACTAGTTCTTGCATTCCAGTTGACCTTTTCCCAATTGTGTTTTGCTCTAACGTTTTTTTAGAGATACAGTGTGGAAAGAGGCTATTGGGCCCATTGAGTCCGCACCGACCAGCGATCCCTGTACACTAGTTCTATCATACAGACTAGGGATAATTTTACAGAAGCCAATTAACCTAAATGCCTGCATGTTTTTGAAGTGTGGAAGGAAACTAGAGAAAACCCACGCGGTCAGAGGGAGAACGTACAAATTGTGCAACCAAGCTCACCGTAGTCAAGATCAAGGTCTCTGGCCCTGTAAAGCAGCAGCTCTACTGCTGCGCCACTGTGCTGGCCTGGCTTGGTTTTGGTTTTGCACTGTCGTTTATCTTTCCACTGTCTTGTGGAATGTTTGTGTTTGAGTTGATTCCCTGTGTCTGTGACGCTGCTGCATGCAAGATTTTCATTGTCCCTGCACCTCACTGTACCATCTGCTGATGACCATAAACTTGACTTGATTCCTTGGGCTTCAACGCTATTAAAATTTTAAATAAATGCCCCCCAATCAAAATAAATAGGGGGACATTAACATGCAAGTGCAGCGAGAAATTAGGTGCACGACTGATATGTTCGTCAATTTTGTAGTGTGAATTATAGGAATGGAAGTGTTCAAGTTATATAAAGCCATAGTTGGACTACATCGGGACTGTGTACTATTCTGGGTTACTTACTGAAGTAATACTTAGTTTAAAAGAGGTATGTCATTAGATTGAAGGTAGACACAAAACGCTGGAGTAAACTCAACGGGACAGGCAGCATCTCTGGAGAGAAGAAATGGGTGATGTTTCGGGTTGGGACCCTTCGTCAGACTGATGCCATTATGTCATCAGATTGATACTTGGAACGAGGAAAGCTCCACCGAGGCCAATTAAATCAATTACCACTGAAGTTTACAAGCAGAGAGGTGATCTCATTGCATTATAAAATTATGAATGGGCTTGAAGTGTCAATTGTGAAAGGCTGTTGATAAAATCTAGAACACGAGGTTATGGATGAGAGGTGAGATTGCTTAAAGAATGTTTTCTTTAAACCAAGGTTTGTAATTTTTTTGAATTCCTTCCCCTAAATTATTTCTCAGCAATGGCTAACATCTGAACCATTGAGAATTTTAAAGGCTGTTAATAAATCTAAATTATTATCTGAACCAATAGATTTTTTAACTCTTTGAAAATTGAGAGATATAAGAACTACACAGAATAGTTGAGCTGCATTAAATTCAGTCATGGTAGTCATATATCACAGAAATAGGCCCATTCACTCTAAAACCGTGGCTTAGGGGTAGAGCTAGAGACAATAGGTGCAGGAGGAGGCCATTCGGCCCTTCGAGCCAGCACCGCCATTCAATGTGATCATGGCTGATCATTCTCAATCAGTACCCCGTTCCTGCCTTCTCCCCATACCCCCTGACTCCGCTATCCTTAAGAGCTCTATCTAGCTCTCTCTTGAATGCATTCAGAGAATTGGCCTCCACTGCTTTCTGAGGCAGAGAATTCCACAGATTCACAACTCTCTGACTGAAAAAGTTTTTCCTCATCTCAGTTGTAAATGGCCTACCCCTTATTCTTAAACTGTGGCCCCTTGTTCTGGACTCCCCCAACATTGGGAACGTTTCCTGCCTCTAACGTGTCCAACCCCTTAATAATCTTATACGTTTCGATAAGATCTCCTCTCATCCTTCTAAATTCCAGTGTATACAAGCCTAGTCGCTCCAGTCTTTCAACATATGACAGTCCCACCATAGAGCCATAGTCCTGCCTTAGAGCGCCAGAGACCCGAGTTCGATCCTGACTACGGGTGCTTGTCAGTGCGAAGATTGAACGTTCTCCCGTGACCTGCGTGGGATTACTCCGAGATCTTTGGTTTCCTCCCGCACTCCAAAGACGTACAGGTTTGTAAGTTAATTGGCTTGGTAGAAATGTAAAATGGCTCTAGTGTGTGTAGCATAGTGTTAGGATGCGGGGATCGCTGGTCCGTGCGGACTTGGTAGACCGAAGGACCTGCTTTCGCGCTGTTTCTCTAAACTAAACTAAACTAAACTAAACTGGAACATGCATGCCATATCATCCACGATCTTGTTAAATTGCAGAATGTACTGTTGTACATATTTCCCATGTTCTTATGCATTTAAAACATTGCAACCATGAAAATAAAATCTGAAGCACATTTCCATGAAGACAGCTCTTTTAACCCAAAAGGTTTTGTGGAACTAGTTCAATTTTTTTTATTTGAGGATTTATTTGTACATTTTTTAAATTCTGAATAAAACGGAACTTGTCTCTGAAAGCAAGCCTAGCTGAAGCCAAAATAATCTCTTGCATGAATAATAATTAATCAAGCTACATTGTGCTAGTTGATGTTTTGATGAGGTAATTCATTTAAACAATATGAACATTTACATTTCTTTTTTGCTTCAGGGAATTTTCTGAAAGAAAATGTGCTAGACCAACACAAGTAGTAAACACTAGTGACGTTATCAGTCTTCAAGAGAGAGAGCACTCTATAAACTAAGGGTCACCTCATTTCCGATTGCTGTGAAGATTATGGAAATATGCTTCCAAGGTAAGCAAGTGTGACCATTTGGTGTATTTTCAGATTAATGTACATCCTGAACACTATATCTCATAGCTTTGTGATGTTGATATAGTCACTGCATGCATCTCAATGCACAGCTAAATGACAGGACTTGTACTAATTGGATAGATGGAAGTTATGTGCACCAAAGAGAATAGGTTACAGGGAAATTAGTGGGGAAATGGAAGTCTGGGAATCTTTTGAGTCCCAGCGTAGATTTGACAGGCCAAGTGGCCTCCTATGTAGTAGGGAAATATGATGAATGCCTGTTTATCAAGTTCATTCTTTGCTGTCAAAGCTGATGTGTTGGTGAAACTGTAGAACCACAGGAATGAATAGGAAGGAACTGAAGAAGGGTTTCTACCCGAAACGACACGCATTCCTTCTCTCCAGAGATGCTGCTTGTCCCGCTGAGTTACTCCAGCATTTTGTGTCCAGCTACAGTAATGAGATGTTGGTCTTTTCCCTTAAAATTAAACGTGGTGATCTGATACTTGCATTCATAAAACATTTGGGAGACTACGTTATAGAAGAGTATAGCAGCAGAAAATAGCTTAGGCACACTCAGTTATTGCATTGAAAGGAAACATACAGCTCACTTTTTCCGAATGCAGAATGTCCTAGTGAATGCATTGCAACGGCTTGGATGAAAACACTGAAAGTATGGTTGTGAACTTTGCAGATGATATAAAGATGGATAGGAAAGTAAGTTCTGATGGGGCCATAAAGAAGCTTCAAATAGATAACGCTGGCATTTAGATCACAATGTGGAGGAATGTGAAGTTGTCTTTAATACCAGCGAAATTGTAAAAGGAAACATCACATTATCCAAATGGCAAAAGACCTATGAGGAAAAACTTTTTCAGTCAGAGAGTTGTGAATCTGTGGAATTCTCTGCCTCAGCCATGATCGCATTGAATGGCGGTGCTGGCTCGAAGGGCTGAATGGCCTACTCCTGCACCTATTGTCTATTGTCTATTGTCTAGAAGGCAGTGGAGGCCAATTCTCTGAATGCATTCAAGAGAGAGCTGGATAGAGCTCTTAAGGATAGTGGAATCAGGAGGTATGGGGAGAAGGCAGGAACGGGGTACTGATTGAGAATGATCAGCCATGATCACATTGAATGACGGTGCTGGCTTGAAGGGCCGAATGGCCTACTCCTGCACCTATTGTCTATTGTCTATCACAATGCCATGGTGCTGCACGGTGGTGTGGTGATACATTTGCTGCCTTACTGCACCAGAGACCTGGGTTCGATCCTGACTATGTGCTGTCTGTACGGAGTTTGTACGTTCTCCCTCTGACCGCATTGGTTTCCTACAGGTTTGTTTCCCCCTTCATGGGATTATCCATGAAACATAGGAGCAGAATTAGACCATTCTGCCCATCGAGACTACTTCACCATTCCGTACGGCTGATCTATTTTTCCCTCTCAACCCCATTCTCCTTGCCTCTCCCCATAACTTTTGATGGTCTTCCTAATCGAGAACCTCCACCTTAAAAAAGAGCCATTGCCTTGGCCTTCACAGCTGACTGCGGCAATAAATTCCACAGATTCTTTGGCTTAAGAAATCCCTCCTCATCTCCATTTTTAAGATACATCGTTATATTCTGAGGCTGTGCCCTTTGGTTCTAGACTCATTAATCCCATTAATTTTGATCTGCCGCATATAATTTCTATCTGGTCTTCGCACTTCCAGCCATGAAGTTTACCATTGCGTTATCTCCAGACTTCCACCAGGTTCCATCCTTGGCACTATTTTGTGAATGGCTGCTTCACTTTGCTAACATTGGTCACTAATCATACATGAACTATTTCTTTGATTTTGCTATCACTACTCAGCCAACAATGCTTCCTTTATTTTAACATTGGGCAGGCTGAGGCTTATTCAGCTTCTAAACATTCCAGAGCCTTCCATCCAATGACATCATCACTGTTTGTCCAGGCTGAAACTCAGAATTAAAGGACGTTCTTTTAGGAAGGAGGAAAAATTTATTTAGTCAGAGGGTGGTGTACCTGGGGAATTATTTGCCACAGAAGGCTGTAGAGGCCAAGTCAGTGGATATTTTTAAGGCAGAGATAGATTAATTCTTGATTAGTACGGGTGTCAGAGGTTATGGGGAGAAGGCAGGAAAATAGGGTTAGGAGGGAGCGATAGATCAGCCATGTTTGAATGGTGGAAAAGACTAAATGGGCCGAATGGTCTAATTCTACACCTATTCCTTATGACCTTACGAATCTCACTGCACAATCTCTCTATTTTGTAGGATTGGCAGATAAACTGCAAGCATTGAACCCAGAACGGGAAAAACAGAGGGGTAAGGGGAGTATTACGTGAGGTTGGACAATTTGACGTTTATACTATTGACTTTTAAGTAAACCCCCTCTCGTGTGTATCCACCTATCACTTGTCAGGTTTTGTCCCTCCCTCACCACTCTTTTCCAACTTTCCCCCAAACCCCCTACTCCAACGAGTCTGAAGAAGGGTCCCAACCCAAAATGTCACCTGTCCTCACCCTTTTCAGATGCCGCCTGACCTGCGGGAGTTCCTCCAGCACACTGTGTTTTGCTCAAGATTCCAGCATCTGCTGTTTCTTGTGTCCCCATTGCCTTCAGTGCTCGCGGTGTGATCTCGAAAATGAGAACAGATAGGTGACGGCTTTGCAGAAAACCCCTCTGTTCATTTTCCAAAGGTGGCCCAGAATGTGCAGTTTCCTGATATTTAAATTCTCCCGTGAGGAAACCAGAGCATTTGGAGGAAACTCGCATAGTCAGAGGGAGGACATGCAAATACCACACCGCACTTGCCCGAGGTCAGGATCAAACCCATCTCTCTGGCGCTGTGAGGCAGCAGCTCTACCATAAGGATGGCACTGTGGTGCAGTTGAACTGTGAGGAAGCGTCCCGACCCAAAACATCACCTATCCATTTTCTCCAGAGATGCTGGCCTGACTTGCTGGGTTACTCCAGCATTTTGTGTCTATCTTTGCTATAAACCTGCATCTGCAGTTCCTTTTTAATTCAATAAATAATATCCGTAGACTTCCTCTTCGCTGTGCTTGATTGCTGGCGTTTTTCTTCCATTTTGCTATTGTAAATGTTGTCCATCAAGCATTGTCTTTAGCAGTCAGAAGAAGAGCCTCGATCCAAAATGTTAGCTACTCCTTTTCTCCAGAGACGCTGTCTGACCTGCTGAGTTACTGCAGCATTTTGCGTCTATCTTCGGTTTAAAATAGCATCTGCAGTTCCTTCCTACACAAGCATTATTTTTTATGTTCCGATAAATAGTCTGCACCCTAATCAATATTGTTTCAATGCTGTGCTTTTATTGATTTTGTTTTCGATTTCCAATAACTGCAATGCCATATTAATTATTGATTAACGACTAGAGAAGATACTCAAATCATCAGGAGCCTATTGTATGCTCATTGTATCCAAGATGGAGCATTGTTGTCATTTTTATTTTTTACTTTTTACTTTTGCATGTAAAAGGGTCTCAACCTAAAACGTCTCCAGAGATGCTGCCTGACCCGCTGAGTTACTCCAGCACTTTGTGCCTTTTTGTGTTAAGTTTAGTTTAATGTCACGTGTACCAAGGTTCAGTGAAAAGCTATTATTGCCTGTGACCCAATCAGCAGACACAGTCAGTGTTATAACTAGCATCTGTAGTTCACTGTTTCTACATTTTTGACTGCTCCACTGCAGAAATCTCCTCAAGGCATGCCCACTTTGACAAAGTTCTCCTCCTCTCTTGAAGAATGGTGACGACCCGAAACGTCATCTATCCATGTTCTCCAGAGATGCAGCCTGACCCGCTGAGTTACTCCAGCAATTTGTGTCCTTTTCGGTTCTTGCGATTACTTGGCTAATTCTTCATAGCGATGAGTAGTTTATTGCCACGTGTACCGAGGTACAGTGAAAAGCTTTTATTGCTTTCTAATCTGTCAGCGGAAAGACAATACCCGATTACAGTCGAGCCGTCCACTGTGTACAGATACAGGATAAAGGGAATAATGTGAATAACGTTTAAGTGACAAAATTGCATAGTGATAACATTCAGTTATGAAGTAGATGCACTTCTCTGATAAGTAACGTTATGATCCAAGTTGAGACCAGCTAGAAAACCTAGCTTTCTGCCTCCTGTGGGCTCTCCCCCCCCCCCCCCCCCACGCCCCCACTATTGTCTGGAAACATTGTGATTTAGTCCCAGCTTTTGAATGTGTTGTGCCAAAGCTGAAGATTGATTGCACCCGCAGTGAAGCATGGCCCCACCGTCAGTGTAATAAATAGCTAGCATTAAACCTCAGTAGTTTTGGTGTATGTGAAAGAGACGGTGGAAGCACTGAACGCAATCTTTCAAACATCTTTAGATATGCAAACTGTGTCAAAGGGCTGGCGAGTAGCCAAAGTAGCAATTGTGTTCAACATTAGATAATGTTATAAACCAGCTTAACACTGCTGGTGAGCAAGCTTCCAGAGCCACAACAAAGAATGACGTTAATTCAAAACGCCATTGGCTCATTAAGGAAAGCTAGCGTGAATTTGAGAAAACAAGTTCAACAATAAATTTAGGATCTCCTTCGATGAAGTAACAAGGAGCATTTTGTGTGTATAGTTTTGCAAAGGGTGTTGCATAAAAACTGCTGAAGAACTGTGTTTTACCATGAAAGATGAAGTCATTTGGCTTTACAGATTTAACTCTGAGAGCAATTCTGTTCTTTGTAGCCATTATGTTTAATGGTCCTTTATCACATGCACAGACGTACAGTGAAAGTCTTTATTTGCACAATGCATGCAGATTTACAGTGAAATTCTTTCTTTGCATCCAATTCAGTAAAGTATTGCCATACCCAAGCACAAACAATCCCCAATTAGTACAAAGTGCATAGAAACAGTACACTGAGAGCGCATGCAAGAGTCGCCAGGTTTTGGTGCCATTTTCAAAGTCCAGTCCGGTCCACTTGCTGGTTCTTCCGGAGCGGCGCCTGATTCAGGCGAGCCCCAGGCTGCTGCAGGACCTCCAGCCAGCGCCATCTGGATCATCCGGCGGAATGTCATGCCTCTCCTCGCCCGGCCCCCTTCTGCCTTGTGTCCTGGATATGCCTCCCGCAGCCAACCGTGAGGGCATGGGAAGGAACTGCACAGAATACTCCACCTGTGGTCTGAACAAAGTTCTACAAAGCTGCATCGTGACTTCCAGACCAGACCAAAAGACACAGGAGTAGAATTAGGCTATTCGGCCCATCGGGTCTACTTCGCCATTCAATCATGGCTGATCTATCTCTCCCTCCTAACCCCATTCTCCTGCCTTCTCCCCATAACCCCTGACATCTGTACTAATCAAGAATCTATCTATCTCTGCGGTAAAAAATATCCACTGACGGCCTCCACAGCCTTCTGTGGCAAAGAATTCCAGAGATTCACCACCCTCTTGACTAAAGAAATTTCTCCTCGTCTCCTTCCTAAAAGAACGTCCTTTAATTCTGAGGCTATGACCTCTAGTCCAAGACTCTCCCACTAGTGGAACCATCCTCTCCACATCCACTCTATCCAAGTGTTTCACTATTCTGTATGTTTCAATGAGGTCCCCCATCATTCTTCTGAACTCATCTAAATAGTTGTTGAACTGCGTCGGTGATTATAATTCATATTTCTGTAGTTGTTCCTTCACCCATTCCTTTGATTTTGTTATCCCAATAAGTATTTTACTAATTATGATCATTGTACCCCCCTCCCCCCCCCCCCCCCCCATACACACCTCTGCTTTGAAAATTGACAACTGTCCACTCTTCTGCCAGTTTTGGGGAAGAGTCCCTGACCTAAAACATTAACAGATTTCTCTTTCCACAGATACTGCTTGCCTGGCTGAGATCTTCCTGCATGTTCTGGTTTTGTTTCTCCTTGCAAAATTCTATCGCTTTGTTGTTTTGCTAACTGCAGTTTTGATTATTCCAGCACCATTTAGCAGTTCCAAAGGTTTCCTGTTCACATTCCGGTCTGAGGAAAATTTACCAATTGTTTTGGAATATTATTCAACTCCTGATTCCCACTGGAAACTGATATTCATTGGTCTGTTCTGGGAAAATAATAATCCCACCACCTTGGAGAACAATCAATTCGGCCTTCGAGATTTGACAATAAAAGATGAGTCTGTAGAAGGGTCCCAACCTGAAACATCATCTATCCATGTTCTCCAGAGATGCTGCTTGACCCGCTGAGTTACTCTAACACTTTGTGCCTTTTGATAATTAAAGATCTGCTTCCCATGAGATAATGATTCACATCTGTGAGGTTGAACACTTTGGTGGCAAGAACAGGAAAGCAGACTATTATCTGAATGGTGGCCGATTAGGAAAAGGGGAGATGCAACGAGACCTGGGTGTCGTGGTACACCAGTCATTGAAAGTAGGCATGCAGGTGCAGCAGTGAAGAAAACGAATGGTATGTTGGCATTCATAGCGAGGGGATTTGAGTATAGGAGCAGGGAGGTTCTGCTGCAGTTGTACAGGGCATTGGTGAGACCACACCTGGAGTATTCCGTGCAGTTTTGGTCTCCTAATCTGAGGAAAGATATTCTTGCCATAGAGGGAGTACAGAGAAGGTTCACCAGATTGATTCCTGGGATGGCAGGACTTTCATATGAAGAAAGACTGGATAGACTCGGCTTGTACTCGCTGGAATTTAGAAGATTGAGGGGGGATCTTATAGAAACTTACAAAATTCTTAAGGGGTTGGACAGGCTAGATGCAGGAAGATTGTTCCCGATGTTGGGGAAGTCCAGAACAAGGGGTCACATTTTAAGGATAAGGGGGAAGTCTTTTAGGACCGAGATGAGAAAGTTTTTTTTCACACAGAGTGTGGTGAATCTGTGGAATTCTCTGCCACAGAGTATGTAGGTTAATTGGCTGGGTAAATGTAAAAATTGTCCCTAGTGGGTGTAGGATAGTGTTAATGTAAGGGGATCGCTGGGCGGCACGGACTTGTTGGGCCGAAAAGGCCTGTTTCCGGCTGTATATATATGATATGATGATATGAAGAAGGTAGTTGAGGCCAGTTCATTGGCTATATTTAAGAGGGAGTTAGATGTGGCCCTTGTGGCTAAAGGGATCAGGGGGTATGGAGAGAAGGCAGGTACAGGATACTGAGTTGGATGATCAGCCATGATCATATTGAATGGCGATGCAGGCTCGAAGGGCCGAATGGCATACTCCTGCACCTATTTTCTATGTTTCTATCCAATGATTCTACCACAAAGCTATCTCACACTTACTTATTTGTGAGATTATATCTGATGATTAAGGATATTACTATATCCTGCCACTCTAAATGAGTAATGTCTGCGGTTTGTAAGCCTTTCGTTAACTAACCACGATCTGTCAATAAATTAAATTGTTTCTCATCCTGAAGTGCGTGAATCTTTTCTGCGGTTTAGGCACACCAATATTTTTGGAATGTCCTTGGCTACCTTTCAAATTTGACTGCAAGCCCTAATGCACAAGATGTGTGTCAATGGCGATGAATGAAATGGTTATGTGACTCAATGTTTGGAAATCCTACCAAATTAACCTAGTTAGTGGGCAATCTATTGTACTGCACAATTGTGAAAATTGTTGCTTATTCTCATTTTTATTGAGGAAATAATTTATGACCTATAAAAAACACACAGTCTCTTGCGTTTCAGAGTAGGGGAATCAATAACCAGAGGGCATAGATTTAAGGTGAAAGGGGGTAGATATTATAGGAATCTGAGGGGGTAGCTATTTCATGTATGGAATGAGCTGCCGGAGGAAGTAGTTGAGGCAGGGACTGTCTCAACGTTTAGGAAACAATTAGACAGGTACATGGATAGGACAGGTTTAGAGGGATATGGGCCAAATGCAGGCAAGTGGGACTAGCGTAGATGGGACATGTTGGTTGATGTGGGCAAGTTGGGCCGAAGGGCCTGTTTCCACACTGTGTGACTCTATGTGCTAACTAAACCAGTGTTTGGATATTTGTCACCTTCATTGGAGGTACTTGTTCTGACATGTCCTTGAGGAACTGTCAGCCAGAATGAGTCACAGAATAATAGTTAAACAGCATGGAAGCAGGCCCTTCAGCCCACGTTGTCTCCTGAGCCAGTCCCATTTGCCTGTGTTTGGTCCATATCCCTGGACATTGGAGAGAAAAGGACCAGAGGTGATATTCTATTTGGATTTTCAGAAGGCATTTGCCAAGATCTCACACAAACGAATACTTTACCAGTTGTGATATTAGAACTCACCCAGGACTCTGGATAGGAGTGTGATTGTCTTGCAGGAAATACAGAGTAAAAGTAAAGAGGAAGAGACAATTGTTTTCAGGTTGACCATCAGAATAGTTTGTGTGAGACTACAACTATTAACAATTTTTGGTTAATGATTTAGTGGAAGGAAGCAATGTACTGCTGTAAAACGTGGAAGTGGTACAATGGTGCTGGGAGGGGTGAAGACAAGGGGAGGGGGGTTGGGGTGGAGGTAAGAGGAGGCTAGAGATGAGGAGGTGGGTGGGGTGGAGGCGATGGGGGTGGTGGGGTGGAGGCCACGGGAGGGGGAGGGGGTGTAGTGGAGGTGAGCGGAGGGGCGGAAGTTGCTGAGGCAAGGCAAACTGTGGGGCGAATACAGTTCTTGATTCCACTACCCTGAGAAAAATGTCTCTGTGCATTTAGGAAAATAAGACTGTGCATTCACAATGGTTTGACATGAAATGTTGTCATTTGGCATCAGATTGTCTTTCCATTAGAAAGTATGTTGGGATGGCTGGCTGATTCATTACAGTCAGATAAACTTTTTTTTTAAGTCCTGCGGCAACAATAGTCCTGTAATTCATGGTTTGATTTTGTTTTTAAACTGGGGTGTGGTTGGATGACTGACCAAATATATTACGCAGCACACCGCAAGCATTGATAATAGTATGGACCGTACCTAATCCCCAGATGAAGGGGAAAGTGCCGGTGCCAGCTCTTTGATCCATGCTTCATGGTGCATTGATTTGACCGTCTTAGCTCACCCCTTACCTAGAATACCTGAATCATAAATGCCATCTCTTTTATCTGTTGAGGGGATTTGCCTGTGCAATCTTGTCGTCGTTCTGCATACTACACCCCAGAACCAACGCCGTGCCACTGGACATATTACCTTGGTCATCATTTCCCTTGAGGCAGCAAACTCTGATGCCCTGTTCACCATCGCAGGTGACTTCAATCAAGCTAACTTCAGGAATATACTCTCCAGATTCCACCAACATGGCTCCACGCAGAGTATTAACACTCTAGATCGTTGCTACACCACCATCAAGTACGCCTGTCTCATCATCTCTCTTGTCACGGCACGGTGGCGTAGCGGTAGAGTTGCTGCCTTACAGCGCCAGAGATCTGGGTTCGATCCTGACTACGGGCGCTGATTGTATGGAGTTTGTACGTTCTCCCCGTGACCTGCGTGGGTTTTCTCTGGGTGGTCTGGTTTCCTCCCACACTCAAGTCGTACAGGTTGTAGGTTAAATGGTTTGGCAAAATTGTAGATTGTCCCTAGTGTGTTGCTGTAGGATAGTGTCAGTGTGCAGGGATCGCTGATCAGTGCGGACTCAGTGGGTCGAAGGACCTGTTTCCGCACTGTATCTCTAAACTAAACTAAACAAATCTGGTCATTTTGGCCTAAAGATACAGATTGAGGCAACAATTAAGAGAGTGATGCAACAGTGGTCTAAGGAGATTGAGGCTTTACTTCAGGACTCTCTTGAGACCATTACTGGAACATGTCTCCCTATGCACCCATGTCTGTGTAGCCACGTAAAACACGAACTCGATCTTTAACCTCACCTGTTGTCGGTCAGACCAACAACAATGATCCCTGGCCACTCCCTCTTCTCCCCTCTCCCATCAGGCAAAAGGTATAGAAGTGTGAAAACGCACACCTCCAGATTCAGGGACAGTTTCTTCCCAGCTGTTATCAGGCAACTGAATCATCCTACCACAACCAGAGAGCAGCGCTGAACTACTATCTACCTCTTTGCTGACCCTTGGACTACCCTTGATCTGACTTTGCTGGGTTAACCTTGCACTAAACGTTATTCCCTTATCATACACTGTAAATGGATCGATTGTAATCACCTGTTGTCTTTCTGCCGACTGGTTAGCAGGCAACAAAAAAGCTTTTCACTGTACCTCCGTACACATGACAATAAACTAAACTGAACTTAATGATGAGGCAGACTATAGGGAGGAAATCAGAATGCTTTTTTGATGGTGTCAGGGTAACAAAAAAGCATTGATGCCTCAATATTGTAATGTCCTGCTGGAACAATAATCTTGTAATTCGTGGTTTGATTTTGTTTTTAAACTGGGGAGAGGCAAGGGGTGTGGTTGGATGACTGGCCAAATGTATCATGCAGCACACCGCAAAGTAACCCATTCCTTCCCTCCAGAGATGCTGCCTGACCTGCTGAGTTACTCCAGCTTTTTTTTGTCTATCTTAGATTTTAAACCACTGCAGGTTGAAGGAGAAAGAGCGAAGGGGAACAACGAGGATTTGTGCAGCGTGGGTTGAAGTTCTCAAAAAGCATGCACTGAAATAACAATGGCACTTTGGCAGAGTGAAAGAGCCGGGATAGAGGAAGGCTGCAGAGTTACAAGGGAGTCGAGGGAGTTTAATTGACACATGCACCGGGACTGGAACAATAACATCCTTACTTGCTGTAGCTTTACAGGCCCATTAATGCAATAACACAACCATACAATGTATAATAGTACATTAAATTATCAGTTATACTTAATGAACAGACATAATAGTGCAAGCCAAAGAATGTAGTATAACCGTACACAAAAACCATAGTAAATCATTGCTGAGTTAGGATTGTGCAGGGTAGTTCCAGATGGTTAAGAGGAGGAAGCCACCCTCACTCCTGGAGTTAAGGGTTTAGATTTAGAGATACAGCGCGGAAACAGGCCCTTCGGCCCATCGAGTCCGCGCCACCCAGCGATCCCCGCACATTAACACTATCCTACACACACTAGGGACAATTTTTTAACATATTACCCAGTCAATTAACCTACATACCTGTACGTCTTTGGAGTGTGAGAGGAAACCGAAGATCTCGGAGAAAACCCACGCAGGTCACGGGGAGAACGTACAAACTCCATACAGATGGCGCCCGTAGTCAGGATCGAACCTGAGTCTCCGGCGCTGCATTCGCTGTAAGGCAGCAACTCTACCGCTGCACCACCAGGTTCTCAGACTCCTGGTGATGGTAGTGAGGTGAGCACATGGCCAAGGGTCGTCTTTGATGATATTAGCTGCCTTCCTCCAGATCCCTTTGATGGCGGAGAGATCAATACCATCGTGTGTGTAGTTTGCGGACTAAGCAATGTCCACAAGTTTCCCCATCCTTCGTTCTGTCTTGTGCGTACGTGTTTCCAAACTAGGTTGTGATGCTCCTCGTCAGCGCGCTCTCTGCCGTGCACTTGGAGATGTTTGGCGGAGGAGAATGCCAATGGAATGTTGGCCTTCATAACAAGAGGAGTTGAGTATAGGGGCAAAGAGGTCCTTCTGCAGTTGTATAGGGCCTTAGTGAGACCGCACCTGGAGTACTGTGTGCAGTTTTGGTCTCCAAATTTGAGGAAGGATATTGAGGGCGTGCAGCGTAGGTTTACTAGGTTAATTCCCGGAATGGCGGGAACTGTCGTATGTTGAAAGACTGGATCGACTAAGCTTGTATACACTGGAATTTAGAAGGATGAGAGGAGATCTTATCAAAACGTATAAGATTATTAAGGGGTTGGACACGTTAGAGGCAGGAAACATGTTCCCAATGTTGGGGGAGTCCAGAACAAGGGGCCACAGTTTAAGAATAAGGGGTAGGCCATTTAGAACGGAGATGAGGAAAAACCTTTTCAGTCAGAGAGTTGTAAATCTGTGGAATTCTCTGCCTCAGAAGGCAGTGGAGGCCAATTCTCTGAATGCATTCAAGAGAGAGCTAGATAGAGCTCTTAAGGATAGTGGAGTCAGGGGGTATGGGGAGAAGGCAGGAACGGGGTACTGATTGAGAATGATCAGCCATGATCACATTGAATGGCGGTGCTGGCTCGAAGGGCCGAATGGCCTCCTCCTGCACCTATTGTCTATTGTCTATTGAGAAGCTAAGAAGTTATCAATTTTGTAGTAATAATAATAAAGCAGAGCTGAGGAGGAGAATGTCCTTTGTTGGAAGGAACTCCGGATGCTGGCTTTTACCGAAGACAGACACAAAAATGCTGGAGTAACTCAGGCAGCACCTCTGGAGAAAACCAATAGGCAGCATTTCTGGTGGGAACCCTTCTTCAGACTCGGGGAAAATGTCCTGTTGGGTAATGAGCCTTCTGATTTAATAAAGGAAGAGAAGGTGACTTTCCCCAGCCGTTCTATAGAATTACATAATTTTAAACTCAATGTCAAAGTCACATTTGTAGACAATAGACAATAGGTGCAGGAGGAGGCCATACGGCCCATTCAATGTGATCATGGCTGATCATTCTCAATCAGTACCCTGTTCCTGCCTTCTCCCCATACCCCCTGACTCCGCTATCCTTAAGAGCTCTATCCAGCTCTCTTGAATGCATTCAGAGAATTGGCCTCCACTGCCTTCTGAGGCAGAGAATTTCACAGATTCACAACTCTCTGACTGAAAAGGTTTTTCCTCATCTCAGTTCTAAATGGCCTACCCCTTATTCTTAAACTGTGGCCCCTTGTTCTGGACTCCCCCAACATTGGGAACATGTTTCCTGCCTCTAACATGTCCAACCCCTTAATAATCTTATACGTTTCGATAAGATCTCCTCTCATCCTTCTAAATTCCAGTGTATACAAGCCTAGTCGCTCCAGTCGTTCAACATATGATAGTCCCGCCATTCCGGGAATTAACCTAGTAAACTTACGCTGCACACCCTCAATAGCAAGAATATTTTTGGGTTGCCCACTTGGAGAAACAAAGTTGCTGATGCTAATTGGATTTGTGCATGTTGGTGTAAGCTGAAGATTGGATGTTCCCTAGCCAAATCCATATTGCACAGTCATGGGAATGATGTATTAAAAAATTTAAAGCTCTTGTTCTGAAGCTCTGGTTGCAACGTTGAAGATACGAATGCAAGATTACAAAATTTGACAGGTCATCACAGGAATTCATGTTCAAGGAAATATATATCTGCCAATTACTGACAACTTAAAAAAACTAACCTTCTTCCAGCCAGTTTACCATGACATTTTAGTTCCATGGAAAGTACATTGGGCTCAAAATTAATTGTAAATTGAATAATTTATTACTACACCTGACATCATGTCATCGCTAAATTAGAGCAGCTATCAGAATTACTGATCTGTATTAGACCCAATGCTACCGGCACAGCTGTGAGTACAAATCATAGACGTTTGGCAGTCAGGGAGGAATCCAGGTGAGGCTGAAACCTCAGGGATTCCACGCCCCCCCTCCAGCATTGCTGCCGGCTGATAGTCACCCGAGAACAAGCTTCAAGAGCTCAGACCAAGGCTGCTGTTTCAAACGGAGATCAAGGATGGTTCTTTGTTTCACTGTAACATTGCTCTCCCTGTGACTGCCTGGGTTTTTCCCGGATGCTCCGGTTTCCTCCCGCATTCCAAAGACCTGCAGGTTTGTTGGTTATTTGGCATCTGTAAAGTGTCCCTACTGTGTAGGATAGAACTATTGTTGGCGTGGACTCGCTGGGCTGAATGGGCTTGTTTCCACACTGTATCTCTAAACTAAACTAACTTTCTTCCATCCAGTCCATCTTTATGGTACATGGAGGTATCGTCAAGGATGGGTGTGCACCAGGGTCTAGGGAGGGGAGCAGTGGGGCAGAGGAATCAGAGAGAGGTAGGGGGGGGTGGGGGAATCACTTGAAATTGGAGAATTAGGTGTTCACACAGTTGGGTTGCAAGCTACCAAAATGAAATGTGCAGTGCTGTTCTTCTACTTTGTGAGGGACCTCTCTCTGGCAATGGAGGAGGCCCAGGTCAAAAACGTCGAAATGGGAAGGGGAGTTAAGATGGTTAGCATCCAGGAGAGCAGTTGGCAACTAGTTGGCAACTAGGCAACTAGTTGGCAACTAGTTGCCCTTGGCAGATCAAGCACAAGTGTCAGCAAGACATTTGTTTAGTCCATGCTTGGTCTCCCCGGCATGGTGGCTACAGCGAATGCAGCACCGGAGACTCGGGTTCGATCCTGACTACGGGTGCTGTACTGTACGGAGTTTGTACGTTCTCCCCGTGACCTGCGTGGGTTTTCTCCGAGATCTTCGGTTTCCTCCCACACTCCAAAGACGTACAGGTTTGTAGGTTGATTGGCTGGGCAAATGTAAAAAAAATAAAAAATTGCCCCTAGTGGGTGTAGGATAGTGTTGATGTGCGGGGATCGCTGGGCGGCGCGGACCCGGTGGGCCGAAGGGCCTGTTTCTGCGCTGTATCTCTAAATCTAAAAAATCTAAAAAAATGTAAAGGAGGCCAAAACGGGAGCATCAATCGTAATAGATGAGGTGAGAGGTGGTGCACATGGACCTTTGTCTCCCCATGAAGGGCTGCTGATGTCCCTGGAAGGAGGTGTAGGGCCAGGTGTTATATCTCGTGCGGTTGTGGGGGAAAGTGCCTGGGGAGCGGGCAGATTGGGTGGGAAGGGATGAACGAACCAATTAGTCGTGAAGTAAGTGTTCACTCTGGAAATCAGAAAGGAGCGGGGATGGGAAGATGTGACTGGTAGTTGGATCGCATTGAAAATTGCAATATTTAGTATGTCATAATTTTATGGGGTGGCGCAGCGGTAGAGTTGCAGCCTTACTGCGTCAGAGACCTGGGTTGTCTGTATGGAGTTTGTACGTTCTCCCTGTTGCCACGCTGGTTTCCTCCAGATGCTCTGGTTTCCTCCCGCACTTCAAAGAAGTACAGGTTTGTAGGTTGAATGGCTTTGGTAAAAATTGTAAATTGGCCCTAGTGTGTCTGATAGTGCTGGTGAATGGGGTGATCGAAGGGCCTGTTTCCACGTCGTATCTCTAAATCTAAACATTAAATAATTGTTTTAACTGCCACAATTTAGAATATCTCTTGAAATGCAGTTGAGTCTTAGTAGGAAAAATGTATTTCAAAGCCTCCAGTAATGTGCTTTTTAAAATACCGTTGGTCCTGGAAATAAAGGAGATATTAAATGGAAGCAACATGCTCCAGTCATCCATGTCTGGAGTTGACAAATTATTGTCCAACTGATCAGTGACTATCTTCTCTCCACACCATGACAATTAGGGTGGCATGGTGGTGCTGCACTAGAGCTACTGCCTTACAGCGCCAGAGACCCGGGTTCGGTCCTGACTACGGGTGGTATCTGTACGGAGTTTGTACGTTCTCCCCGTGACCTGCGTGGGTTTTCTCCGGGATCTTCGACGCTCCAAAGACGTACAGGTTTGTAAGCTAATTGGCTCGGTCGAACTGTAAATTGTCTCTAGTGAGAGTAGGATTGTGTTAGTGTGCGGGGGTCATTGGTCAGCGTGCACTCGGTGGGCCTAAGGGTCTATTTCCACCCTGTATCTTTAAACTAAACTAAACCACAAATTCATGAACTCTTCCATATTCCACTTCTCAGGTTGAAAAGGTGCCGATGCTGAACCAATGCTGTGACATATGGAACAGGTTGAATTGAATGTTTTTGAACACATCACGTCGGCGGTCCATGTTACAAACACACCTGCAACGCAAGGACGGCCAATTCGAAGGTTGAGAATCGCAAGAGTCCGGAGTGCAGGAATCACGGCTTTGCGGTTCCCTTTGCTGATAGAACCTGTGCATTGGTTGCCCTGAGCACCTCCTTCACTAATTCATGAGCCAGAGGGATGCTGTTGCTCAGCTTTCAGAACGGCTTCTCATAGCTGCACACAAAGGACAAACGGAGAATGTTGTGCAGCTCATCAACAAGGGGGCCAAAGTAGCCGTCACTAAGGTAACAGCATCAAATGTTTGCTTGTGTTTCTGTTTCTCTATTCTCTAACTTGAATGTTGCAAATCTTAATTGCCTATTCATTCCTTCCACACTAACTAGTATTTAAGATGACCTCTGACACCGTGCTTGACTTTGAATAGATTATTCAACCTAGACTGGAATTATTTGATCTGACAAAGTGACCGTTCCGGATTTGGAATTGCACTTCACCTGCTAAATTTAAAACCTGGTAATTTCCCCTGTGTTGCTGTTTTTAATTCACTTGAGATTGTTTCTTGGCTTATGTTAACGTTGAACAAAATTAGTTGCTGCCTGACCCGCTAAGCTCCTCCAGCCTTTTGTTGCATTGCTCAAGATTCTAGCATCTGTAGTTTCCTGTTTCTCAAAATTGGATGTCTTTGGTTATTGAAAAACAGATGCGAAATCATTGTCTCTAAAATGCGCAACTGTGTTGATATTAGTAGCAATAACATCATATGCACGTTCAGAGTGATATTAACTTATCAACATTACCAACAACTAGAAGACAGTAGACACAAAATGCTGGAGTAACTCAGCGGGTCAGGCAGCATCTCGGGAGAGAAGGAATGGGTGACGTTTAACTTCAGATAGTTCCTCTGTCCCTCTCTTTCCCCTCCCCCTTCCCAGTTTTCCCACTAGTCTTCCTGTCACCGACTACATCCTATCTTTGTCCCGCCCCCTCTCCTGACATCTGTCTGAAGAAGGGTCTCGACCCGAAACGTCACCCATTCCTTCTCTCCCGAGATGCTGCCTGACCCGCTGAGTTACTCCAGCATTTTGTGTCTACCTTCGATTTAAACCAGCATCTGCAGTTTTTTTCCTAAACAACTAGAGGACAGTCCCTAACCATTATCTATCTCATCAGTTTTTCCAAGTGGGCCTACAGAGCATGTTTTATTGAAACAGCTATGATTTCCCAGGTTGAAATCAAAAGATATTCGAAAACACTTTGTCATGTAACCTCCAGTCATAGCTCTGTCCACCCTCCCCGCTGCCTAAATTATCAGACTGCGTCCCCAACATCCATCACTGAATGAGGACATACTTCCTCTAGTCACTGGGTCTACCACATTGCTTTCAGTTCTAGCCAAAAGCTCGATTTCTTTGTCACTGATTTGATCCCTTGCCCTGGCAAGTATTCGAGGTCAATCTATACTGCACACAATCTACGATCTGGGAGTTGAGCTTCCAACTGCATAATGCAGTGTCATCAAGGCCTTCACATCTCCTCTGTAGAAAGCATTTCATCAGGATGCATCACAGCATGGTTTGGGAACAGCTCCATCCAAGACTGCAACGAATTGCAGGGAATTGTGGACGCAGCCCAGACCATCACACAAACCAGCCTCCCTTCCATTGACTCCATCTACACTTCACACTGCCTCAGCATATGCGTGAGGCCTGACAGGCAGGGCAAATGCTCTCAGGGCGGGGATAGGAATACGGACTGGGATATCATAGCTATTTCAGAAACATGGGTGAGAAATGGACAGCAGTGGCAGCTCAATGTTCTGGGGTGTAGATTCTGTGGGAGGCATCGAGGTGGAGGTAAGAAAGGGGGGGAAGGATTGCTTTTTAATTGGGGAGCACGTCACAGCATGTCACGGAGAGGATATTCCTCAGGGAGGACCGATCGTCAGTGATGCTATGTGGGTGGAATTAGCAAATGAAATTTGAGATTGTACCCCTCCCAATAGTCAGTAGAAGCTAGGGCAGGGTATCGGCAGTGAGATCAAAGATAGGTGTACGAATATGGCGGAATGGTGGCACAGCGGCAGAGGCTGCCTTACAGCGCCAGAGACCCGGGTTCAATCCTGACTATGAGTGCTGTCTGTACGGAGTTTGTACGTTCTCCCTGTGACCTGCATGGGTTTTCTCCTGGGTGCTCCGGTTTCCTCCCACACTCCAAAATCGTACAAGTCTGTAGGCTAATTGGCTTGGTAAAATTGTAAATTATCCCTAGTGTGTGTAGGGTAGGATAGTGTTAGTGTACTGGGATCACTGGTGGGCGTGGACTTGCTATTGAGGGCGTGCAGCGTAGGTTCACTAGGTTAATTCCCGGAATGGCGGGAGTGTCGTATGTTGAAAGGCTGGAGCGATTAGGCTTGTATATACTGGAATTTAGAAGGATGAGGGGGGATCTTATTGAAACATATAAGATAATTAGGGGATTGGACACATTAGAGGCAGGAAACATGTTCCCAATGTTGGGGGAGTCCAGAACAAGGGGCCACAGTTTAAGAATAAGGGGTAGGCCATTTAGAACGGAGATGAGGAAGAACTTTTTCAGTCAGAGAGTGGTGAAGGTGTGGAATTCTCTGCCTCAGAAGGCAGTGGAGGCCAGTTCGTTGGATGCTTTCAAGAGAGAGCTGGATAGAGCTCTTAAGGATAGCAGAGTGAGGGGGTATGGGGAGAAGGCAGGAACGGGGTACCGATTGAGAGTGATCGGCCATGATCGCATTGAATGGCGGTGCTGGCTCGAAGGGCTGAATGGCCTACTCCTGCACCTATTGTCTACTGTCTATTGACTCGGCGGGCCGAAAGGGCCTGTTTCCGCGCTGTATCTTTAAATTAAACTAATCTAAATTCCGTGCTTGAGTCGACGGAGCCCGTGGCTGGGACCTGGGTCGGCGCCACAGAGGCGTCTGGAGAAGAACTGGCAGCGTTAGTGGAGAAGGTCGGTGCGGTGGTCAATGACGGCGCCGACCGACAGACGAGGACGGACACGTGAAAGTGAGGACGCTGCCGCCAAGGGAAGGAACAAAGGAGGAGCCGGCATGGGGGGCCACCAGGGGGGAGGGGGAGACAAAAAGGGGAACTGGCGTATGAGGGAGGGAAATTTGTAACTTTGTAAGCGTACTTTATGGGTGACTATTTGCATACCTTGGGTATGCAAGCAAAGAATTTCACTGTGACGTCATATGTGACAATAAAGAATTCAATTCAATTCAGTGGATGACATAGACATGGATCTTAGCGAGGTCTTCAACAAGGCCCTTGATGTTTGGGAAGGATAGATCCCATCGGATTCATGGTGAGCCAGCCGATTCAATACAAAATTGGCTTGTAGAAGTTTGTTATTCAGACTCGAGGCCTGTATAAAGTGGTGTGCCACAGACCTCAGTACTGGCTGCACTGTTGTTCATTATTTATATTAATGTTTTGGATGTAAATGTAGGTGGACTTAATTAGTCGGTTTGCGGTTACTCTACAATTGGTGGTAGAGTGGATTGTAAAGAAGGTTAAGTAAGATTACCACAGGATCTTGATTGACTGGTTGGCACGGTGGCGCAGCGGTAGAGTTGCTGCCTTACAGCGAATGCAGCACCGGAGACCCAGGGTCGATCCCGACTACGGGTGCTATCTGTACTTCCCGCTGCTGTGAGACTGCACAACCAGCACTGCTCCCAGCAGACGAGTCAACAATAACAGCAAAGAACACACGGAAAACTGATGACAATTCATGTATCTTTTATTTATAATGAATGATCTCTTGCTCTCTTGCTATCCACTTTGCTGCTGTAACACTGTAAATTTCCCCGGTGTGGGATGAATAAAGGAATATATTATTATTATTATTGTACGGAGTTTGTATGTTCACCCCGTGACCTGCATGGGTTTTCTCCGAGATCTTTGGTTTCCTACCACACTCCAAAGACGTACAGGTATGTAGGTTAATTGGCTTGGTAAATGTAAAAAATGTCCCTAGTGGGTGTAGGATAGTGTTAATATGCGGGGATCGCTGGGCGGCGTGAACCCGGTGGGCCGAAGGGCCTGTTTCTGCGCTGCATCTCTAAACTAAATTAGACTGGGTCAATGGACTGAGGAATATTTGAAAACATATAAGGTGTTGCATTTTGATAGGACAAATCAGGGAAGGACTTGCACAATGTATAGTAAGGCCCTGGGGAGTATTGTAGAACAGAGAGACTGAGGGGTGCAAGTCCATTAAAGTGGCGACACGGGTAGATAAGATGGCGAAGAAAGTGTTTTGGTTTGCTTGCCTTCATCAGTCGATGTACTGAGTACAGGAGTTGAGATATCTTGTTACAGCTGTACAGGACATTGATAGGGCCACATTTGGAGTACTGTGTAATAGTTTGGACTCCATGCTTTTAATAGGATGTCATTAAATGGAAAAGGGTGCAAAGACAATTTAAGATGATGTACCAGGTCTGGAACTTTTGAGTTATTAGAAGCTGGAATAGGCTGTGACTTTTTGTCCCTGAAGAGTGTGAGGCTGAGGAGTGACTTAATAGGGGTATAGATAGGTGAATAGCCGCAGTCATTTCCTCAGGGTAGAGGCGTGGAAAACCATGTCGCATACAGTGCATTCAGAAAGTATTCAGACCCCTTCACTTTTTCCACATTTTGCGATGTTACAGCCTTATTTTAAAATGGATTAAATTCTTTTTTTTTAATCATCAATCTACACACAGTACCCCATAATAAAAAAGTGAAAACAGGTGTTTAGACATTTTTGCAAAGTAATTAAAAAGAAATAACTGAAATATCACATTTACATAAGTATTCAGACCCTTTGCTATGACACTCAAAATTGAGCTTATGTTCATTATGTTTCCATTGATTATCCTTGAGATGTTTCCACAACTTGATTGGAGTCCACCAGTGGTAAATTAAATTGATTGGACATGATTTGGAAAGGCACACATCTGTCTATATAAGGTCCCACAGTTGACAGTGCATGT
The DNA here is from genome assembly GCF_053455715.1 of Rhinoraja longicauda. Classification (NCBI taxonomy): domain Eukaryota; kingdom Metazoa; phylum Chordata; class Chondrichthyes; order Rajiformes; family Arhynchobatidae; genus Rhinoraja; species Rhinoraja longicauda. The sequence goes on along the minus strand of NC_135957.1, from coordinate 73,039,376 downwards.
CAGAGCAAACACCAAGCCATGAAGACGAAGGAATTGTCCTCCGAGAAAGGATTGTGTTGAGACACAGATCTGGGGAAGGGTATAAAACAATTTCTGCAGCATTGCAGGTCCCAAAGAGCACAGTGGCCTCTTTCATTCTTAAATGGAAGAACTTTTTAACCACCAGGACTCTTCATAGAGCTGGCTGCCCGGCCAAACTGAGCAATCGGGGGGAAAGGGCCTTGGTCAGGGAGGTGACCAAGAACCTGATGGTCAATCTGACAGAGCTCCAGAGTTCCTCAGTGAAGATGGGAGAACCTTCCAGAAGGACAACTATATCAGCAGCATTCCACCAATCAGGCCTTTATGGGAGAGTGGCTAGACGGAAGTCACTCCTCAGTAAAAGGTACATGACAGCCTGCTTGGAGTTTGCAAAAAGGCACCTAAAGGACTCCCAGATCATGAGAAACAAGATTCTCTGGTCTGATGAAACCAAGATTGAACATTTTGGCCTGAATGCCAAGCGGCACCGCTCATTACCTGGCCAATACCATACCTACGGTGAAGCATGGTGGTGGCAGCATCATGCTTTGGGGATGTTTTTCAGCGGCAGGAACTGGGAGACGAGTCAGGATCGAGGGAAAGATGAATGGAGCAAAATACAGAGACATCCTTGATGAAAACCTGCTCCAGAGAGTTCTGGACCTCAGACTGTGGCGGAGGTTCACCTTCCAATAGGACAACGACCCTAAGCACACAGCGAAGACAACGCAGGAATGGCTTCATGACAATTCTGTGAATGTCCTTGAGTGGCCCAGCCAGAGCCCGGACTTACACCCGATCGAACATCTCTGGAGGGACCTGAAAATAGCTGTGCATCGACGCTCCCCATCCAACCGGACAGAGCTTGAGAGGATCTGCAGAGAAGAATGGGAGAAATTACCCAAATACAGGTGTGCCAAGTGTAGCGTCATACCCAAGAAGACTTGAGGCTGTAATCGCTGCCAAAGGTGCCTCAACAAAGTGCTGAGTAAAGGGTCTGAATACTTATGTAAATGTGATATTTCTGTTATTTCTTTTTAATTTGCAAAATTTTCTAAACACCTGTTTTTACTTTTTTATTATGGGGTATTGTGTGTAGATTGATTATTTTAAAAAAAAGAATTTAATCCATTTTAAAATAAGGCTGTAATGTAGCAAAATGTGGAAAAAGTGAAGGGGTCTGAATACTTTCTGAATGCACTGCAGGTTTAAGGTGAGAGGGGTAAGACTTGAAAGGAACTTGAGGGGCACACTGATAATGGTGAGTAGATGGAATGAGTTGCCCGAAGAGGTCATCAAGGGAGGTACAATTATGTTGTTTAAAAGACAATAGACAATAGACAATAGGTGCAGGAGGAGGCCATTCGCCCCTTCGAGCCAGCACCGCCATTCAATGTGATCATGGCTGATCATTCTCAATCAGTACCCCGTTCCTGCCTTCTCCCCATACCCCCTGACTCCGCTATCCTTAAGAGCTCTATCCAGCTCTCTCTTGAATGCATTCAGAGAATTGGCCTCCACTGCCTTCTGAGGCAGAGAATTCCACAGATTCACAACTCTCTGACTGAAAACGTTTTTCCTCATCTCCATTCTAAATGGAGTTCTAAAAAGACGCTTGGATAGGAAAGTTTTCGGAGGGATGTGGGCCAGGCAAGTTCAAGTGGGATTGGCTGAGTTAGGCAAATTGGCCACCATGTGTGAGTGGGGCTGAAGGGCCTGTTTCCGTGTTGCATCGTTCTCAGACTGTAACATGCAGAGAGGCCAGAATTCTAGCCACTCCAAACCAAAGTATGGTAATCCTCGTATAAATAACACAATCAAATGAAATAAAAACACATGCTAAATGCAACATTAGCCAGAAGGTTCATTGGATCCGTAAAGGGAGGGAAGTCTTAGTGCAGTTGCAGCTATGAAACTCTGTTTCAGTGTGGGCTGCATTGGCTCTTGTAGCTCTGATGAATACCAGGGCTGTCTAAAACAGTGGAAGCCTTGAATGCTTTGTAAGAAAAATCTGAATTCATTCAAGACTTTTCAGTGTTGCTTGGACACCAGAGGTTCTTTTAATTGAATACCTGAATCAGAACAGTGGCATGTGTCCAAGTACTTATGAAAGAGTTTCTGTTCACTGGTGTTGCCACAGCCTTTTTCCATATGCTCCAGAGCAGAATCCCCATTTGCTGTTTCAAGACACACTGATGTGGTTCCCTGGATAGCAATTCATTCTGTAAGTGCAAACCCGCCAATTATTTTTGGCTTGTTATTTCATATAATGGCAATGTGTTCCCAGAGTTGATGGAGGTTGATGTCTTGACCAGAGAATCAACGCAAATTGAACGCACTGAGTGCCAGTGAGGCGCTGTAGCCGCTAACATCTAATGCCAGCATGTCCATTAAATTCCGAGTTAAATATTATTTATACATGTCAGAATAACAAGATGCACATGCAGTTGTTTGCTGCTTGCCTTAACTCGCATCAAGCCCATCTATCACTGCATGCTTGTTGGGGCCTGGTTAATTCCAAGAGCTGAGTTTAGTTTAGAGATACAGCGCGGAAACGGGCCCATCGGCTCACCGAGTCTGCACCGACCAGCGATCCCCGCACATTAACACACTAGGGTCAATTTTTTCATTTACACCAAGCAAATTAACCTACAAACCTGTACGCCTTTGGAGTGTTGGGAGGAAACCGAAGATCTCGGAGAAAACCCACGCAAGTCACTAGGAGAACATATAAACTCCATACAGTCAACACCCGTAGTCAGGATCGAACCCGTGTTTCTGGAGCTGTAAGGCAGTAGCTCTACCGCTGTGCCACCGTGCCGCCAAGTCTTATAAATGTTTTCAGAGTCATACAGCACAGAAACAGGCCCTTTGGCCCAACGCGCATGTCCACCAAGATGCCATATCTTCGCTGTGCCGAAAGCATCTTGAACACACTATCTACCTGTGATGCCACTTTCAGGGAACTATGTACCTGCACCCTTAGATACCTCTAGTCTGCAACACTCCCCAGGGCCCTGTCATTCACTGTGAAGGTCCTGCTCTGCTTTGACTTCCCAAAATGCAATACCTCGCACTTAGAGTCATAGAGTGATACAGTGTGGAAACAGGCCCTTCGGCCCAACTTACCCACACCGCTGACATGTCCCAGCTACACTAGTCCCACCTGCTTGCGCTTGGTCCATATCGCTCCAAATGTATCTGCATCATAGACAATAGACAATAGGTGCAGGAGGAGGCCATTCGGCCCTTCGAGCCAGCACCACCATTCAGTGTGATCATGGCTGATTATTCTCAATCAGTACCCCGTTCCTGCCTTCTCCCCATACCCCCTGACTCCGCTATCCTTAAGAGCTCTATCTAGCTCTCTCTTGAATGCAATCAGAGAATTGGCCTCCACTGCCTTCTGAGGTAGAGAATTCCACAGATTCACAACTCTCTGACTGAAAAAGTTTTTCCTCATCTCAGTTCTAAATGGCCTACCCCTTATTCGTATACTGTGGCCCCTTGTTCTGGACTCCCCCAACATTGGGAACATGTTTCCTGCCTCTAACGTGTCCAACCCCTTAATAATCTTATACGTTTCGATAAGATTAAACTCCATTAACCATTTCTCAGTCAACTTGCCCAGCTGATCAGGATCCTGCAGTCATTTTTGATAATCATCTTTACTATCTATGGTATCGCCCACTTTAGTGTCATCTACAATCTTGCTAATCATACCTTCTACGTTCCCATCCAAATTGTTGACTACAAACAGCAATGGGCCCAGCACTGATCCCCGAGGCACACCAGTCGTCACAGGCCTCCAGTCCGAAAAACAACCTTCCACCGTCACCTTCTGCTTCCTTCCATGAAGTCAATTCTCTATCCATTCAACTAGCTCTCCCCGGATCCCATGCGGGATCTTATCAAATGCGTTGCTGAAGTCCATTTGGACAATGTCTTTTTAGTTACTTCTTCAAAAAGCTCAATCAGATTCATAAGACATGACCTCCCGTATAAAATCATGCTGATTATCCCTAATCAGCCCCTGTTTATCCAAATACATATATATCTTATTCAGAATCATTTCTAGTACCCTGCCTAACACAGATGTTAGGGTCACTGGTTTGTAGAGCCAAAAGAAGGGCTGGCCAGCTGTATGGAGGACAGGGATGCGTGGTGCGTCCGTCACCCTGCTCGTCTGAAACCAGCACCGCTGCGCCGCTAATGTTTTCAATGATTTTAATCTAATCAATTTAAATTGATTGATTGATTGATTGATTGATTCATTAAAATTCCTTGAAACCCATCTTAAATAGAGACACAAAATTACTACACTCCTGGCACCTCACTCTTGTCTAATGATGATTCTTATATCACAGCCAGGGCTCTTGCAATTTCTTCCTTGTTTTCCTACAGTTTCCTCTGATATATCCGATCAGGCCCAGGAGATTTATTTACTTTCATACGCCAGCAGCCCCTCGACCATAAATATGGACTATCCTCAAGACATCTCTATTCACTGAACCAAGTTCCCCCACTCTTCATGTCTTTCTTGCTATTGAGGGCCTGCAGCGTAGGTTTACTAGGTTAATTCCCGGAATGGCGGGACTGTCATATGTTGAAAGACGAGCGACTAGGCTTGTATACACTGGAATTTAGAAGGATGAGAGGGGATCTTATCGAAACGTATAAGATTATTAAGGGGTTGGACACGTTAGAGGCAGGAAACATGTTCCCAATGTTGGGGGAGTCCAGAACAAGGGGCCACAGTTTAAGAATAAGGGGTAGGCCATTTAGAACTGAGATGAGGAAAAACTTTTTCAGTCAGAGAGTTGTAAATCTGTGGAATTCTCTGCCTCAGAAGGCAGTGGAGGCCAATTCTCTGAATGCATTCAAGAGAGAGCTAGATCGAGCTCTTAAGGATAGCGGAGTCAGGGGGTATGGGGAGAAGGCAGGAACGGGGTACTGATTGAGAATGATCAGCCATGATCACATTGAATGGTGATCAATGGCTCGAACGGCCGAATGGCCTCCTCCTGCATCTATTGTCTATTGTCTATTTCTCCAAGGTAAATAGAAAGGAGAAATACTCATTGAAGATCTCCTCCATCTCCAGCAGCTCCACATAGAGATGACCACTTTGGTTTCTGAGGGGCCCTATTCTCTCTCGAATTACCCTCATTTCCTTAATGTACTTAAAATCCCTGCCCCCTTTTTGACCTCATGATTTCCTTCTTAAGTATGCTCCTACGTTTGCAAATCTCCTCTAGAGATACACTTGATCCCAGCTGCCAATACCACATGCATCCTTTTTCCTGATGAAAGCATTATTTTCTCTCATCATTTAAGCTTCCTTGTTCGCACCTGCATTGCCCTTCAATGTAACCAGAACATGCGTGCCCTGATTTCTTGTCGTCATATTTTTTTAAACATCCCACTTTCCGGGTGTTCCTTTGCGTGCAAACAACCTAGTCCAATCAATTTTAGCGTGTTCCTATCTAATATGACCAAAGTTGGCCTTGTCCCAATTCAGAATTTTTTACTTGTGGGTCCGCCTGTCTTTATCCATAACTATTTTCAGGCTAATAGAACTGTGCTCGCTGGTCCCAAAAGGCTTGTCCACAAACACCTCAGTCACTTGTCCTTCCCAATTTCCTAAGAATAGATCAAGCTTTGCCCTCTCGCTTTATGGCCTTCTACATATTGCTTGAGGACATTTTCCTGAACACATTTGCTAATTCCTCTCTGTCTAATCCCTTGGCACTATGACAATTCCAGTCTACATTAGGAAAGTTGAAATCCCCTACTATGATAACTCTATTAGTATTGCAGCTGCCTTCAAGTTCCTGACATATTTCTTCTTCTAAGGGGTGAGCTAGCGAGGGAATTGTGGAGGGAACAGTAGGCCTTCACACATGTCTCCTCAGTACCCCACAGCTCCACTCTTGCTCCCCCTCCCCCTCGTTGTAACAGGGACGGAGTCTCCCTAGTCCTCACCTTTCACACCATCAGCCGTCGCATACAACACATAATCCTCCGACATTTTTCCCACCTCCAACCGGATCCCACCACGAGTCACATCTTCCCATCTCCACCCCTTTCCACCTTCCGCAGAGATCGTTCCCTCCGCAACTCCCTGGTTAACTCGTCCCTTCCCGCGCAAACCATCCCCTCCCCAGGTACCTTCCCTTGCAACCGCAGGAGTTGCAACATCTGTCTCAAAACCTCCTCCCTCAATTCTGTTCAGGGACCCCGACAGTCCTTTCAGGTTAAGCAGAGGTTCACTTGCACCTCCGCTAACCTCATCTACTTTATCCGTTGTTCAAGGTGTGGACTCCATTTGACCAAGAGTGGCCTGTAAGCTGCCAAGATTTTACCAAAGATTGTGATCAGGACCTTCCCGGTGAAGCTGGCATTAAATTCCCATCACTAGTTTAGTTTTAGTTTAGAGATACAGCGCGGAAACAGGCCCTTCGGTCCACCGACTGCACATTAACACTACCTCACACACACACACACACGAGGAACAATTAAAAAATATATATATCAAACCAATAAACTTACACACCTGTACATCTTTGGAGTGTGGGAGGAATCCGAAGATCTCGGAGAAAATCCACGCAGGTCACGGGGAGAAGGTACAAACTCCGTACAGACAAGCACTCATAGTCAAGATCGAACCCAGGTCTCTGGCGCTGTAAGGCAGTAGCTCTACCACTGCGCCACTATGCCACTCTTCTGTAATCAGTAATTTTTTTACACAGTGTTGTCTGCCCGAAACACATTCCCAGGGGTGATGGTGGTGGCCAATACAATAGTGGCATTTAAGAGACTTTTGGATAGGCACCTTGATGTGCAGAGAATGAAGGTATATGGATCATGTGCAGGCAGATAGATGAAGGTTTGGCATCATGTTCAGCATAAACATTGTGCGTGTTCGGGTCTGTTACCATGCTGTACATTTCTATGTTTTATATGTTTGTCAGGGTACAGTAAACGGGTGGTCAAATTGGAATAAATTTAGCACAGAACCTAATCCAAGTTCTTATAAGTTTGTTGTTGATGGAATTGTAACCAAAAACAAAATGAAAAGTTACCTGCAACCAGACTTGCTGTGACAAACTCTCTGCTATTAGTAATGGTGTCTATTCCTCTCTCTGCTGTTGGGGTTTCATGTTGCTCTTTTTGCATGGCCACCCCATGCTCCTTTCCCTCTCGTGCTACAGAACACTTATTTCCTTGTGCAGCAGTGTCAGCTAGGCTCCAAGTAAAAGATTAATTACATGAACAAAGTTGTTGACCTGAAATGGTAAACCCGCATTCTCTCTTAATTGCTGTCTCAGCTGCTGAATATTTACAGCTAAACTTGCATTCCTTCGAACATAGAAGGTTAACTGAGGTTTATAAGATTTTGTAACAAAGTGTTGGAGTTTTTCCATCAGTAGGGGAACGTATGACAATGGGACATGACCATAAAATGGGAGCCTGACTGTTGGGGAGGGAAGTTAAGAAACACTTCTTCATGCAAAGGCTGATAGAACTTAAAACAGCACAAACACAACTATTCCGACGCTTAAGAAACATTTGGACAGGTACATGGATAGAACTGGTTTGGAGGGATATGGGCCAAATGCAGGCAGGTGCGACTAATATGGATGGAACATGTCTGAAGAAGGGTCTCGACCCGAAACGTCACCCATTCCTTCTCTCCTGAGATGCTGCCTGACCTGCTGAGTTACTCCAGCATTTTGTGAATAAATACCTTCGATTTGTACCAGCATCTGCAGTTATTTTCTTATACTAGATGGAACATGTTGGTCAATGTGGGCGAGTTGGACTGAAGGGCCTGTTTCCACACTATGACTCTACATAAATCCCATTGCCCACAACCACGAAGTATTGACTGACGTTCATCTCAAACTCTGTACTTCCCATGATCCAGTTTCCACAAAGTGCCGAGTCTATGAGTTTTTGTAATGTTTAGGACATGCAGAATAAATGTATGTCAAATACCTCTCAATAAAGGTACCTCTCAATAAAAAGCCCCACATTTAAAGAGCTGAAGGTAATGATCATGCACAACGTCACACTGGAAAGTAATTGCACAGATGTCAGCCCTGCTTGAAAGTTAGTAATAGGGGCTTTTTAACTTTAGGTAGGCACAAAATGCTGGAGTAACTCAGCGGGTCAGGCAGCATCTCGGGAGAGAAGGAATGGGTGACGTTTTGGGTCGAGACCCTTCTTCAGACTGAAACGTCACCCATTCCTTCTCTCCCGAGATGCTGCCTGACCCGTTGAGTTACTCCAGCATTTTGTGCCTACCTTCGATTTAGACCAGCATCTGCAGTTTTTTTCCTAGGCTTTTTAACTCTGTGGTTCCAGGAATAAATGGTCCAGGAATAAACGGTGGGTGGGAAATTCCTCATTTGGCAAAAACTATTGAATGATCGTGATTTCTGCCTGTAGTCTTTGGCACCGATTCTGCCAAAGCAAAGCAACAGCATTGACTTGAAGCTGGGACACGTATAATCTCTTGATGAGGCAAATACGACTGCAACTGATTTGACATTTCAAAGAGGAAATGCATGTACATATTTGCAGCAGTGAAAACACTTGCCCAGGGTGCTCTCATTATGAGATTTAAATCGCACTGCTGGAGCAATGATGATTATTTAAAACAAACAACTTAGAAGGCATTTTGTAATTAAATATCCCAAAGTTTCCTTCCGGCAAAAATCACCAATACACCGATTCTTCCATTTACAAAAAGATTGTATGTCTGAAAAAATGTTTCATTGAGGTGAAGCTTGCAAAGGGCATTTCCCACTGATTTTGATGTGAAACCTCTGGTTAGTTTCTATGAGTTCAATATTTTCTGTCCATGAAAATCCAAACACTTGCATCAGGAGTATTTCCAATGGTAAACTATATATTTTTAACTTAAAATACCTTTGACCTAGTCATCGCCAATCAACTGGACTCTGATAACTTGCATTCAATTTCCAGACACACTTTATTTACTTGTGCACAAGGAGAGCAGCACAGTCTCCTTTAAGTCCAGGCTCAAAACCTATCTCTACTCCCTAGCGTTTGAGGCCCTCTGAGGGGGAGCTGTGAACTGTTTATGTATGTGCTGTTATGTTTGTGTGCCATTGTATGTTCGTTCTTAGTACCTGAACTGATGTACAGCACTTTGGTCAACGTGGGTTGTTTTTAAATGTGCTATACAAATAAAATTGACTTGACTTGACTTGACTACTACGAAATTCCACTCGGAATAGTAAAATTTTATACAGATTCTGACCCTTGTGCGCACTTTCTAATTTCTTATCATCAATAACAATGTGTTCTCAAAACACTAATAGAAACAGAGAGAGACGTAGAAAATAGGTGTAGGAGTTGGCTATTCGGCCCTTCGAGGCAGCACCGCCATTCAATATGATCATGGCTGAACATCAGAAATCAGTACCCCGTTCCTGCTTTCTCCCCATATCCCTTGATTCCATTAGCCCGAAGAGGTTTCTAACTCTTTCTTGAAAACATCCAGTGAATTGGCCTCCACTGCCTTCTGTGGCAGAGAATTCCGCAGATTCACAACTCTCTGGGTGAAAAAGGTTTTTCCTCATCTCAGCCCTAAATGGCCAACCCTTTATTCTTAAACTGTGACCCCTCGTTCTGGACTCACCCAACATCGGGAACATCTTTCCTGCATCTAGCCTGTCCATTCCCTTAAGAATTTTATATCTTCCTTTAAGATCCCCTCTCATCCTTCTAAATTCCAGTGAATATTAGCCTAGTCGACCCATTCTTTCATCCATTCTTTCTAATACAGGTGCAATAACACAATAAAACAACATGCTATTTAATACTTTATTTAATTTTCAGTAAGGATGACTATCAAGAACCTTGTAGTGTGCATCAAGGAATGCCTGCAGGTCGTTGTGCTGTACATATTATCTTAACCTTTGTCACACTACAGTTTCCACAACCTGATGGTATTTTAAGAAAAATCCATAAATCAATCAATTGTACAGCGAGGAATGCCTGTATCACCAAGGGCCTGAGGGGGTGCCAGGCTACGTGGTCAACAAGATTGATTTTGAAGATGTATATTTGAAGGAAGGTCTGGGTGGATCAGTCTAGATAATCGTGCCAGTGTGTGCAGTTTTGGTCTCCGAATTTGAGGGAGGATATTCTTGCTATTGTGGGCGTGCAGCGTAGGTTTACTAGGTTAATTCCCGGAATGGCAGGAAGGTCATATGTTGAAAGACTGGAGCGACTGGGCTTGTATACACTGGAATTTAGAAGGATGAGAGGAGATCTTATCGAAACGTATAAGATTATTAAGGAGTTGGACACGTTAGAGGCAGGAAACATGTTCCCAATGTTGGGGGAGTCCAGAACAAGGGGCCACAGTTTAAGAATAAAGGGTAGGCCATTTAGAACTGAGATGAGGAAAAACTTTATCAGTCAGAGAGTTGTGAATCTGTGGAATTCTCTGCCTCAGAGGGCAGTGCAGGCCAATTCTCTGAATGCATTCAAGAGAGAGCTAGATAGAGCTCTTAAGGATAGCGGAGTCAGGGGGTATGGGGAGAAGGCAGGAACGGGGTACTGATTGAGAATGATCAGCCATGATCACATTGAATGGTGGTGCTGGCTCGAAGGGCCGAATGGCCTCCTCCTGCACCTATTGTCTATTGTTTGGGACCAGGATGAATGAAGATTCTGCCACTGAAGGTAAGGGCAGAGAATGGGAAGGTGTAGAGGAGGCCTGGGGTGGAAGAGTAGAATGTAAAGGTAGAAGGAAACCAGTTCATGGAGAGGTTTGTAAATAAAACCAAGGATACTGTATTCTGTTCAGTGGCATGAAACTAAAGCTGGGAGTTTATGGTCGTTGGGAAAGATTGGACTTCTTTCACAAGGCTGAGGACTGAACGAGTAAAGACTTGTTGGATGATAAGTTTTAGATTGGGTGGAACCTGGCAAACAGTCATGGACAGCCCAGTGTCGCAGCGGTAGAGTTGCTGCCTTAACACGCCAGAGACCAGGGTTCGATCCTGACTACGGGTGCTCGTCTGCACGGAGTTTGTACGTTCTCCCCCTGACCTGTGTGGATTTTTTCTAGGAAGCTCCGGTTTCCTCCCACATTCCAAAGATTTTTTCTAGGAAGCTCCGGTTTCCTCCCACATTCCAAAATGGTTATTTCCAAAATGCTGGAGTAACTCAGCAGGTCAGGCAGCATCTCGGGAGAGAAGGGAATGGGTTTGTAGGTTATTTGGCTTGGGTTAATTGTAAATTGTCCCTAGTGTGTGTAGGATAGTGTTACTATGCGCGGATCGCTGGTCGGGTCAGACTCGGTGGGCCGGAGGGCCTGTTTCCGCGCTGTATCTCTAAACTAAACTAGCCCACGTTCAAAGTATGATCCCATTTATTAGTCAGTGTTAAACCTAAAGAACAATTGAGGTGGAATTTCTTAACGGTGTGGTTAGAATATGGGAGAGGGAGAGAGAGGGAGAGGGAGAGAGAGAGGGGGAGGGAGAGGGGGAGAGAGAGGAGTAATGAGTCAGTGTTACAGAAACATTGAAGGGGAAGCTGATTAAACACTGGATTTTTCTTTTTATTTTTTTTATTAAAAATTTTATTAAGCAGACTCATGGTCCATTAGAATACACATACAGTACACAGTATATACATATAAAATTAAATTAAATTAGAAAAGGCAACAATACCAATGTTTCCACATAGGTGCCAGGTATCTCACGGCACTGAAGCCAGGATTTACCAGCAGCACAATGATGGAATTCTGAGAACCATTCAATCGGCATATAAATTTAAACATGAGATTCCTCAACAGGGCATGAAACATATTGACTCCTGCACTACAAAACAGTTCACTTGCACTGCACCACCTTGGCTTTCTAAGCAATATGCGCATGCAGTCATTATAGGCAACCTTAAGTTTATGGATGCTTGACTTATTAAACTTTATCCACAAAGGAGCAGTGTAAAGAGGAGTACAGTACGCTCTAAACAGGTTTATCTTGACATTTCCTGAGCACCAGTGGAATTTCCTAACCAACATGTTAGCTTGAGATTGAGAGGGGGTAATGGTATTAGTGGGTACGCATGCAAAAAAGTGATCAGAGAATCGCGTGGAGCGTAAATAGCAAAAGATCTATTGTGTCATTGGTCTGATTCTGTGCAGTATTTACCCTGTAATGCTTTGTGAAAATGGGATGCCATTTATGCCTGTTGTGGGGGTGAGGTCTATCCATCAAAAATCTGGATCAGTCCCAATGTGTAAGTGGAGGAAGGAACTGCAAATGTTGGTTTAAACCAAAGATAAACACAAAAAGCTGGAGTAACTTCAGTCTGACGAAGGGTCTCAACCAGAAATGTCACCTATCCATGTTCTCCAGTGATGCTGCCTGACCCACTGAGTTACTCCAGCTTTTTGTTTCTATCTCCCCAATGTGTAAGTGCCTGAACTTGAGATCAGTGAAGACGCCATTGGTAGGAGGTGAAGCTTTTACAAAAGCTTCTCTGTTTATGTTGCTGTAAAGCAAAATAGACCAAAGCAGGCCGCCACTGTGGAAGTTGCCTGAGTGATCTGCGGTGTTATTCGCAGGAGATTTCAGGAAAACAAGACGGGTTGGACAGAGCTCCATAAACAATATGCTTGGTGCTATGGTTTGGGTAAAAGGGACTCCAAATGGGAATAATGGGACAGGTAGTCATTCAGTTTAAAAATAAAGTAGAAACGAGGAACTGCAGATGCAGCTTTACAAAGAAAAGACGCACAGTGCTGATATAACTCAGCGGGTCTGGCAGCATGCCTGGAGAACATAGATAGGAGATGTTTCGGGTCGAGACTCTTCTTCAGACTGATTGTTGGGGGGGGTGGGTTGGGCTGTGGAGGAGAAACGCATTCAGTCTGAAGAGGGGTCCCAACCCGAAACGCCACCTATCCATGTTTTTGAATGATGCAGCCTGATTACTCCAGCACTTTGTGTCTTTTTAAAAAAATGGGTAGAACTAAACCATTTGAAAAGTTTAGGGAGGAAGGGGTAACATATACTGAAAAGGACAATGGAATTGAATGTGTACTCCTGGGGTTAATGAAAGTAGGCTTGAAGGGTGGTGGGAGAGTCGGAACCTGAGGATGAGGATATTTCAAGACTGCCAGGTAATCATTTTGTGCTCCCACGGATACAACAGGAATCCATCCCAACAAACAGCTTCATGAGAAAACTTGGGAAGTTTGGCATGCCCCCAACAACTCTCACCAATTTCTACAGATGCGCCATAGAAAGCATTTTATCGGGATGCATCGCAGCTTGGTTTGGGAACAGCTCCATCCAAGACCGCAAGAAATTACAGAGAATTGTGGACGCAGCCCAGACCATCACGCAAACCAACCTCCCTTCCATTGATTCCATCTACACTTCACGCTGCCTCGGCAAGGCCAGCAGCACAATCAAAAATGATCTCACCCTGGGAACTCCCTGTTCTCTCCTCTCCCATCAAGCAAGAGCTACAGAGGTGTGAAAATGCCAAAGTCCAGATTCGGGGACCGTTGTTTGGAAGCAGAATCGAGAAAGTTTTGCAATGGAAATCCGGAAATATCTATTTGAAAGGAGACATCGGCATAACAATCGTATGAGCCGCTGTGGAGGAGTGGGACAGAGTGACGAGCTTGTTCAGAGATCTGGAACAGGCACAGAGTGTACTGCCTGCCCCCGTGTGCTGCAGTTCTTAAAAGTAGGTTTTTAAAGTACATCTAATGAAACAAAGGAACAGCACGCAGGTGAAATAGAAAAGTACGTCAGGAATGATTGTACACGGATGGGTTGTATTTGAGTACAGATTTAAGGATTGATATGAATCATGAAATTCTCCAATTTATAATTTGGTCGTATTGGAACTTTGAAGGTGGGTTTAGTTTAGTATAGAGACACAGCGTGGAAACGGGCCCATGATCCCACCGAGTCCTCACTGACCAGCGATCCCCGCACATTAACACTATCCTACATACACTATGGACACTTTTACATTCATAAAGCCAAGTAAACTACAAACCTGTACGTTCTTTGGAGTGTGGGAGGAAACTGAAGATCTCGGAGAAAACCCACACGGTCACGGGAAGAGCATACAAACTCTGTAATGTAAGAAAATAACTGCAGATGCTGGTACACATCGAAGGTATTTATTCACAAAATGCTGGAGTAACTCAGCAGGTCAGGCAGCATCTCAGGAGAGAAGGAATGGGTGACGTTTCGGGTCGAGGCCCTTCTTCAGACTGATGTCAGGGGGGCGGGACAAAGGAAGGATATAGGTGGAGACAGGAGGACAGTGGGAGATCTGGGAAGGGGGAGGGGAAGAGAGGGACAGAGGAACTATCTAAAGTTGGAGAACCTTACTCTGTAAGGTTCATAAAGTCTCAGACAGCACCCATAGTCAGGATCGAACCCGGACCTCCGTTGCCACAAGCGCCGTAGGGCAGCAACTCTACCGCTATGCCACTGGGCCACCCAGGTCTTCAGGTCAGAAGGAAGTGTTCAAAAGGATGTGTTTGTGTTATTAAACTCTTCTCATTGTTGTCCCATTTTCTTCCAGCATGGGCGTACCCCTCTGCACTTGGCTGCCTACAAGGGCCACATTGATGTTGTACGAATTCTACTGAAAGCAAGTTGTGATCTAGACATCCAGGATGATGTAAGTGACAATACTCTCCTCATCAGCTTTCCTTGCTTCCCAATCTTCTGTTCCACACATGCCTCACAGCCAAGATTTGCTTTGGACAGCGATTGATAGAATCTGGGGAAATAATTAGGTGTTGCAACATGAATTGTCAAAACTGGGATAATTTATATTGAAAGATTTGCCAACACATAGCTCTTAATGCACCTGCTTTCCCTACGGGCTTTAACAGTAGATTTAGACTTGGTGATATTCCAGTCATGTATCTGCCATAGGGGTGGAGGTAAATGTTTTTTTTCTTGAGGAAGTTTAGTTTGGGTTTTGCAATAGTACGATACATTTCATTGACAGGAAAACTCTGTTTACGTGTCAAGAGTGTTTAATTGTCATATGTACCGAAATGGAGCAATGAAATTGTTACCTTAATCCAACACCCTCAGGATATTGGGAATGCTGAGCTTGCAGATTTTGGAGAGTATTGGATGTTATTCTGTTAATACTCCAATACACTTTTAATTCACTTTTCTTTAGATGTTACGCAGTGGGATAACACATTTTCCATTGAACCCCTTTCCTCGGTTACACTAAGCTTTAAAAATGTGCATCTTTAGTTTCAGGGATATAGTGCGGAAACAGGCCCTTTGGCCCATCGAGTCCGTGCCAACCAGCGACCCCAGCCCACTAACACTTTCACACACATACTTGGGATAATTTACAATTTTATCAAGCCAATTAACCTAAAAAACCATATAACCATATAACCATATAACAACTACAGCACGGAAACAGGCCCGTTCGGTCCTACCAGTCCACGCCGACCACTTTCTCTGACTTAGTCTCATCTACCTGCTCTCAGACCATAACCCTCCAATCCCCTCCCATCCATATACCTATCCAATTTACTCTTAAATAATAAAATCGAGCCTGCCTCCACCACTTTCACCGGAAGCTCATTCCACACGGCCACCACCCTCTGAGTAAAGAAGTTACCCCTCATGTTACCCCTAAACTTTTGTCCCTTAATTCTGAAGTTATGTCCCCTTGTTGGAATCTTCCCCACTCTCAAAGGGAAAAGCCTACCCACGTCAACTCTGTCCGTCCCTCTTAAAATTTTAAAAACCTCTATCAAGTCCCCCCTCAACCTTCTACGCTCCAAAGAATAAAGACCCAACCTGTTCAACCTCTCTCTGTAGCTTAAGTGCTGAAACCCAGGCAACATTCTAGTAAATCTCCTCTGTACCCTCTCCATTTTGTCGACATCCACTAGTACGTCGACAACCAGTACGTCTTTGGAGTGTGGGGGGAAACCGAAGCTCGTGGGGAAAACCCACGCAGGTCCCGGGGAGAACGTACAAACTACGTACAGACAGCACCCATAGTCAGGATCAAACCTGGGTCTCTGGCGCTGTAAGGCAGCAACCCTACCGCTGTGCATCTGTTAAAGAAAACATACCCATCCTAAAATTTGTGTTTCAACAAGATTTCTGTGCTTTAATGTTAAGCTAATCATTATATTGCCGTCAAGATTAATAATTAGGACATTACACCAAATTATGGTGGATATATGTTTGTCAATTTGATTAAAAAATATATATTTTTAAATCAGTTTGAATTGCGGTTGCAGTAGTCTGGTGATAAACTACTCTGGCTTTCTTTGAAATATTTGTACGCGAGCCGACGGCACGTTTAATGTAAAGCTTCACATTCTTCACATCACCTCGGTTGCATTTATATGCCTCACAATCAATTCTCTCGGGCATTTCATTTTGCTTTGTATTGCCTCGTTACTGACCACGCTTCCATCTGCGGAGATTTTAACCTTCAATAGCTCAGAGTGCTTCACGAAATCAACCTATTCAGAACTACAGAGTATTGTATGGATAATTCTGTTCCAGTAACGGTGCACAAATAGCAGCTTAATCTATATTTCTGATATGAATTGGGATTAGAATTGTGGCTTGGGGACAGAGGTGAACCACTGTTCTTCTTAAAAGAAATGTACGACATATTGAATTGCGCCCCAAACGTGTGGTTAAGCTTTAATTAAGGTCTCGTATTCAAAGGTTCAAAGGTCAGTTTATTGTCACGTGTACCAACTGAGGGACAGTGAAACACAAATTACCATGCAGCCATACTTAAAAAAAAGCAACAAGACACACAACTACATAAAAGTTAACATAAACATCCACTACAGCGGATTCTCCACATTCCTCACTGTGATGGAAGGCAATAAAGTCTAATCTTCTCTCTTTATTCTCCCGCGGACGGGGCAGTCGAACCTTCCGCAGTCGGGGCGATCGAAGCACCCACAGCCGGCGATTGAAGCTCCCCCATCGGGGCGATCGAAGCCCCCCCGTCTGGGCGGTCGAAGCTCCTGCAGCTTGGAGCTCCCGAAGTCAGTCTCCAACTAGGGACCGTGAGCTCCACGATGTTAAGTCCTCCAGGCTCCCGAAGTCGGTCTCCAGCAGAGGCTGCCAGCTCCACGATGTTAGGCCACAGTGCAGACGGAGATACGATCCGGAAAAAAATCGCATCTCCGTCGAGGTAAGAGGTTAAAAAAAAGTTTCCCCAAACCCCCCATATAACAAGCTGAAGAACACTAAAATATGCATTTAACACATACTAAAAAACAACAAAGAAGGAAGGGACGAGACTGTTGGCGAGGCGACCATATTGTGTATGGAGTCACCATAAATACAACACTCTGTGAGAACTGCAATGGAGTGTCAACACTGAGAAACTAGAGTGGAGCTGAAACTTTGACTTGGGTAGGAAATTTGAAAACAGTGAAACTAAAGCAAAAAACAAGAAATAGAAAGTAGGCCTTCGGTGAGGGAGAGGGCGGTGGGTGAGGGAGAGGGCGATGGGTGAGGGGGAGGGCCGGCGGTGAGGGGGAGGGCGGTGGGTGAGGGGGAGGGCGGTGGGTGAGGGGGAGAGCGGTGGGTGAGGGGGAGGGTCTGCGGTGAGGGAGAGGGCCGGCAGTGAGGGAAAGGGCGGTGGGTGAGGGAGAGGGCCGGCGGTGAGGGAGAGGGCCGTGGGTGAGGGAGAGGGCCGGCCGTGAGGGAGGGGCCGTGGGTGAGTGAGAGGGCCGGCGGTGAGGGAGAGGGCCGGCGGAGAGGGAGAGGGCCGGCGGTGAGGGGGAGGGCCGGCGGTGAGTGAGAGGGCCGGCGGTGAGGGGGAGGGCCGGCGGTGAGGGAGAGGGCCGGCGGTGAGGGAGAGGGCCGTGGGTGAGGGAGAGGGCCGGCGGTGAGGGAGAGGCCGTGGGTGAGTGAGAGGGCCGGCGGTGAGGGAGAGGGCGGTTGGTGAGTGAGAGGGCCGGCGGTGAGGGGGAGGGACGGCGGTGAGTGAGAGGGCCGGCGGTGAGGGGGAGGGCCGGCGGTGAGGGAGAGGGCGGTCGGTGAGTGAGAGGGCCGGCGGTGAGGGGGAGGGCCGGCGGTGAGTGAGAGGGCCGGCGGTGAGTGAGAGGGCCGGCGGTGAGAGGAGGGCCGGCGGTGAGTGAGAGGGCCGGGGGTGAGGGAGAGGGCCGGCGGAGAGGGCCGGCGGTGAGGGAGAGGGCCGGGGGTGAGGGGGAGGGCCGGCGGTGAGTGAGAGGGCCGGGGGTGAGGGAGAGGGCCGGCGGAGAGGGCCGGCGGTGAGGGAGAGGGCCGGGGGTGAGGGAGAGGGCCGTGGGTGAGGGAGAGGGCCGTGGGTGAGGGAGAGGGCCGGTGGTGAGTCAGAGGGCCGGGGGTGAGGGAGAGGGCCGGCGGTGAGGGAGAGGGCCGGGGGTGAGGGAGAGGGCCGGGGGTGAGGGAGAGGGCCGGGGGTGAGGGAGAGGGCCGTGGGTGAGGGAGAGGGCCGGCGGTGAGGGAGAGGGCCAGGGGTGAGGGGGAGGGCCGGGGGTGAGGGAGAGGGCCGGCGGAGAGGGAGAGGGCCGGCGGAGAGGGAGAGGGCCGGGGGTGAGGGAGAGGGCCGGGGGTGAGGGAGAGGGCCGGCGGTGGGTGCCGGCGGTCGGCCGAGGACGGGCCCATGTGAGTCCCGGTGGTCGGTGGAGGATGCACCGCCGAGAACAAAGGGGAGGGAGGGGGTTGGGGGAAGGGAAAGCGTTTATATTGAATACTTTTGCAACTTTATCGGAACCCTTTCCGTAGCGACTCTTGCCGACTTGCACTTAATGCAAACAAAGAATTTCACTGTACCGAGTACACGTGACAATAAAGCAATACCTTGAGCATTTTGTATTTACAAATCCTCGGTCTGGACCGATTTAGCCTCCTTCTAAGATAGACACAAGATGCTGCAGTAACTCAGCGGGACAGGCAGCGCCTCTGGAGAGAAGGAATGGGTGACGTTTCGGGTCGAGACCTTTCTTCAGACTAGTTAGGGAAAAGGGAAATGGGAGATATAGATGATGATGATATAGAGATGATGTAGAGAGATAAAGAACAATGAATGAAAGATATGCAAATAAAGTAACGACGATAAAGGAAATGGGCCATTGTTACCTGTTTGGTGGGTGTAAACGAGAAGCTGGTGTGACTTGGGTGGGGGAGAGACTCTTATCTCCAAAGAGGACGAAAATTTGACTTTTTTGCCTTCCATCACAGTGAGGAATGTGGGGAATCTGCTGTGGTGGATGTTTATGTTGACTTTTATGTATTTGTGTGTCTTGTTGCTTTTTTTTTTCGTAAGGCTGTATAGTAATGCACATATCACTGTACCTTAATTGGTACATGTGACAATAAAAGACCTTTGAAACCTTTGAACCTAACTTTTGCAAAGTGTTGTCGCATTTAACTTCTTTCCAATGCTCAGTCAAGGTGCTACAAGGCATCTAAGGTCCCAGCAACATCAAATGTCATCAACTGAATTCCCTATAGTTTTGAAGTGTTTCCTTTTGATTAATTGGGAGAGAACAAAAGTCAGCTGACATATGACCTCTAGTGGCAAATAGTGGAATAGTTTTGAAACATTTGCAATGGATAACACAATCCATGCAGATAATTGTTTCTTCATGTAGATAATGGAGCTCCTCGGTTAACTTATCATTGAAAGCCACTCCACGAGTTGCCTGTAATTTGTACAAGATCAATAAGTGGGGCGGCACGGTGGCGCAGCGGTAGAGTTGCCGCCTTACAGCGAATGCAGCGCCGGAGACTCAGGTTCGATCCTGACTATGGGCGTTGTCTGTACGGAGTTTGTACGTTCTCCCCGTGACCTGCGTGGGTTTTCTCCGAGATCTTCGGTTTCCTCCCACACTCCAAAGGCGTACAGGTATGTAGGTTAATTGGCTGGGCAAATGTAAAAATTGTCCCTAGTGGGTGTAGGATGGTGTTAGTGTGCGGGGATCGCTGGGTGGCGCGGACCCGGTGGGCCGAAGGGCCTGTTTCTGCGCTGTATCTCTAAAAAATAAAAATAAATAAAAATAAGCATTGAGTAAGATAAATAGGATAAAACCAAAATATTCCAGATGATGTAAAATGAGAACCGGAGTGGCGTATATTTTAATTTGAGTTGTCTGTTAGTCAATTAGTTTAGTTTAGATTAGAGATACAGCACAGAAACAGGCACTTCTGCCCACCAAGTCCGCACCGAGCAGCGATCCGCGCACATTAACACTATCCTACGCGTACTAGGGACAATAAGCGAGTTTGGTATCTCGACTGAGCATGCAGAGGTGTCAGAGGTCGTAGGAGCTAAACATTCTCGGCGGCTGATCTGCTGCATGTAGACAGACCTGCATTTCATCCGTATATTCCAGTTTTGCTTCGTAGAGGTAAGAAAATACTGCTTTAAAAGATATGGATTAGGTGTATTTATGGTTAATTTGTACAATGATTTTGTAGGTTTTATTGCTTTATGCTTCGGTGAGTGAGCGAGATCGTGACGATTTTTCTTTAGCATCGTCACTTGAACCAGAGCTGCTCCTCAAGTGGGAATATGTCACACTTCCCAAACCATGAGTTATTCTTGGTTTTCCGGATGCAAAAGCAAAACAAACGTTTGAGTGAATGAATTGCTGCTTTGTGCGGGCGGAATGTTAATGGAAGACCACTGTAAACTACAGGAAGGGTCTCGACCTGAAACATCAGGCATCCTTCTCTCCAGAGATGCTGCCTGTCCCGGTAAGTTACTCCAGCATTTCGTGTCTACCGGGTGATATTATAGGGAGGGTTTGATCAGACAAACCGCTCCGCTGGATGCTAATCGCTGCATGAACAGCAAGCTTCAAGTTTACAGTGGTCATCCATTGACATTCCGCCCACACAGAGCAGCAATTCATTCACTCAAACGTTTGTTTTTCTTTTGCATCGCCGACAATCCGGAAAACCACGAATAACTCCTGGTTTGGGAAGTGCGACATATTCCCGATTGAGCATCTCCGGTACACGTTATGATGCAAAAGAAAATCGTCACGATCTCGCTCACTCACCGAAGCATAAAGCAATAAAACCTGCAAAATCATCGTCGTCTTGTACAAATTAACCATAAATACACCTGATTAATATTTTTTGAAGCAGTATTTGCGTACCTCTATGAAGCAAAACTGGAAAATACGGATGAAACACAGGTCTGTCTACACGCAGCAGATCAGCCGGCGAGAATGTTTAGCTCCTGTGACCTATGACCTCTGCATGCTGAGTCGAGATACCGAACTCGCTTATTTATATTTATACTAAGCCAATGAACCTACAACCCTGTATGTCTTTGGAGTGTGGGAGGAAACCGAAGATCTCGGGAAAAAAACCCACGCAGTCATGGGGAGAACGTACAAACTCCGAACAGACAGCGTCTATAGTCTCGATCGAACCCGGGTCTCCGGCGTTGCGTGCGTTGTTAGGCAGCAACTCTACCGCTGCGCCACCCATGCCAATCTTGACATAAGATTGGAAGATGTCCAATTATCAAACTTATGCAAACTCTGATCTTGTTCTCTTAACCGTGAACATTTATTCCTTGTTTGATCTTTGATTCCGTTTGACAGAGTGATCAAACAGCTCTACATCGGGCGGCTGTCGTGGGTAACGCTGAGGTTATCTCAGCACTCATTCTCGAGGGGTGCTCTTTAGACCGGCAGGACAAGGTGAGGGAAAACTGCATCCAATATTTCCACACATTGAACGCTTTACCTTTCATATACCCGGTGAGGGCATCGATGCAATAGTTATTGTTGTGGTGAATCTGTGGAATTCATAGCCAGAGAAGGCTGTGGAGGCCATCAGTGGATATATTTAAGGCAGGGATAGATTCTGGATTAGTGTCAAGAGAGTTTTATTGTCCCAGATAGAACAATGAAATTCTTACTTGCTGCTGCACAACAGAATATGTCAACATAGTACTCTGTAAACAATATAATAAATGAGAGAGAAAAAAATTCAGTGTGTACATATATACACACACTCACAAGCACACACACACACACACACACACACACACATACACACACACATACACACATATATATATATATATATATATATATATATGATAAGTTCGGGTGTCAGGGGTTATGGGGAGAAGGCAGGAGAATGGGGTTAAGAGGGAGAGATGGATCAGCCATGATTGAATGGTGGAGTAGACTTGATGGGCCGAATCGCCTAATTCTGCTTCAATCACTAAAGATCTTATGATCTTATTGGAAGTAAATGGACCATATGGTGCAAGAGAGCATCTCGCAGTTGACAAGAACTGAGAGAGGTTAATTTACATCATAACTTGGGCCTGAGTTGGGAATATTTGATGGTGACATTAAGCTCAAAACTTCCCATATTTCCACAAAATATTCCTTTAAATATAAAAGGAAAATCTTTTGACTCTTAACTACCAAAGATGGTGATCTCCAGCAAGAGTCAAAAGTGTTTTATTGTCATATTTCCCAATGAAAATCTTACTGCAGAATATGTGAAAGGAACTGCAGATGCTGGTTTACACTGAAGATAGACACAAAATGCTGGAGTAACTCAGTGGGACAGGCAGCATCTCTGGAGAGAAGGGAATGGGTCGATACTCTTCTGCGGACTGAGAGTCAGGGGAGAGGGAGACTCGCGAAATGGAAGAGTGAGGTGTGAAAACAACAGATCAGACAATGCTCAACGAAAAGTAGAATGGTTCATTGTTAGCTGTGGGGGGGAGGTAACAACGTAGCATACAATCAGTAACATTAATGAGGACAATGAAACTAGTCAGAGAACTAGGGTGTGGGAGGGACGGAGAGAGAGAGGGAAAGCATGGGTTAGTTGAAGTTAGAGAAATCAATATTCATACTGCTGGGTTTGTAAGCTGCCCAAGCGTGCGTGTGCGTGTGCGTATGCGTGTGCGTGTGTCCGCCACTCCAATTATTAATGTGAGAAAATAACTAAGAAGGGTCTCGACCCAAAACGTCACCCATTCCTTCTCTCCTGAGATGCTGCCTGACCCGCTGAGTTACTCCAGCATTTTGTGAATAGCTCCAATTATCAAGATCATCAAGATCCACATTAACAAAAAATTCCATTTACGCTGCCACATATACACAATGTCCACAACCCCACCCTGTCAAAATGCTGGGATTCTGGCATTGTGGGAGCCTCTTCACTACACAGACAGGTATTCATTCTGAAGGGCTTACCATCAGCAGCTCTCGGGCAATTAATAAAAGGGAAACAAATGGCCGCTTTGTCAGTGTAGGCAGGAACTTCTGATGCTGGTTTAAACCACAGATAGACACAAAATGCTGGAGTAACTCAGCGAGACAGGCTGCACCTCTGGAGAGAAGGTATGGGTGATGTTTCGGGTCGAGACCTTTCTTCAGACGGCCAGTCTGAAGAAGGGTCTCAACCCGAAACATCACCCATTCCTTCTCTCTGGAGATGCTGCCTGGCCCGCTGAGTTACTCCAGCATTTTGTGTCGCTATGTCCAAACCCAAAAGTAACAATGAACTAAAAACAAAAAGTATTAAATACTTTTTAAAAACAAACTGAGAAAAGTCTGTGAAAAGTAGCAGCCACTAGTTTGCAACATGTTACTCTGAGTCTCTGATATTTCAGCTAAAGCCTTTTCTGTCAATTCTGTTTGTGTCTTAGGATGGTAACACTGCTCTGCATGAAGCCAGCTGGCATGGATTCAGTCAGTCCGTCAAACTCGTGGTCAAAGCAGGAGGAAACGTTCATGCAAAGAATCAGGTTGGAAGGAAGGATTGCATTTTTGGATGACTTGTACTTATCTGAATTAAGAATTCCAATAGTCTGTGTAATCAGGGGTGCAGTGCTGCCTGAATTCACTGGAGCGCTGCTCCGACACCTCTAAAAATAACCCCAAATAAACAGCGGGGAATTTTAACTAGTGGGGAATTTAACATCTGGCACCAGTGACAGCTCCGGCACCTAAAACATTAGCACTGCAACACTGTGTGTAATGGAGTAGCGGTGACCAGTTGGGTAAAACAAACTTCAAAAGAAGTGAAGATCGTGAGGGACTTGGAATGGGCAGCTGATCAGATAATGTCATTATCCTCCATTTCCCAAAGTAGTTTAGTTTTAGTTTATTATAAGTATGACAGATTCCATTGTGTCTCTACAGAGTTGGTGCCTGTTGGTGTGTCATGGGGTCTGCTCTATATATCCACAAAGCCATCACATCATAATTTTACACTAGAATTGGCCAACCAATGTTTCATTTGGAGTGTAGTCAGTCTTCTGTAAAAACCATAGCATGACTTGCTGGCCTGTGCTTTAATCGTTCATTACAGCCCTTCAGTGGATGAAGGGAAACTAAAATTGGTTTTCCAAGTAACTAGCTTGTGCTTTATTTCACCATGGCAACACTGTCGTTATTTACACTTTGCTCAGATCTGTTTAAGAATACAAATCATGGCATGATTCTTGACTTATTACCAAAAAAAACCTACCTGTTAAATTGACTTCCTCCCCAATTTTCTTGAAAGCTTAAACAACAAGGTCATTCAGTTGAAAAAAAGACACAGAATGCTGGAATAACGCGACAGGTCAGGCAGCATCTCTGGAGTAACAAGGATAGGTGATGTTTCGGGTCAGGAGCCTTCTTCAGACCCCGTTTCGGGTTGGGACCCTTCTCCTGTCTGAAGAAGGGTTCCTGACTAGAAACGTCACCTATCCAGGAAATCCGTGTCAATGGGTTATAAAGGTCACAAGGAAATATTATCTTCTTGTGTCTTGATTTCTTATTGCTCTGAACAGTTCAGTGTATTTTTTCTTTTCACTTTTGTTTTTAAGGAAATACAATCCTTTTACTTTCTGAAAGCAACAGTTTAAATATCCGATATATTTTAAGCTAATTGCAATAGAACTTTCCTTTGCATGACCTTAGCAGTTTACTTTAGGGATACAGCCCGGAAACAGGCCCTTCGGCCCACCGAACCGCACCGACCAGCGATCCCCGCACATTAACACTATCCTACACACACTGGGGACAATTTGCACTTATACCAAGCCAATTAACCTACAAACCTGTACCTCTTTGGAGTGTGGGAGGAAACCGGAGATCTCGGAGAAAACACGTGAGATCACGGGGAGAACGTACAAACTCCATACAGACAGCGCCCGAGGTCGGGATTGAACCCGGGTCTCTGGCGCTGCAAGCGATGTAAGGCAGCAACTCTACTGCTGCTCCACTGGTCCACCCTTAAAGGGTGGGTTTAAGCAGGTTTGACCACTGCTGAGAATGACAGCTGGGCTACAATTATTAAATCGATATGTAGAAGCACACAATTAAATGCTCTTAAAACCAAGCATAAAATTGCAATGTTTAGTAACGTATTGTTCTTCTTCTGTCTCCCTTAAGGCAGGCAACACAGGTCTCCATCTGGCCTGTCAGAATGGTCATTCCCAGAGCTCTCGTTTGCTGTTACTGGGAGGGTCCAGGCCTGATATTAAGAACAGCGTAAGTAAGGGTCTGGTCAGCTGCATTCACAGGCGCCTCGTGCTGTACATGGGGGTTGCGTGCTTGTATAGCAGCCCGTATTTTGAAAACTGGTAAATCAGACATATACGCGACTACGCTGTCAGCAGTAAATTGGAGTGCGTTATTCCAAATATACAAGGACATAAATCAAGCTTTGGTATTAAAGGAACAAGTGTGTTATTTCAAAAACACATAAATCGAACATGCTTAAAAGACGAAGTACCTGTATTCATATTTGGAGTTCTTCTCGTTTTCATTGTTCAGTACTTAGTTTGTACTCAGCCTAACTTAGAGCTGAAGTCATAGTCAAACAGCGAGGAAAGGCCTTTCGGCCCAACTTGCCCACACCGACCAACATGTCCCATCTACACTAGTCCCACCTGCCTATGCTTGGCCCATTTCCCTCCAAACCTGTCCTATCCATGTACCTGTCTAATTGTTTCTTAAACATTCCAATAGTCCCTGCCTCAACTACCTCCTCTGGCAGCTCACTCCACACACCCACCACCCTTTGTGTGGAAAAAGTTGCCCTTCAGATTCCTATTACATTTTTCCACCCTCGCCTTAAATTTATGTCCTCTGGTTCTCGATTCCCCTACGCTGGGCAAGAGACTCTGTGCGTCCACCCGATCTATTCCTCTGATGATTTTAAACAGAAGTGTTTCTGTTTTGCAGATGGGTGAGACGTGTTTACACATTGCAACTCGTTATAATCACGTAACGATTATAAGAATCCTCCTGAGTGCTTTCTGTTCTGTCAGTGAGAGGAACCAGGTCAGTGTGCAAGACTGAAACTCTATGCTCTCATTTATTGTAAGTCTGACATTTTAATAGATGATGGATACTGAATGATAAGATGACCACTTATCAAACGGAAGGTAGACACAAATTGTTGGAGTAACTCAGCGGATCAGGCAGCATCTCAGGAGAGAAGGAATGGGTGACGTTTCGGGTAGAGACCCTTCTCTCCTGAGATGCCGCCTGACCCGCTGAGTTACTCCAGCATTTTGTATCTACCTTCGATTTGAACCAGCATCTGCAGTTATTTTCCTACTTATCAAATGGATCATCTTATCATTCAGAATCCATCATCTATTAAGTGAAGATAGCAATTCATTAAAGATGCGGACAGAAAGCAGTAAAAAAAAAAGTTTAATCGCAAATGAAATACCATTTACAATTTAATGTAAAATGTGTCAAACAAATTGCTATATTTCATTTGTGTTGCATACAAAATTCTCATGCTTGTATATCAGTTAGTAAGTATGATTTTTGTTTCAAACAACAATTCAGTTTCAATTACAGCAAATTAGAATTTATGTTCTGATATCGGTCCAAAACGCAAAGGTACAAACTTCAGATTTATCAGGTGCATCTGAATTACTCTCCTCGTTGTTCCAACGCACTGATCATGATTTGCTCATTATTACACAGTAACCTTGATTTGTTGAATTATTTTGACGGGTAACAAAAATCTTACACTATTGGCTTTCAAATAATGCAAATCCTGAGAGTCCAAGTTCATATATTCCAAATACAAACAAGATGGAAAATTAGTCCACACATTTGAAAAACTGATCAAATTTCACCCCCAACCTACAAATTCAACTTACCTATTGTTATCCTATTTTCAGTATGATGTTATCCTGTGTTATCCTATTTTTAGTATGATGTGTGCTTTGCAGTTTAACCTCACAGTCTGCTAGAAGGAGAAATTTCAGGCCTAGCATTTCCAATCATCAAATGTAAACCCAAATCACCAATTTTGGACTCTTGGGAACACACCACCCCTCGTCTGAAAATGCTGGATAATGAGGACTTCCTTAAACCCGTCTCTGTGTTTTAATTCAAAATATTAAACCGATGATGCCACAAGTTAGACTTTTCCTCCATCTCTACTGTTTAATCAGCATGGCCTCCTGAATAGATTTCTTGCTTTTTGCATTTTGCACAATAACAAGATCTACGCTTCCAATCATTATTTAGAGTTTTTTTCGTACTGGCCCTAATCTGACAAATAATTTGCTAGAATTCTCTCGTTGTCATTTCTATCTTCAAACTTGTAGCTGTGATAATACTCTGTCAGCTTGTCTAAATGGACCTCTAATTGTAGGCTGGAGATACACCTCTCCACATTGCTGCTGCCCTCAACCACAAGAAAGTAGCCAGACACTTACTGGAAGCAGGAGCTGATGGGAGCATCGTCAACAATGTAAGTCGTTCTTCCTGCTGCATTTAATTAACTATTGGCAGTACTGTATGTGGATTGGCATAAAGGAAAGCCATTTTGGCTTGCTTTCCTGCAGAAGTTGCTCACTGTTTATATATAGTACTTAAAATCCAGGTGCTCTATAAAACACTATTCTTTTTGAAACAGCTAAATGGATTCACAAGTGCAAAAGCGCAGATTCAATTTGAGAATTTTCTCAAATACTTTGACAGTAGGTGCAGGAGTAGGCCATTCGGCCCTTCGAGCCAGCACCGCCATTCAATGTGATCGTCGCTGATCATCCACAATCAGCACCCCGTTCCTGCCCTCTCCCCATACCCCCTGACTCCGCTATCATTAAGAGCTCTATCTAACTCTCTCTTGAAAGCATCCAGAGAATTGGCCTCCACTGCCTTCTGAGGCAGAGAATTCCACAGATTTACAACTCTCTGAGTGAAAAAGTTTTTGCTCATCTCCATTCTAAATGGCCTACCCCTTATTCTTAAACTGTGGCCCCTGATTCTGGTCTCCCCCAACATCGGGAACCTGTTTCCTGCCTCTTTTTGTGTCGCATATTGAATGTCATAAAGTACCTCAGTGGAAGAGGTGGCGGAGTGGCAGAGTTGCTGCCTTACAGCGCCAGAGACCCTGGCTCAATCCTGATTATGGGTGCTGTCTGTACGGAGTTTGTACGTTCTCCCTTTGACCACGTGGGTTTTCTCCGGGTGCTCCGGTTTCCTCCCACACTCCAGAGACGTATAGGTTTGTTGGTCAATTGGCTTCTGTAAATTGTATGTTGTGCCTAGTGAGTGGGATGATTGTTGGTCGGCGTGGACTCGGTGGGCCGAAGGGCCTGTTTCTGCACCTTGATCTCTAAACCTAAACCTATGGAGACGGTCCATTCAGTTGCCTTTTCCACCTCCCGTCTTGCACAGCATTCTGAACAAATGTCTCCACTTCTTTCCAAATCGGAGCCTTTCTTCAGTTACTTCACAAGTTATAGGAGTAGAATTAGGCCATTCGGCCCATTGAGTCTTTTTCACCTTTCAATCATGGCTGATCTCTGCCTCCTAACCCCATTTTCCTGCCTTCTCCCCATAACTCATGATACCCGTTCTACACCATCTACACTTCATGCCCCTTCTGAGCACAGCTTTCCTTCAGAGGCACCGACTCCTCCTTTGATTCAGTTTCGATTAAACTCCCAGCCTCTCGTGCTCCCTGGCTGGCCTCTGCCAGCTGACTGTAGCTCTTCAACCCGACACACTGACTGTGCTTCCAAAGTTCCTAGTTTAGTTTAACTTATTGTCACGTGTACCGAGGCACAATGAAAAGCTTTCGTTGCGTGCTATCATGTCAACGGAAAAACAATTCATGACTACAATCGAGCCATGCACCATATACAGATGCATGATGAAGGGAAATAGTGCAAGATAAAGTCCGATCAAAGATCGACGAGGATCTCCAAAGAGGTATCCAATCCTGCCTCACCTGCTTACGATTTCCACTATGATCTGTTTTTATTTCAAACTTACTGAATACTGAAAGGCCTGGATGGAGTGGATGTGGAGAGGATGTTTCCACTAGTGGGAGAGTCTAGGACCAGAGGATACAGCATTCAGATGTACATTTAGAAAGGATATTGACAGATTCTTGATTAGTTCGGGGGTCAGGGGTCATGGGGCAAAGGCAGAAGAATGGGGTTAAGAGGAGAGATAGATCAGCCATGATTGAATGGTGGAGTAGACTTGATGGGCTGAATGGTCTAATTCTGCTCCTATAACGTATGAATATCCTCTATCAAACTATCAAAGGGATCGAAGATAGACCCAAAATGCTGGAGTAACAGGCGGCATCTCTGGAGAGAAGGAATGGGTGACATTTCGGGTCGAGGCCCTTCTTCAAATGGATCGATTGGAAAGGCTAAATCATGATAATTTATTTCACACTGAATCCTGATTCTGCTCCTAGAACTTATGAACATGAATATTTAGGCTGACCATGATGCCAAGACAAACTCTTATCTGCCTGCACATAATCTATACATCCTTCATTGTCTATTTGTTTGTTGGTTTTTAAAAATATAGATACTGAACTTTTTGTTGTTGTTTATTATGGGTTTTATAGTGTACTATGTTTACATATCTGTTGTGTTGCTCCAAATAAGAATTACATTATTCTGTTTCGGGACACATGACAATAAAATGCTCTTGACTCTTGATCTAGCAGTAAACAGTTCTTGAATTCTTTCCGCAGGCAGGTCTGAACCCCCTGGAAGTAGCTAGAGAGAGTAACAGCCCCGAAGTGGCCCTTCTCCTCACCAAGGCACCGCAGGTAAGAGCCTATCATTGAGACAACAGAGGTGGTTTCATTGGGAAGCATTATAGACAATAGACAATAGGTGCAGGAGGAGGTCATTCGGCCCTTCGAGCCAGCACCACCATTCAATGTGATCATGGCTGATCATTCTCAATCAGTACCCCGTTCCTGCCTTCTCCCCATACCCCCTGACTCCGCTATCCTTAAGAGCTCTATCTAGCTCTCTCTTGAATGCATTCAGAGAATTGGCCTCCACTGCCTTCTGAGGCAGAGAATTCCACAGATTTACAACTCTCTGAGTGAAAAGGTTTTTCCTCCTCTCCATTATAAATGGCCCACCCCTTAGTCTTAAACTGTGGCCCCTTGTTCTGTAAGCCATAAGCCTCAACTGTGACAGTTCTGGGTACGTCTCTTTTATTTTACTAGGTTCTCAGTTTCTGTCGTGGGAGAAGCCTGAGGAAGAAGAGGGAGAAACTAAAGGAAGAACGTAGAGCCCAATCCGTGCCTCGCGATGAATTGATCCAGAGCAAGGTAATATAGTGGCTTAGTTAAAACATCTCTGCCATCTGGGAAGTTTATAGAGAGATGTTTGTAGTTTATAGAGAGATGTCTATAGTTTGAAGGTATCACAAAATGCTGGAGTAACTCAGGCAATGTATATCGATTAAAGTATTTTTGTACCTTGATCTGCACCAAGTAAGCTGAGATTAGTTTAGTATAGTTTAGAGATACAGGATGAAAACAGGCCCTTCAGCCCATAAAGTCCACTCTGACCACCGATGACCGGTACACTAGTTCTATCCGGTAAACCAGGGACAATTTACACAAAGCCAAGTAACCCACAAACCTGCACGTCTTTGGGATGCAGGAGGAAACTGGAGCACCCGGAGAAAACCCACACACGGTCACAGAGAGAACGTACAAACTGCGTACTAACAGCACCTAGTGTCAGGATGGAACTTGGGTCTCAGGTGCTGTAAGGCAGCAACCCCACCTCTGCGCCATTGTCACTCCAGCATTTTGTGTCCTTGTTTTGTAAACCAGCATCTGCAGTTCCTTGTTGCTACAGAACGGATGGATAGCCATTAAAATCTCCTCAAGTCATCAGGGGATCTTCAAAGTCAAAGTCAAAGTCAAAGTCAATTTTATTGTCAATCCTCAGCCAGTTCACACAGACAGAAAATCGAAATACCGTTTCCCACAATCCCGAGGAACAAAGTGCATAAAACAAAAGGCACAGCAAACAACAATCAACATAAAACATAAAATATAAAATATAGTCACTTCAAATTTTTTTTTAAAAAAAAGTGTCTGGTGCTGGATGTGCGTGTGTGTGGGGTGTTAAAGTCCAGGTCCCATAGGGGCAGGGGAGAGAGGAGGAAGGGAGGGGAGAGAGTTCAGCATCCTGACAGCCTGGTGGAAAAAACTGTTCTTTAGTCGGGTGGTGCTTGACCTCAGGCTGCGAAACCTTCTCCCTGAAGGCAGGAGGGTGAAGAGGCTGTTGGAGGGGTGGGAGGGGTCACCCACAATGCTCAATGCTTTGCGGGTGAGGCGGGTGGTGTAAAGGACCAGGAGTGTTGGGAGTGAGGCGCCAGTGATCCTCTCAGCAGTGTTCACTATGCGCTGCAGGGTCTTACGGCTGGAGGCTGTGCAGCTTCCGAACCACACAGTGATGCAGCTGCTGAGGATGCTCTCGATGGCACCTCGGTAAAAAGTGTACATGATGGGTGTGGGTGCTCCCGCTCTCTTCAGTTTGCGGAGGAAGTAGAGGCGCTGCTGGGCTTTCTTGGCGATGGACGTGATGTTGTTGCTCCAGGAGAGATCCTCGGTGATGTTCACCCCCAGAAATTTGGTGCTGCTCACCTGCTCCACAGCAGCACCATTGATGGTCAGTGGGTGGGGGTGTTGGGTGTGCGTTCTCCTGAAGTCGACAACAATCTCCTTTGTTTTCTCCACATTCAGGAAGAGATTGTTGTCTGTGCACCACGCGGCCAGCTGGTCCACCTCCTTCCTGTAGTGGGTCTCGTCGTTGTTGCTGATGAGACCCACCACTGTTGTGTCATCCGCAAACTTGACGAAGTGGTTGGAGCTGTAGGTGGGTGTGCAGTCGTGGGTCAGCAAGGTGAAGAGCAGGGGGCTTAGCACACATCTTATAGAGACGTATAAAATTATGCAAGGACTGGACAAGCTAGATGCAGGAAAAATGTTCCCAATGTTGGGGGAGTCTAGAACCGGGGGCCTAAGAATAGTCTAAGAATGAAAGGGAGGCCATTTAAAACTGAGGTGAGAAAAAAAAATTCACCCAGAGAGTTGTGAATTTGTGGAATTATCTGCCACAGAAGGCAGTGGAGGCCAATTTACTGGATGAATTTATAAGAGAGTTAGATAGAGCTCCAGTGGGTAGTGGAACCAAAAGATATGGGGAGAAGGCAGGCACGGGTTACTGATTGTGGATGATCAGCCATGATCACAGTGAATGGCGGTGCTGGTTCAAAGGGCCAAATGGCCTCCTCCTGCACCTATTTTCTATGTTTCCATGTCATCGCAAGAACTAGAGCATCCAAAGCCACCACCGCTGATCTTCAGCAGTAGATGACTGTGCCATCCTCAATCAGACTGAGCGTGATCTTCAGCCCACACTGGAGTCTTTTGCACAGGCTTGCAGTACGTAAGCTTCCAACTTCACACTGATGAAACATAGAAACATAGAAAATAGGTGCAGGAGTAGGCCATTCGGCCCTTCGAGCCTGCACCGCCATTCAATATGATCATGGCTGATCATCCAGCTCAGTAACCTGTACCTGCCTTCTCTCCATACCCCCTGATCCCTTTAGCCACAAGGGCCACATCTAACTCCCTCTTAAATATAGCCAATGAACTGGCCTCAACTACCTTCTGTGGCAGAGAATTCCACAGACTCACCACTCTCTGTGTGAAGAAATGTTTTCTCATCTCGGTCCTAACAGACTTCCCCCTTATCCTTAAGCTGTGACCCCTGGTTCTGGACTTCCCCAACATCGGGAACAATCTTCCCGCATCTAGCCAGGGCTGCAGTGCTTTATCAGCCCATCTCAGATGCAGCAAACAAACTCCACAAATTGGTTGCAGTCTGATTAAAGATAATGGAATGGCAGTGTGGACTAACTGGCCATTGAAAGGGATCTAGGGGTCCAAGCCTTTAACGCCCTGAAAGTGGCAGCACAAGCAGGTAACGTAGCAAAGAAGGCATATGGTACGCTTGCTTCATAGGTCGGGGAATTGAATATAAGAATCAGCTTTACAGTACTATTGGAGGGTATAATTTAGTTTAGTTTAGAGATATAGAATAGAAACAGGCCGTGTCCATGTCGACCAGCGATCCCCGCACTTTAGTATAAGAAAATAACTGCAGATGCTGGTACAAATCGAAGGTATTTATTCACAAAATGCTGGAGTAACTCAGCAGGTCAGGCAGCATCTCAGGAGAGAAGGAATGGGCAACGTTTCAGAAGGGTCTCGACCCGAAACGTCGCCCATTCCTTCTCTCCTGAGATGCTGCCTGACCTGCTGACTTACTCCAGCATTTTGTGAATAAATACCCGCACTTTAGTACTATCCTACACACACTAGGGACAATTTACATTTACACCAAGCCAATTAACCACTAAACCTGTACGTCTTTGGAGTGTGGGAGGAAACCAGGGATCTCGGAGAAAACCCACGCAGGTCACAGGGAGAACGTACAAACTCAGTAACAAACGAGCAACCATATTCAGGATCGAACCCAGGTCTCTGGCGCTGTAAGGCAACAACTCTACCGCTGTGCCACCGTGCCACCCCTTTAAGGGGTTTAATAATAGCTCTACGTTTAATAACTTTAAGGTCAGTAGGGGAAAGTTTAAAAGAGATGGGCGAGGCAAGCTTTGACACAGAAAGTGTTGGGTTCCTGGATTATGCTGCCAGGTGTTGGTGGTGGAAGCACACATGATAGTGACGTTTAAGAGGTATTTTGACAGACACATAAAGATGCAGGGAAGGAGGGATATGGATCATGTCTGGGCAGATGGGGTTACTTTAATTTGGTATTGACATCAGCACAAACATCATGGGTTTAGTTTAGTTTTGAGGTACAGCACGTAAATAGGCCCTTTGGCTCACCGAGTCCATGCCGACCAGTGATCCCCGCACACTAACACTATCCTACACACACTAGGGACAATTAACAATTTTACCGAAACTAATTAACCTAAAAACCTGAACGTCTTTGGAATGTGGGAGGAAACCGGAGATCCCGGGGAAAAACCCACGCAGGTCATGGGGAGAACGTGCAAACTCCCGAGAGACAGCACCCAGCTCAGGATCGAACCCGGGTCTCTGGAGCTGTAAGGCAGCAACAACCGCTGAGCCACCATACCTCTCTAGGTTGAAGGGCCAGCTCCTTTGTGATAGCGTTCTATATTCTATCCACCAATTTTCCATCAAACCCGTTGTCGGTAACTATGAAGCAGAGCTGGAAATGTCACTGACTTGACTGATCACGCTTCTTGAATGTAGCAGGGAAGTGTCTCAGTAGATGACATCCATAGCAGTGACCAAGGACATCAGAAGAGAAAAACTGGGGATGACTTCATCAGGATGACTACCCCAGAACAGAAGAGGAAACGGGACAGAAAGAAAAAGCAGAAGGAAAAGGTAATTGCGGACTTTTTCTGAACACGATTAATTCAGAATCCACAGAACCAGTGACATGCAGCAAACGGCTTTAAAAGAATTCAGCCTTGGATGCCAAACGACGGAGAAAAAGAAAATAGAAGTACTCTAGTGCTTGTAAATGCCTTCGCAGGACCACGTAGACCACGGGAGATCACGTAGTCCAAGACCCAGCGCAGACTTGGCGATCGTTTAGCTGAGCACCTTTGCTCAGTCCGCCTTGGCCTACGTGACCTCCCGGTTACCAAACACTTTCATTCCCCTTCCCATTCGCACACTGACCTTTCTGTCCTGAGCCTCCTCCATTGCCAGAGTGAGGCCAAACATAAATTGGAAGAACAGTACCTTGCTGTGCTAGTTTTATGTCGTCCTGTTGAGTTTCATTGTCTGTGTGACTCGTTATCACCATCGTGGGCCCCACATTCGCTTGATTATCGGTGCTGTTTGCATATCTTCCATTCATTTGTCCTAAGTACCGTCTCTTTCTCTCGTTCCCCTTTCCTCTGTCTCTCAGTCCGAAGAAGGATCTTGACCCAAAACGTCACCTATTCCCTTTCTCCGGAGATGCTGCCTGTCCTGCTGCGTTACTCCAGCTTTTTGTGTTTGTCTTCTGTTTAACCAGCATCTGCAGTTCCTCCTTGGATACTGTACTATTCTATGTTCTATGGAATTCATTTTGAGTTGCTTGGCTCAGCCTTTTATGTGAGCCACAAGCTCAGAGGTGAATTCCTCACCACTGATCACAACACATATTGAAGTTCTGTGCATGAAATTCTGCTTTTTGACATCTTGACTAAAGCTATCTTTTAGTTCATAAATTCGTACGTCATGGGAACAGAATTAGGCCATTTGGTCCCATCAAGTCTACTCTGCCATTCAATCATGCCTGGCCTATCTTTCCCTCTCAACCCCAATTATCCTGCCTTCTCCCTGTAACCTTTGACACCCTTACTAATCAAAGTATTTTACTGAAATACTTTATTCCTATCACTCTTTTAGCATTTATACAACATCGTAATGTATATCTCAGGGTGAATGTGCTGTACATTTTATAAATGTTTCATAGTGACAATAACGTACCATTGACCACATTCTATGTTTTGGTTTGAACAAGATGCTCTTCCTTGTGAATTTATTAAACGTATTACTTGTGTGCAGGGTTCTGCTCTCTCTGACCCTCCTCCATTGATAGAGCAGCAACCTCAACAAGACAATAGACACGTCAGGAGAAGGAGAAATAAACACTGCTGCTGTTCCCCGAATCCACAGCAAGACCTGCTCCCTCACCATTTCCGTGCCTACCAACTGTACACGTTGTACAGAAACAAGGATGGCAAAATCATGCAGGTAAATATACAATGGTTGCCATTCATTTAGTTCCTTCATTTTCAAGGAGGTTTGCGAATTTCTGAGAATTGCTACTTCTGTCCTTCTGGTTCCGTCTCATGGTGATGGAGCTCCAAGTATTGTATCTGTATCAGGAGAATCTGGTTTGCGAATAATATGGTCCAAGTACATTCAGGGCCCAGTATTGGGACTATTGGCCTGGGAGAGAACATTGATGTCAGTTTGCTTATCCTTCATGTGGAATGAAGGATTTTTCAGAGACATTGTTGGTGGTATGAGGTGACTGCTTAATATCTACCTCCTTGACCAAACATTTGGTCTGATCCTAACACCTCTATTTTACTGCCATGTGTCCTTTTTTGTTTGATAACATTTTCCGTTTGATAACGCTCCTGTGAACTGCTCATCGTTTTTTTCCATGCATAAAAGATGACGATGTTGCTGTCATTGTTCAGGCCCCTATAAACGGCTGCCGTTGTGAGCCACTGATCAATAAATTGGAAAATCGTCTTGAAGCTACAAAAGAAGAAATAAAAGCCGAACTTGAGATTGTGCAAGGAAAATTGAACACAAAACTTGGAGACCTGGAAGGAAGGAATAAACATGAGGTAAGGGAGGAGCGTTTTACATCCAGATAGTTCACAGATTTGTTTGACTCTGTTACCATTACTTTTCTAATTTTATGGTTTAAGCACTAATGTCTAATCCTATCTGGAGTAAGATCAGCCCCATGGCAATCTGTGATTCATCACCTGTGTAATATGGCTCCAGCTTGAGATTTAACATCTACTGCTTGGATTCCCAGCAACTGCAGCAGAGGTAGAACTCGTGTACGAGGATTTAGCGTATGTAATTTTGCCACTGGGGATATTATTTAGAAAAATGGAAAAGACTAAGATAAAAAGAGACGAAACCCACCCAAGTTCAAGAAAATTTGTTTGTTCGGTTTTTATTCTAATTTGCCTGTTCAATGTTTTTTTTCCTGTGACTGCTGAATGACTTTAGTCTTTCGAGATACAGTGGGGTAACAGGCCCTTCAGCCCATCGAGTCCGCGCTGACCAGCGATCACTCAGTACACTAGCACTATCCGACATACTAGGGACAATTTACAATTTTACTGAAGCCAATTAACCTACAAACCTGTGATTGCGAAACTTGGATAACATAGAACTAATGTATGTGTGATTGTTGGTCGGCGTGGACTCAGTGAGCTGAAGGGCCTCTTCCACGCTATATCACTGATTATTTGGTGAAGAAATTTATTCACAAAATGCTGAAGTAACTCAGCAGGTCAGGCAGCATCTCAGGAGAGAAGGAATGGGTGACATTTCGGGTCGAGACCCTTCTTCAGACTGACCCGACCCGAAACGTCACCCATTCGTCACCCATTCCTTCTCTCCTGAGATGCTGCCTGACCTGCTGAGTTACTCCAGCATTTTGTGAATAAATACCTTCGATTTGTACCAGCGACTGCAGTTATTGTCTTATACTATCTGGTGAAGAAATATCCCTTCACTGGCTTGCACTTGCAAATAGCAGAGAATACGAGTTCTATAATGCAGACAATGTATATGTAGCTGGTGTTTATCACATAACTAAACTCATTGGATGACACAAAATGCTGGAGTAACTTAGCGGGTCAGGCAGCATCTCAGGAGAGAAGGAATGGGTGACGTTTCGGGTCGAGACCCTTTTTCAGACTGAAGTCTCCATTCCTTCTCTCCTGAGATGCTGCCTGACCTGCTGAGTTACTCCAGCATTTTGTGTCTACCTTCGCTTTGAACGAGCATCTGCAGTTATTTTCCTTAACCCATTGGATGGGGTCACTGATATTAATCTCAAACAGGTCGAACAAAAACCAGAGCAAAATGCCTGCACCTATTCCGCTCAAGGTGTATGGTGTTTATTATCACGGCCTGTACCCGCGACTCCATTCACACGCCGATAATATACACGGAGAAAGGAAACAGAATATCCCAAAAAGCACCTGCTGCCCACAAAGTATCTGAAAGAATATTATTTAAATCACAATTATTAAATTTAGTCATTCAACTCTTGAAACTCTGTGCTGTGATAGAATTTTTGTTTCTTTAGCCCTATTGGTTTTTAATGCGATGGAATAACATCTGGAAACATTACAGCAGTTTCACCATCTTACTTCTGTCGGTCCAGACTTTTTACCCTACGTTGCAAGGAGGAAAATGCTTCTTTCATTTCCTTATTTTCCTTAACGCTAAATCCCTGAATAAGAATAAAGCTTTAGTTTGATGTTTGATAAATGTATATGGATCTAATATTTCTACAGAGTGAATAAATGTGCTGAATCTTCTAACTGCACCTTTTTGTCAATTATATATTGGTTACATTACTAGGTTTCATTGAGTTGTCAGTGCAATAGTGGTTTTATTGTCATATGCATTGAAGCAGAACAATGAAATTCTGACTTGCAGCAGCAGTAGCACATTAGTTGTGTTCAGTCTCAGTTTATTTTCATGTGTAGTGAGGTACAGTGAAAAGATTTGGTTGCGTGCTAACCAGTCAGTGGCAAGACAATACATGATTACAATCAAGCCATTCACAGTGTCCAGATATATGATAAGGGAATAACATTTAGTGCAAGGTGAAGCCAGTGAAGACTGATCAAAGATGATCCAAGGGTCCCCAATGAGGTAGAGAGTAGTTCAGGTCTGTTCTCTAGTTGCAGTAGGATGGTTCAGTTGCCTGATAACAGCTGGGTAGAAACTGTCCCTCAATCTGGAGCTGTGTGTTTTCACACTTCTATACCTTTTGCCTGATGGGAGAGGGAAGAGGAAGGAGTGGCCAGGGTAAAACTCGTCCTTGATAATGCAGCTGGCCTTGCCGAGGCAGCGTGAGGTGTAAATGGAGTCAATAGAAGGAAGGTTGGGGTTTGTGTGATGGTCTGGGCTGCTAGATAATTAAAGATTTTTCCATTATTCCTGAAATCATTAATCAGTAGAATATAGCATTATGTTACTTTATGTATGGAAGCTTGATTGCATGGTTTACATTTCAACCTCAGATCAGAGTCTTGGAGAAGTTAACATCCGAACGGATTTCAGCCGAGCGGACGGAATGCCTGCACCGAATTGACCAACGTGCAGTGCTGGAGAGACTCGAGGGAGACAAGCACCAGGTAGACAAGTGTCCCGATCATCAACAACACATCCTAACATTGGAAGACAGGGTTATTTGAGATTCCTTATCCGCTTGTACCTAACTTGTGGTACAGGATCATATTCTGTATGACTGCACACTTTAAATCCAACACTGAGATTCCCAGTTTTATTTTTCACCACCAAGTAAGGGGTGACATTTCTCGGAAATAGCAAAATCTTTATTTCGTAAGTTCATAGTTGATAGGAGCGGAATGAGACCATTCTGCCCGTCAAGTCTACTCCGCCATTCAATCATGGCTGATCGACCTTTCCCTTTTAACCCCATTCTCCTGCCTTCTCCCTATAACCCCTGACACCCGTACTAATCACCCGTACTACAATACAATACAATATCTTTATTGTCATTGTACAAGTACAATGAGATTAAGAATGCCACTTCCACATCGATGCTATAAAATAAATAAAACACGGCGAAAACAAAAACAACAAAAGAAGGGAGAAAAAAAAGAAACAAGGTAAAGTGCAAATAGGTTCATGCAGGGGTGAGTGGTGTCAGATGACCATGGCAGAGACAGATCATGGGTGGCACTCAGCTGGTCCGATTCAGAGCAGCTATAGCTCTAGGAATAAAGCTGTTTCTTAGTCTGGAGGTGCGGGCGTAGAAGGCCTTGTATCATCTGCCAGATGGAAGTAGTTCAAACAGACGGTGGCATGGGTGTGTGGAGTGCTTGTAGATGCTGGTGGCTTTCCTGAGGCAGCGTGCCTTGTAGATGTCCTCCAGGGCTGGTAGCTGTATCCCAATGATCCTGAAGAGCTCTCCTATCTCCTGCCAAGCAGCTGAGATACCACACATAGATGCCCTATGTGTTAGTATGCTCTCTGTGGTGCAGGGGTAGGAGGTCATCAGCAATTGTTGGGGCAGACCAGCCTTTTTTTCAGCGTTCTCAGGAAAAACAGCCGTTTTTTGTGCTATAATTGTGACTCCAGATAAATATAAGCAATCAATGCCTTTATCTATGATTTTTAACTATGAGCTGCAGGTGTTGGGTACATATGTAGAAAACTGACTCATTGAAATTTTGCTAAAATCCATCAGGGTCCACTGATCTAATAAAACCCACCAGGGGCTGCAGACGAAGATAGACACAAACTGCTGGGAGTAACTCAGCGGGTCAGGCAGCATCTCTGGAGAAAAGGAATAGTGCCATTTCGGATCGAGACCCTTCTTCAGACTGGTCTGTAGAGACGGTCTACAGACTGAGCTCCCATAACCCAGTGGGCACTCACATTCTGCATTCAGTATAAGGAGCATGGCTATAATCTCCCTTCACAATGACATCCTAGAGACAGTCCATAACCTACCTATCAGCCTCTTCACATGGCTGTTTATCGGAGAGAGGAAACAGCACCTGTTAGAAACATAGAAAATAGGTGCAGGAGGAGGCCATTTGGCCCTTTGAGCCATCACCGCCATTCATTGTGATCATGGCTGATCATCCACAATCAGTAACCCGTGCCTGCCTTCTCCCCATATCCCTTGATTCCACGAGCCCCCTAGAGCTCTATCTAACTCTTTTAAATTCATCTAGTGAATTGGCCTCTTCTGCCTTCTGTGGCAGAGAATTCCAGAAATTCTCTGGGTGAAATTTGTTTTTCTCACCTCAGTTCTAAATGGCCTCCCCTTTATTCTTACTGGCCCCTGGTTCTGGACTCCCCCAACATTGGGAACATTTTTCCTGCATCTAGCTTGTCCAGTCCTTTTATAATTTTATATGTCTCTACTATAAGTTCCCCTCTCATCCTTCTAAACTCCAGTAATTACAAGCCCAATCTTTCCAATCTTTCTTCATATGACAGTCCCGCCATCCTGGGGATTAACCTCGTGAACCTACGCTGCACTGCCTCAATAGCAAGGATGTATTTCCTCAAATTAGGAGACCAAAACTGCACACAATACTCCAGATGTGGTCTCACCAGGGCCCTATACAACTGCAGAAGGACCTCTTTAATCCTCTCGTTATGAAGGCCAACATGCCATTAGCTTTCTTCCCTATTCCTGTTGCTCCCTATTCCTTTTGTTGCAGTGTACCTTGCCCTGAAACTCAAGAACCACTGGGTTTTCAGGACCTGAGCTGGAGTGAAGGAACCTGAGGGGTGACCTAATAAGAGATATATCAGGAGAGGCATAGACACAGTGGATAGTCCCAATCATTTTCCTAGAGTTGGGCAATCCAAAACTAGAGACTTAAGATGAGAGGGGATCTAAGAAGGGCAACCTTTTCCATACAGGTTGTTATGAAATCCTAGTGCTGAACAACAAGGAAACAGACTCTTCAGCCTAGCATGTCCTTGCTGACCAAGTTGGCTAACCAAGCTCGTTCCGTTTGCCTGCACCTGATTTATATCCCACCAAACATTTCCTATCCAAATGTCTTTTAAATGTCATAATTGTACACACTTCTCCCACTTCCTCTGGCAGCTCGTTCCGTAAGCACACTCATCTTCGCTCTGGAGAAAGTTGTCCCTCGGGTCCCTTTTAAATCTTTCCCCTCTCACATTAAACCTACACCAGTTACAATCTCGCCTTCCCTGCCCAAAAGACAGTGTCTGTGCAGCATACCCGTGTCTCTCATGCCTTGAGAAGCATCAGAGGGCACCCTACAGCCTCCTACCATCCATGGAAATAGTCTCAACCTCTCCATCCTCTCCTTATGACTCAACCCGTACATCCTTGTCAATTTTTGCACCCTTTCCAGTTAAATTATGTCCTTTGTACATCAGAGCAATCAGGCAATACATAATACTCTACATGTGGCACCAATGTCTTGTACAGCTGTAACATCAGTCACATGTTAACCAATGAAGGCAATCCACTGTCTAACTATGTCTCCACATTCAAAGAACTACAGTATACACCTACACCTGGATCGCTTTGTTCTACAACACCCCCCAGGGCCCTACCATTTTCAATGCAAGTCCAGTCCTGGTTGAACTTACCAAAATACAATAACTCAACTTCATTTGCATTAAATGGCATCTGTCATGTCTCTTCCCAGTTTAGTTTAGTTTATTGTCATGTATACTGAGTGAAAAGCTTTTGTTGCCTGCTAATCAGTAGGTGGAAAGACAATACATGATCACAATCGAGCTATCCACAGTGTACAGATACATGATAAAGGGAATAACGTGAATAATGTTTAGTGCAAGATAAAGCCAGTACAGTCCGATCAAAGATTGTCCGAGGGTCTCCAATTAGGTAGATGGAAGGTCAGGACTGCTCCCTTGTTGTTGATCAGATGGTCCAGTTGCCTGATAATAGCTGGGAAGAAACTGTCCCTGAATCTGGAGGTGTGTGTTTTCACACATCTATACCTTTTGCTTGATGGGAGAAGAGGGGGGTGTCCAGGGTGCGACTCATCCTGGATTATGCTGCTGGCCTTGCCAAGGCAGCGTGAGGTATAAATGGAGTCAATGGAAGGGATGTTGGTTTGTGTGATGGTCTGGGCTGCGTCCACAAGTCGCTGCAATTTCTTGCGGTATTGGATGGAGGTGTTCGCAAATCACGCTGTGATGCATCCCGATATCCCGTTGTCACTGTAACTGTAGCTAACCTTCACTGTCCACTATACCACCAATTTTAGTATCATCTGCAAACTTACTACTCTTGTTACATACATTCACATCCAACTTGTTAATATAAATAATCAACAGTGGACCCACTACTGTTCCCTGCGACACACTGCTAGTCAAAGCCCTCCAGTCTGAAAAACACCTCTCTACTGCCAGCCTCTGATTCCTACCCTCAAGCCAATTTGTTGTTCCACATCTTTTGTATGCTAAAACTATTGTTTGTTTGTTTGTTCCTGAACTACAGCCAAAACGGTACATGATAGTGCCAAGGTATTTATTCACAAAATGCTGGAGTAACTCAGCAAGTCAGGCAGCATCTCGGGAGAGAAGGAATGGGTGACGTTTCGGGTCGAGACCCTTCTTCAGACTGACGTGCGACAGTTTTAGGTCCACCTTACTCACCGTCGTCCCATTGCTGCTAATGGAAGGTTTAATTGATATCGGTGTTATATTTTTTAAGTTATTCACATTTTAAAGTTTAAATAGAGTCAGTTTGGTGCCATTTTTAAGTCGCAGTTATTGTCAGTGCGGGGATCTTGATCTGACCATGAAGGTCTGTTGTCCATCAGTTGAGCAAGTGGGCCAAGGAATAGCGAATAGTTTAATTCAGATAAGTGTGAGATATTACATTTTTGGAAGTCAAACCAGGACAGTCCCTCACAGTAAACGGTAGTGTTGGAGAACAGGGAGAGTTAGAAGTACAGGTACATATTTCACGGAAGTGGCATTGTGTGTAGATAGGGTGAAGAAGGCCTTTGGTGTGCTGGCTTTCATTTATCAGTGGATTGAGTATAGAAGTTGGGATGCTATGTTACTGTTATACAAGACTTTGGTGAGGCTGCACTGGGAAATTGTATTCAGTTGTGATCACCATGCTGTTGGTAAGATGCCATTAGACTGGAAAGAGTGCAGAGAAGACTTATGAGGATGTTGCCAAAACTCGAGGGACTGAGCGAAAGGCTGAGGGATGATTTTATAGAGGTGTATAAAAGCACGAGGTGAATAGATTGGGTAGATGCACAGTCTTTCTCCCAAGGTAGGGGAATCAAGAACAAGAGCACATAGATTGAAGGTGAATGAAAAAGTTTAATCGGAATAGCGTAAATCTGTTATTTTTAACTAATGCGTACATTGTTAGTTGCCTAGGATTTTCCTGCATAATGCCATTGATTCAGTTCTCCCTCAGAAGAATCAAGAGTTTAAAAGTACCATGTTTACAAGAATATCCTGAATTTGCTGACAGGTAGCCACTAAGGTTTTACTGGTTATTTCTGTCGGTTTTCATGGACTTCACCGGGAGAGTAGAGCACCGATTTACAAGTTCTAGGAAATACGTCATCTGAATGTCAGAAATGTTTTTATGAGATTTTAAATGGAGTATAAACCTGCTCATTATAGCAATGTAGCCAGAGGAGTTGGTCTGGTCCTTCCAGGTAATTGGATTTACGTCTTCTGCGCATTGCAGGGTCTTGCCGATTGACATTGTTATTGGGACATTTGTGTAATTAATATGAGTTGAACAGGTAGGTGAACAGTGAGCATAGATGACTCACAACGGCAAGGGAGTTCTGGACCAATCTAAATTTATGACATGCAATTACTTGTCTTTTTAAAGATGACCAAATGATACTTC
The DNA here is from genome assembly GCF_053455715.1 of Rhinoraja longicauda. Classification (NCBI taxonomy): domain Eukaryota; kingdom Metazoa; phylum Chordata; class Chondrichthyes; order Rajiformes; family Arhynchobatidae; genus Rhinoraja; species Rhinoraja longicauda. The sequence goes on along the minus strand of NC_135957.1, from coordinate 72,994,808 downwards.
ATTTAACGTTTACCTATAAGTACCAACACTGCTTAATTATATCTCTCTGTAGGCCGTAATGGTGGATGATGTGAAATCTTGGTGCTCGTCCAAGCTCCAAAATCTTGAGCTCAAGTTGTCAGGAGAACCGAGGTCCAAATCTGCAACGCCTGATGGTGAGAACGTGACAGAGCCATGTAGCACCGATACCATCCAAACCGACAGGGATCGTGGGCATTTCCAGATGCATCCTGTCAAACATCAACCCGGAGAACAATCACAACAGCCCTGCGTTACTCTGCGTGGTGGCTCTGCAGAAGAATCGGGAGGTGCGACAGTCCAATCGACTGACGAGGCATCAGGCAGACAGTACTTTCTCATTGAACATGATATGCCAGCAGGTACAAAGTTACAGCCCATACCCCAGTACTCAAATAGTTCAAAAGAAAGCGTAATCCACGAGGTACAGATGAAATGTGTCCAAACTCTTCAAAGAAGCAAGGAAGAAAATTGTGTTTAACTGCAATTTGTCAATCTTCTTTGGGTATCGTGGTTGTGTCAGAGGATTGGAGAACTGATAACATTGCACCCTTGTTTGAAAAGGTAGAGAGGGATAAACTAAATAATTACAAGCCAGCTGGTTTAACTGTTGCTGGATAAATTATTAGAATCCTTTCTAAGGGACGGTAGCAATCTTCATTGAGAAAGACAGTGATTAAGAGGGATTGGCAGAGTAGATTTGCTAGAGGAAAGTAATGACTAACTTCACTGAATTCTTTGAGAGGGTAACAGGTAAAATAAACTTGACTTGACTTGACTTGAGGGAGGGGGCTGAGGCTATCATGTTTGATGCAGTCGACACAGATATTTGGCAAGGTCTTTGTAAAGGGCCCATTTGGCAGATGATCAAAAGGTAAAAGGCCATGGATGCAAGGTGAGTGGCAAACTGGATCTGATATTGGCTCAGCGACAGGAAGCAAAGAAAGTTTTGACAAGTGTTTTTTATGTGATGAAGAAGAAAGGAAAGATGTCATAGCATGAGCGACGGTGCAGAGATTTACAGTACATTGGAGTACCATCTGTAAAGCTGCATGGTTAAATATTTAGATCTCTTGATTCTTTCTGGTAACCATAATGGAAGGTTTGTGATCCCTCCTAAAGGGTCTTAGGTGCATCAAATCTCTTAAGTAGCCTTGACCTCAAAAACATGCCTGGAAGAATTTCTGTCGGACTCTATAAGGCACCACATTATCCATTGGATGAAGAAGTGTTTCCGATTGGATCCAGTCTCTGCCCCTTTTGCAGTCACTGGGTCACCTGCTTAGCCCATGAAAGACCAACTGTTGAACCTTTAAGTGTCCCTCTATAATTAATGATTTAAATAAAAATATTATAGTTTTTTTACATTAGATTGAAAGGATGGGCTTTTTTTAAAGAAATATTGAAGACCACTTTGTTTTGAGTATGTTCCTCACCTGAGGAACTTTGTAACCGTAGGAAGGGATTGTGAGTAATTAGATTTTAACCTATTACTGTCGCCAATTCAAGATCAAGAATTGGCAATATCTTAAAATATTTTTCAATCTATTTAACCGCAAGACTGAGCTGTGTAAACAGAGAACACAATCTTCAGCAAATATGCATATAGTTTCACATATCAATGAAACTAATTTTGAACACTAATATTTTATGAATTACTTTGGAACTGCAATTAAGCGCACAGTGGCACAGCGGTAGAGTTGTTGCCTTACAGCGCTGGAGACCCGGGTTCGATCCCGACTACGGGTGCTGTCAGTACGGAGTTTGTACGTTCTCCCCGTGACCGCGTAGGTTTTCTCCGAGATCTTCGGTTTCTTCTCACACTCCAAAGACGTACAGGTTTGTAGGTTAATTGGCTTGGTATATGTGTAAATTGTCCCCAGTGTGGCTGGGATCGCTGGTCGGTGGGGACTCAGTGGGCCAAAGAGTTTGTTTCCGCGCTGTATCTCTAAATTAAACTAAACACTTTTTTTTCCATATCTGAATACAATGTGTTGAATGAGACCACTCATGTGACCTGTAACTTTATTTCTACAGGAGCAACGCAGCAGACTGTGACAGCTTCCAGTTCCTCCCCAAATATGCCTCGGGCAACTTCTCCTGCAGTTCGACCAAAGGAAAGAGCTGCTAAAATACACCATGAGTTTCCACCTTTGGAGCCGGCTTTGCCCAAATCTGGGCATGTAAAGTTTCACACTTCTCACGAAAATGCAATATTCAGTGATCAAGCAGTAAGTGGCCAACCTCGAGGATGGTACAATCAGAACAAAAGCACTCAGACCAAAAAATCTCTGAGTGCAAAGCACAGGCAAAAACAGAGCAGCACCCGGGTTGCTGCAGCCCAACCATCTACACACATCAAGGACAGCTCACCAGTATTTGAAATCACACAGTATTTTTTTGAGGCAGTTTCCACACAGATGGAAAAGTGGTACGAAAGGAAGATTGAGGAGGCAAGGTACCAAGCTGATCAGAAAGCCACTCTGGATAAAGTTGCTTTGATGGACCAAATTCAAAGTTTGGAAGAGGAACTCCAGAAACTGAGGACTAAAATGCAAAAGGATAGCTAGCAGTCACAGGTGAAAGACATATCTTCCTTTTGAGGAAGAATATCACCAACAGTGAAGATCTCATCAACATTCCACCTTTTTAATACAATTAAGTGGATTTTCACTAAGTTCAATGCTTGCATTAAAATAATGCCTGGTTTCTTTAGTTTTGATGGACTGTCATCTCACAGATTAAACTTGCCTTTGATGTAGCATTCCACTACTCTCTACCAGGGCCTCCCTGTAATATACAGAAACAAGTTAAGTTTTCATTGTGTTCAAATGATGCACAAAATAAGTCATTTTTGAAAGATTTAAGGCTCTGACTAGAGCACGTTAGTGAATTGTTGGTAACAATAGTAGAAGTATTATGCCAGCTATTCATAGTACCGTATTATCATGTTCCAATCGGAAATTAAACATAGGAAATCATACTCTACAGCACGTACCACAGGAAAATTTCAAAAATCCTGCCCTTTGGGACTTTGCTGGTGCCAGACTATTGGATGTTACTCATATAAATAACCAAACTCCAGCTTTAGGTATCACAAAATGCTGGAGTAACTCAGCAGGTCAGGCAGCATCTAGGAGAGAAGGAATGGGTGACATTTCGGGTCGAGACCCTTCTTCAGACTGATGTGGGGCCAGCTTTAGATAACTTGCTATTTTTGTTTTGAGAACTGGTCATTTTTGCCTGCCATCCTTTCTTTTGTATAGTCAGACTACACAACATTACACAGGCCAAAGGTTGGAGTGAGAGGTTTCACAGAGGGGGCAGCAGTGAAAGATTTTGACTCACAATATCACCTATCCATGTTCTCCAGAGATGCTGCCTGGTCTACCGTGTTACTGCACCACATTGTGTCCTTTATTACACAGACAAAGCCGTTTAACTCCATCATAATTGTCACATGATATCAGAGAAAGTCTGCTCGTTGCCATCCTTCCTTATCAGACCAAACTATTCTTTTCTCTTTCCACAGATGCTCATAAGTCATTGGAGCAGAATTGGGCCATTCAACCCATTCAATCATGTCTGATCTTTCTCTCTCAACCCCATTCTCCTGCCTTCTCCCAGTAACATTTGACATCCTAACTAATCGAGAAATAATCGCTTTAAAAATACCCAAAGACTTGGCTTCCACAGATGGCTATGGCAATGAATTCCGCAGATTCACCATCCTCTGGCTAAATAAATTCCTCCTCATCTCCTTTCTAAAGGTACGACTCACCTACTGAGTTTTAAGCATTTTCTTTCTCTATTCCACTTTCACCTCACTTTTTATCCATTCTGCACCATAGTATAATACATTTTCCCGTGAACCAGATGTATTTTAAGGGAACGGGAAACATATAAACACTCTGGACTCCTGCCTTGCTTCGTTTACCAGAAGCCCAACAATCGGGATTTTTGGACAATTGGATGATTGGAGCTTTACAGTTTTTTGGTCACCATGAGCAAAAATATAAATGCAAGCTACTGTAATTTTCAATGCATCAAATGGGAGTAGTAAAATTTAGAGAAATTTTATACATTGTAAAATCTATTACACATGAATTTTGCAGTGAGTTTTTGCATCCTTAGTAATAGGGATATAACTGACCCATGTGACAGATGAATTTTATCCTTAACAACAAAGTTTGAAAGGCATAATAACCAGAAGCATAAGCTTTCACCAAGAAAGGAGCATTATTTTAATACTTCTCCCCATGACCTGCGTGGGCTTTCTCCGAAATCTTTAATTTCCTCCCACATTCCAAAGACGTACAGGTATGTGGGTAAAATGGTTTGGTGTATGTATAAATTGTTCTGAGTGTGTGTAGGATACTATTAATATGCGGGGATCACTGGTCGGCACAGACCCGGTGGGCCAAAGGGCTTATTTCTGTGCTGTATCTGTAAAGTAAATTAAGTAGGAAAGAACTGCAGATGCTGGTTTAAATCGAAGGTAGACACAAAACGCTGGAGTAACTCAGCGGGACAGGCAGCATCTCTGGAGAGAAGCAATGGGTGATGTTTCGGGTAGAGACCCTTCTTCAGACTGTCTGAAGATCAATCTGAAAAAGGTATCGACCCGAAACGTCACCCCTTCCTTCTCTCCAAAGATGCTGCATGTCCTGCTGAGTTACTCCAGCATTTTGTGTTTAAACTAAATTAAGGGGAGTCAAGCAAAGAAAAAGTTCAAATGACTTTTATATAATGTATATTTATGTCCATGTATAATAGAGAAGCCAGGATTAATAGATAGCTGCTGAATGCATTTGTGATGATTTAAAGGGCAAGAAGGTAATGTGAAGAATGCTTTGTACGTGGATTTGTGTTAACTTACCATTTACCAGTTTACCTTCCAGAAACTTTAAGACCTAGTGTGTTTTACTGCTGTAAATGGGGCCTGAGTTTCCCAATGGGATACTGAGTATGTCTGGAATTGGAAAAATTGCCATGCAAATATGAATGGACCAGAGGAAGTTTGTGAGCTTCACCACAACTCTCTCAACTCTACAGAATGATAAGGGCAGGACTGGATTTTGCTTCATGGGCACTGTTCTTTATGCAGGAAACCTGGTGTCGATAGTGGATTTGGGGAATCATAAATGGGGGACGTTTACAATCCAAAGATTGTCAATGACAGAATCGGGAAGGAGGCTCCACAGGGTAGGAGTGTTTGCCTGGGGTATCCACAGTGGATGTGTTTGATATAACTGCACGGTAAGCTTGAATGGAAATGGGATACCCTGGGGGCAGAAACCAGGCAGAATGGGTAAACTAACAGAAGCAACTATGTAGTTGTTGTGACAAACAAATATTGTTCATACACGAACATTTGTTTCAAAAGTTAGCACCACTTAATAGCCAACAAGAGAAAATATGCAGGGTTGGGAGCATCACATTCAATGCTATGTCACTATCATATCTAGTTGTAAATGGTGATGGACAATTACACAGCCAGTGGGAAGGGGCAGCTCCACGATGCTCCCCCACCTCAAAGATGGCAGGTTCCAGCATGAGTGGTAAAGAACAGCTGAAGCATTCACAACCCTCTTCAGCTAGAAGTGCTAAATGGATGATTCGGCCTGGCTTACTCCTGTGGTCTCCACTGATACAAATCTCAGTCAGCATCTATCCAACAACATAGGACATTGCCCAGTTAAATCCACAGGCACAACAAATCTAATCTGGCCCAGTTTACTCTTTTTCATTAGCAAAATGTTGGAAGCCAACAATGCAATCTAGCAGCAGGTACTCTCCACAGATTAGATTTGTTGTGCCTGTGGATTTAACTGGGCAATGTTCTATGTTGTTGGATAGATGCTGACTGAGTTTTGTATCAGGTTGGCACATCTCTGCCTTGTTTCAAATATGGACCAAAGAGGGAAATTCCAGAACTGAGGTGAGAAGATGACCCTTGCTGAGAGGGTAGCGTTTGACTTGGTGTGGAATTGAGGCATCCTGAAAAAGCTTCATACAAAGTAAGATGGTTGTGAATGTTGGAATCAATCACCCCAGCCTCAGGACATCTGTGTTGGATATCCTCAGGGCAGTGTCCAAGGCCCAACCATCGTCAGTTGCCTCACCCATCCATTACAACATCAGAGCGGATGTGTTAGCATGACCACATTCAATTCCACTCACAACTTCTCAGCAAATGAAGCAGTATACACCTGTGTGCAGCAAGACTTAAATTAAATTCAGACACTGATAAGTGGCAAATTTTATTTGTGCCAGACAATCAATGGCTATATCCATTCAGCTAACCATCCTGGATATTCAGTGGCATTAACATTGCTAAGTCCTCCCTCAGTTACCTGGATGTGGAGGGTGGGTCACACTGGACCAGAAGTCCACCAGACAAGCCACTTAAACACATGATCACAAAATCAGCTCAGAGGTTGGGTATTCTGTGAGAAATAATTCACCGTTGGTCATCAAACATTCCACTAATGCACAAGGTAGACTGTGATGGAATACTCTCCATTTGCCTGGATCCACACCATTCTAACAATTTTCAATAAGCTCTACTGCACCATTTGTGACTGAACAGCCTGCTTCATCAGTATCCTGTCAGCCACCGAAGCATTCATTCCTTCCATCACTGGCTACACTTACCCAGTGTACTCCAGATGCATTCTCCAAAGCTGTGAACTTAACCACCAAGGACTTTGGCAGCAGATGTATGGAACACCTCAGCCTGTAGGGTCACCTCCAGGTTGCACAGCATTTTGATTGGAATTAGATCACTGGTTCTTCACAACTGTGGGTCTAAATCCTTAAACTCGCAATCAACAACACTAAAGGACTGGGATCATTGAAAAAGGCAGCTTGCTCCAGTTAATCAAGGGGAATTAAAAATGATTAATAAAGGCTGGCTTTACCAGTCACCAACAGATGATGAAAAGGAATAAAAAGGAGAAAATGTGCAGGATCGAATATTCTGCCAATCATTATTCAATAAGTACATTTTATAGTAAGCAATACACATAATAGTTTATGTGGCAATAAAGATTAGCAACACTATAATTTAGTAATATTTTGATGATGCTTTGCCCAAGACCAACACAAATGGCTTATTTCACAAAATGCTGGAGTAACTCAGCAGGTCAGGCAGCATCTCAGGAGAGAAGGAATGGGTGACGTTTCGTGTCGAGACCCTACTTCAGACTGATGTCAGTGTCCCGCCCCCGACATCAGTCTGAAGAAGGATCTCGACCCGAAACGTCACCCATTCCTGCTCTCCTGAGATACTGCCTGACCTGCTGAGTTACTCCAGCATTTTGTGAAATAAATACCTTTGATTTATACCAGCATCTGCAGTTATTTTCTAACACAAATGGCGTAGTAACTGGCACAGTTCATTATAATTACTACTTTGAACAGCTTTTTTTCAGATCACGAGATCTATTTACACCGTATAGAACATGTGACATGTTATTAAATAATGGATCATTTGTAATCTTGACATTGATTACTGGAGTTATGTAAATTACAGCCTTGAATTATTTTGGTTTAGATCAATACATTGTAAGCCAAATGTTCCGGCAGCTTATCAAGATTCTGTTTTCAGGTACAATACAATACAATGTATTGAATTCAATACATTGTAAACCAAATGTTCCAGCGGCTTGTTAAGATTCTGTTTTCAGGTAGAATCTAACAGTTTTTACAAGGCATATGAAAAACCTGTTACCTCTGGATTCGGTAAATGGACGTTCACAAATTTCCACAGAAAACTGCTAAAAGATAAACAAAAATCTACTTAGAAAATGAAATTGATAAGTTTTGTAAATTCATACTACAGTGCTGACTTTAAAAGTTTTGTCTATTTTGTACATTTTTTTAAAAAATATTAAAACAAGATACCTGTATAATTGTGATATGGTGTACATAATGTGCCTTTATCATGTTGTGGATGTAGGTCCTAATAAATTAAGTAATCAGTGGATTTCATGAAGTAACATAAAATTCTTGTCCTGCTGCTTTAGTGCAAGCATGATATGTGCATTGTCACTTGACACTTAAAATGGCAAACAATTAATTCGCTATTTGAAACGCATACATAACATCTGATAATATTTAAAGGTAAAAGAGCACAGTAAAATACCAATGAAACCTCATTGGAATAAACCCAAATAGATTCTTCAATTTAATTCCGTTCTGTAAGTACAATAGGAGTAGTCGGCCAACTGAAGACAAATCCCTATCCTCACTCCCCTCTGGTGCAGCTCGCTTGGTGCCAGAACCAGAAAAGAACACTACTTCTGCCAAGCTGCACTGGTTCACCATCATAACTCTCAGGTGTCATGCAGGTGGGACTCATTGCAATTGCTTCGCCCAACTTGCTCCAGAAATGGCACATAGCTTCAAACTGTCATTGCAACTTTCAATTTTTATTGGTAACTGTTTAAAAAGGTAGGTTTTAGTAATACGCCATGATTTACCTCCCAGTACCACCCCCTGCTGTGTTTAGCTTAGTTTATTGTCACTTGTACCGAGGTACAAAATGAAAAGCTTTTGTTGCGTGTTAACCAGTCAGCAGAAAGACAATACATGATTACAATCGAGCTATCCACAGTGCCCAGATACATGATAAAGGGAATAACGTTTAGTGCAAGATAAAGTCCAGTAAAGTTTGATTAAAGATAGTCCAAGAGTCTCCAGTGAAGTAGATAGTAGCTCATTACCGCTCTCTAGTTGTTGGTGGGATGGTTCAGTTGCCCGATAACAGCTGGGAAGAATCAGAAGGATGTTTTCAGCATTCCTTCTGATCCTGAACAATCAGTCTCAGCAGATGCCACAGCTTCATCTCTATGTCCTCACCCAATATATTCAAAGCTCGATGTGAAGTTAAGCTCATCTTCTGCCTCCATGCATCAAATCTGCAGCCAAGGGTGGTGCTACTGTGGTCTGACTAACTGACCTCTATCTCGCAGAGGTCAGACATGAGCTCTCAGATACCTCCTCATACCTCCATTTGGATGATGAGCCCACCATCAAACATCAGTCCATGATCACAAAAACAGACAAGGGGCTCAGATCACTCCTCTACAGATCCTCGTCTTATGGTGTCCCAGCCTTAGGCATCGTGCTTCTATCTCCTGCCCAACGTCCCCAAGCACGACCGCCCTGGCAGGCCCATTGTTTCAGCTTGTTCTTGGGCCGCCAAATGTATTTCTTCTTATCTTGACTCTATCCTTTATCATCTGGTCCAGACCCCTTGCATTTATCCATGACATCTCCAATGCCCCCGGCATTTGCACTGTTTCCTATTCCCAGCTCTCAACAACTTATTTGTACCACAGACATCCAACCTCTTTACACCTCCATTCCATAGCAGCATGATCAGAAGGCCCTCCACTTCTTCCTTGAGCCCAATCAGTTCTCCCCAACACATACATTCGTTCTCACACTGAGCAACCTTTTCTTCAACTCCACTCACTTCCTCCAGAACCTGTAGTATTTCATCTTTGGATTATGTAACATGATTGTGCTCTGATTGAGCTCAGCATTTTATCCAATCTACATTACTGGGATATTATTAAATAGACAATAGATCAATAATCATCTCATTCACAATTTAAACATTTCAAGCATATAAATGACTCAAAACCTGTGGTATATACAAAAACCACGTTATCTGAATCCACTAAACGTTAAAAAAAAATATTTTACTGATTTTATCCTTAAAAAGCAGTGTCTAAATATATTCACATATCATTTGCAACTTCACTAAACCTCCAGGGCTACAAAACCAAGTCTCGCAGTGTTATCTCAGTATGTTGAGGTTGCCTCTGAGCCCATTGATACCCAATCAGCAGGCACTGGTGGACCAGTTTTCAACAAACCGTTGATTATCTGAAAGGGCCAATCTCTGGAATTCAGTAAATAACAGACAGAGAATGCTAATGCTCAAAGTCAAAATAACCCAAACTTGGAGCATTTCTGAAAAAAATTACATCAGGAGCCACAAAGTAGTGTGCAATAATAAACTCCCTCGACACTGCATATGTGAACAAGGTCATAAAGTAATAGCAGAATGAGGCCATTCTGCCCAAGTCTACTCTGCCATTTAATCATGGCTGATCTATCTCTCCTTCCTAACCCCATTCTCCTGCCTTCTCCCCACAACACCTGACACCCGTACTATTCAAGAATCTATCTCTGCCTTAAAAATATCCATTGACGGCCTCCACAGCCTTCTGCGGCAAAGAATTCCACAGATTCACCACCCTCTGACTAAAGAAATTTCTCATCTCCTTCCTAAAACAACATCCATTAATTCTGAGGCGATGACCTCTAGCCCTAGAGACTCTCCCACTAGCAGAAACATCCTCTTCACACCACTCCATCCAAGCCTTTCACTATTCCATTACAAGACTGAACTTTATTGGACCACCATGAAATCTTCAATGTCCTTACTATCAGTGAACCAGCCAAACTTCAAGGTTGAATTGCCCCCAAATCCAAAGGTAATTGATCTGATGATCTGATTGCAATTGTACACCAATGCTTATCAGTGTAACGATTCTACCAAAATATACTTGCACACCTTTTATTTATTTCTGAAAAGAAACCACCTCTCCCTTTCAGCTGCTATGTAATTAAACACATAATAAAGAATGCACAAGATCTGTGGCGATTAAATATATATATTTTTTTCAAACACCAATGCTCTACAATTATGTTTTCAACTCTGCAGTTATTATCTTCGGAATGTAACAAATACAGACAAATTAAGACTGCAGTGAAAGAAACTCCCTAAAACCAAATGCTAATTACACAAAAGGTATATCTGTAACGCAAATGTTCGATTTTTCAGCTCAGTAGTGTTAACTGAACATGATGTATTCATGTACCAGGTTTGTACAATCACTTACTCTTATTAATTTTCCCTTGAGATCAAAGACCTGTTCAAAAATATAGCCACCTGAGTAATTTAATAAACATTTAATCCCAATAATAATGTATAGGTAACTGATCAACATCCAATTCTAACGCAAGCAGTGTGAAACTTTTAAATATTAGACTGATGTGTTTCTTCATGTGTTTGTCTCAAAGTCTTGCACCTAATGAACATCGGGCTTTTTCCTGAGTATATAAAATTCCATTCTCAAGTCATTTCAAATGGTTGTTTCACTGAAAGTTGAAGTTACCGCTGTTTGTGAAAATATTTCATCAGGGCCAGAAGTACATGTCCCACAAACAGGTCTGAACAGACCCACTTGTCGAAAATTCAGCTTAAGCCATTTCAGACGTTCTTCCTCTCATTTTGCGAATTGAAGCATTTTCTCTAGCTCCCGCAGCTGCAGGTTTCCATGGGTAAGCATCATTCGTATCGTATCCTTAATGATTAAAAACAAATAAGATTGAGTACACGAATTGGCAAGGATTAAAGAAATTTCATCCTTCATAGATATCACTTCAGCTCAATTAATAAAAAATTACCTCATTCAGGAAATGCACATTGGTTCAAATAGTAGCACTTTTGGCCCAGAGCTCAATCCTGGTCTCCGGTACTGTGTGTGCAATTTGCACAGTTTTTCTGCAACCATGTGGGTTTCCTATGGATGTTCTGGTTTCATCCTTCATCCCAGAGATGTGATTAACTAGCCATTGTTTCCATTGTGTAGATGAGTGGCAGAAGAGTGTGGAGAAAGGGGAGGGGGTGGAGTTGTAGGGCTTACCCAAAATTGGGGAGTTCAATGTTGATACCGTTGGGTTTTAAGCTACAGAAGGGGAATATGAGGTGCTGTTCCTCCAGATTGCATGTGGCCTCACTCTGGCAATGGAGGAGACCCAGGACAGAAAGGTCGGCATGGGAATGGGAATGGGAATAGGAGTTAAAACAGTTAGCAACCAGGAGATCCAGTAGGCCATGACGGACTGAACCCAAGTGTTCAAAGTGTTTGTGTCCTTTTTTGATAAGCAACATTTGCAGTTCCTTGTTTCTGCAAGGGGTTCCAGGAACATTTAAAGTAGTGTGAGAGAGGAGAGTAAACAGTAAATTAGGAAAGATTATACAGATAAACAACTACAAAATGCATTGAACTAAATATACATCTCCACTGAATAGCAGATGAAATTTGGTAGGAACGAGGTATTTAAGCTGATTAATTGGCCACAAACCAAACACAGCATGTGGTCGAAAACAGAATCATTAATCTTGCTGGATTTGTCCAGCAACTCGTCAGAATACCTTAAGATTGGAAAACAGTATTTATTTGTCCTTTTTGTATTCAATGACTTCTTAGTTTCATACAAAGTGAAATTAACGCACATTTATATGTTTTCATTATAGTTTATCAAAATACATACCATTTTAAAAGCTCTGATTGTAAATACATTTGTATAACTGAACTGATACATTTAAATATTTACCATCAAAATCTTTTCTCTCCCTGAAACACACAAATATGCTGATGTATTTACAACACAACTGACACTATTCTAACACTAAGGACCCTGGGCTTACAAATTCCTTGTGGTTCCACATCCACCCACCCTTCCATCCAACACCCACCAGTTGCTCTCTTACAATCCCCTCCGCCAATCATCCCCCTTCTCACCTAGTTCTACCCATCGCCAGCCAACCCTTGCCTCACAATCACCCTCCCTCTCACCTCTTTACATTCTCAGTCCTGGAACGTCGACCGTCACTTTACCTTCCTAGATTCTGCTTGACCCACTGAATATGTCGGTTTACAAACAAAAAAGTGTTGTAGTAACTCAGCGGGTCAGGCAGCATCTCTGGAGAACATTTCAGGTTGGGACTCTTCTTCATGGATGTCAACCTTCAATTCTTAGGCCCACAATGCCTCATCTCTACCATGGACGTCAACTGTTACCGATCTCGTCACCTCTGGTGATCTCCCCTTCACAGCCCCGCCCCGTACTGCCCGCTTCTCCTTCGCAAAATCCATAAACAGGGCAGTCCTGGCAGATCTATTGCTTCTGGCCTCTCTGGCCCCATTGAATACATCTCCAAATATCTTGAATCCATCCTATTCTCCTCTTGTCCAGTCCCTTCTGAACTACAAACAAAACACCTCACGCCCCCATCAACTCAGTTTAATTTATCCTGCACAATGATCCCCGCACATTAACACTATCCCAAACCAATCAACCTACAAACCTGAACCTCTTTGGAATGTGGGAGAAAACCCACGCGATCACAGGGAGAATGTACAAACTCCACACAGACTGCACCCATAGTCAGGATTGAACCCTGGTCAGCAAGCATTGTACGGCAGCAACTCTACCACTGCATCACCGTGCTGCTCCAGAGATGCTGCCTGACCCACTGAGTTACTCCATCACTTTGTGTAACTTTTAAGTAATTCTCTAATTTCCAAACAAAATTGCACTATTGAAATTTAGTCAACAGAACACAAAAAGAGTCCCCTAAAGAGACGACTACGGGCGCCGTCTGTACGGAGTTTGTACGTTCTCCCCGGTGACCTGCGTGGGTTTTCTCCGAGATCCTCAGTTTCCTCCCACACTCCAAAGACGTACAGGTATGTAGGTTAATTGACTGGGTAAATGTAAAAATAGTCCCTAGTGTGTGTAGGATAGTGTTAATGTGTGGGGATCGCTGGGCGGCTCGGACTCGGTGGGCCGAAGGGCCTGTTTCCGCGCTGTATCTCTAAATCTAAAATCTAAAATTCATTGATCATGTTATATCCAATTTGCATTTTGAAAACATGAGTTATAGCAAGACCAATGAATTTTCATCTAAGGTCTTACTCTCAAAAACTAATGATGCAAAGCCATAAATACAGTTTTTCGCCGAAGAGACTTACTTGATTTGTAGCATTTTTGTTCTGTTTGAATTCTTGTCTAGCCCAATTTTTAAGGTACTGCTTGTCTCCATCATTTGGAATCTGATTAATGGTCTTTAAAATCTTCCTGTACAAACTCAGGATGTTTTTGCGATGCATAAACTGGAATATATAATTTGCACAATCAGACACCACAATCTGCAATATAGAACCAAAAATTAATAGCACAATTGTTCACTCTTCTATCTCCAACAGCATCTAATTTTTCTAACATCTTCCCGACAAATCTCTGGAGGTGCAGCACCAGAATTTATTTTCCACAAACAATTACTTCTTAAAGCTACATGAAAAACACACTAACGATTGTGTAAAAAAAATCCTTAATTCTACTCCAGTATAACACAAAATCAATCAGAGAAAGTTATGGAGATAACTACCTAACCTAATCCCCCTTGATTGGAAGTGTTACAGAAGACTCCTCCTGTCCTCTGGCACAACCTTTATAGCTAAGGACATCAGAAAATCATGGTAAAAGACTCTATGTTGCTATTTTGCTGCATTTTCAGTGGAATGCCATTGTGACCCTCGTGTTCCTCACTATTTTTTTTCAATACTACAATTTTATAACATTCTAAATTCTGTCTCATGTGTCCTTTCATTTCCATTACCACACTTACACAAGAACTGCAGTAAAATATTTAATCCATCCTCCATCGCTATGGTTTAGTAACCAGTTGGTATGGGATTCAGATTGTTTCTATATTCCTTACAAAGGAAGTATTTGATCCTATTAATCGGGACTATATTTTGATCTAGATATTTTATTCATCATCTTATGTGCATTCCAATGTTTTAAATGTTGATGCTGGAAATCCAAAATAAATACTGGAAACACTGCTAACACTTTGTGTAAAACACTACTTTACACAAAAGCAACATTTGTGTAAAGGAAGGTTAACATTTCCAGTCAAATGTCCTCCATGAGAACTGGGAGAGAGAAAACAAGTTAATTATAAGTTGAACAAGGCAAAGAAAACAGACAGAAATTCTGTTAGAGAGAAGAGCAAAGTTTCTAAAACACCAACACTAAAACAGCTGTGCTCCTTTCTCCGACAGGATTCCTGTCCAAGATAGACACAAAGTGCTGGAGTAACTCAGCGGGTCAGGCAGAATCTCTGGAGAAAAAGGATGGGTGATGTTTCAGGTCGGGACCCCTTCTTCAGACTTCTTGAGTCTGAAGAATGGTCCTGACCCAAACGTCACCTACCCTTTTCCTCCAGAGATATTGTCTGACACGCTGAGTTACTCCAGCACTTTGTGTCTATCCTCAGTATATACCACCATTTGCAGTTTCTTTCTACACAAATTTTTTCTTTGACCTTGATCAACTTACAACCCTGTGTTCTGATGCATCTCCTTTCCACTCCCGGAAGCTGCTCGACCCATTGAGTTTTTCCAGCAGTTTTGTTTTTTTCCTCCAGATTGCAGCATCTGCAATTACTTGTGCCACCACATAACTAATTAATTTTCTTCCATGAAGGCACAATGTGCTGGATAACTCAGCGGGTCAGGCAGCATCCCTGGAGAACATGGATAGGTCGTTCTTAATTTCTTCCATTCCTGTTTTTACTTTACCTACCTCAAAATCAAGTTACGTTAGTAACTCCAAGTCTCAAGTAGAATGCTAACATATTATCTAAGAACTGTTATACTTTTGTTAGCCAACCAATTTTGTTCTCACTTCAGTCAAGAAAACAGAATAAAAGATTTAGACAAGCACTGTGGAAACTGGTTGATGCAAGTTCCAGTCCCATTAAATTTGCTTTCTATCACCCTAATAGTGATGTGAAACAATAGTGGAGCTGCCGATTGACAGTTAACAACAATCCCCATTATTAAATGGAGACACAACCAACTGCAGATACTGCAATCTTCATCAAAACACAAAGTACTGGAGGAACTCAGCGGGCCAGACAGCATCTGTGGAGGGCATGACCAGGTTCATAAGTGAGAGGAGCAGAATTAGGCCATTCAGCCCATCAAGTCTATTCCGCCATTCAATCATGGCTGATCTATCTTTCCCTATCAACCCCATTCTCCTGCCTTCTCCCCATAACCCCTGACACCCGTATTAATCAAGATTCTATCTCTACCTTAAATATATCAACTTACAGCCTCCACAGCCTTCTGTGGCAAAGAATTTTACAGATTCAACACCCTCTGAAATTCCTCCTCATCTCCTTCCTAAAAGAACGGGAGGAGGAGGAGGAAGGCAGGAGCTTCCCCCGCCTCTCTCAGGCCGAGCACCTGCGGCTGTGGGAACAGGCGGGAGGAGAAGAGGAGGAGGGAGACAGGAGTGAAGGGTTTCACCCCTCTCAGGCCGAGCACCGCCACGGGAAGCCGCAGCGGCTGTGGGCGCTGACAGGAAGAGGGGGACGGGAGGTGGGAGGCAGAGACATCTCTCATCTCTCTCAGGCCGAGCACCGCCACGACCCGCGGCCGTGGGAAGCCGCAGGCAGCGGCTGTGGGCGCTGATGGGAGGACGAGGAGGAGGGAGACGGGAGTGAAGAAGGGTTTCTCTCACCTCTCTCAGCCCGAGCACAGCCACGGCTGTGTGGGAACAGACTGTGGGTGGAAGAGGGGGTTTTCAAGAGAGTTAGACAATAGACAATAGGTGCAGGAGGAGGCCATTTGGCCCCTTGAGCCAGCACCGCCATTCAATGTGATCATGGCTGATCATTCTCAATCAGTACCCCGTTCCTGCCTTCTCCCCATACCCCCTGACTCCGCTATCCTTAAGAGCTCTATCTAGCTCTCTCTTGAATGCATTCAGAGAATTGGCCTTTATTTGTAATTTTGTTCGGTACCTCGGTACCGAATGACAAATAAAGCGCTGTATTCCTCCTGCCTTCTCCCCATACCCCCTGACTCCGCTATCCTTAAGAGCTCTATCTAGCTCTCTCTTGAATGCATTCAGAGAATTGGCCCCCATTGCCTTCTGAGGCAGAGAATACAACAGATTCACAACTCTCTGACTGAAAAAGTTTTTCCTCATCTCCGTTCTAAATGGCTCTGAGGTCTAACGGAGTCAAGGGAGATGGGGAGAGGGCAGGAACGGGGTTCTACTGATTGTGGACCGCGACTGGTGTGGGCGCTGACGGGAGTGAGGGAGGGAGTGAGTGAGTGAGGGGCATCTCTCACCTCTCGCAGGCCGAGGGCGCTGAGGAGGAGTGAGTGAGTGAGGGAGGAGTGAGGGAGGAGTGAGTGAGGGAGGTGTGAGTGAGGGGGTGAGTGAGGGAGGAGGGTGTGAAGGAGGAGTGAGTGAGGGGAGGAGGGTGTGAAGGAGGAGTGAGTGAGGGAGTGAGGGAGGAGTGAGTGAGGGGAGGAGGGTGAGAGTGAGGGAGGAGTGCGTGAGGGAGGAGTGAGTGAGGAGTGAGTGAGTGAGTGAGGGAGGAGTGAAGGAGGAGTGAGTGAGGGAGTGAGGAGTGAGTGAGGGAGGGAGGGAGGGAGGGAGGTGGGTGTGAGGGAGCCGGGTGTGAGTGAGGGGTGTCTCTCTCCTCTCGCAGGCCGAGCGCCACCATGGCCACGGCTGTGGGCGCTGAGGACGAGGGAGTGAGTGAGGGAGGGAGGAGTGAGTGAGGGAGTGAGTGAGGGAGGAGTGAGTGAGGAGTGAGGGAGGGAGGAGGGAGTGAGGGAGGGTGAGTGAGTGAGTGAGTGAGTGAGTGAGTGAGTGAGTGAGTGAGTGAGTGAGTGAGTGAGTGAGTGAGTGAGTGAGTGAGTGAGTGAGTGAGTGAGTGAGTGAGTGAGTGAGTGGCGTCTCTCACCTCTCTCAGGCTGAGCGCCGCCATGCCATGGCCACAAGCTGTGGGCGCTGAGGAGGAGGGAGTGAGTGAGGGAGGGAGGCGGGAGTGAGCGAGGGGCGTCTCTCACCTCTCAGGCCGAGCACCGCCATGGCTGTGGGTGCTGACAGGGTGAGTGAGTAAGGAAGTGAGGAGTGAGGGAGGAGGGAGTGAGGGGTGAGTGAGGGAGGAGTGAGTGAGGGAGGAGGGAGTGAGTGAGGAGTGAGTGTGAGGAGTGAGTGAGTGAGCCGGGAGTGAGTGAGGGGCATCTCTCACCTCTCTCAGGCCGAGCACCGCCATGGCTGTGGGCTCTGACAGGGGGAGGAGTGAGTGAGTGAGTGAGTGAGTGAGTGAGTGAGTGAGTGAGTGAGTGAGTGAGTGAGTGAGTGAGTGAGTGAGTGAGTGAGTGAGTGAGTGAGTGAGGAGGGTGTGAAGGAGGAGTGAGTGAGGAGTGAGTGAGGGGGGAGTGAGGGAGGAGGGTGTGAGGGAGGAGTGAGTGAGGGAGGAGGGAGTGAGTGAGGGGCGTCTCTCACCTCTCTCATGCCGAGCACCGCCATGGCTGTGGGCACTGACAGGGGGAGGAGGGAGTGAGTGAGTGAGGGAGGAGTGAGTGAGTGAGTGAGTGAGTGAGGGAGTGAACAGTGAGTGAGTGAGGGAGGGGGGAGTGAGGGAGTGAGGAGTGAGTGAGGGAGTGAGTGAGGGAGGAGGGTGTGAGGGAGGAGTGAGTGAAGGAGGAGGGAGTGAGTGAGTGAGGGGCGTCTCTCACCTCTCTCATGCCGAGCACCGCCATGGCCGTGGGCGCTGACAGGGGGAGTGAGTGAGGGAGGGAGGAGTGAGTGAGTGAGGGATTGAGTGAGTGAGTGAGTGAGTGAGTGAGGGAGGGAGTGAGTGAACAGTGAGTGAGTGAGGGAGGGGGGAGTGAGTGAGTGAGTGAGTGAGTGAGTGAGTGAGTGAGTGAGTGAGTGAGTGAGTGAGTGAGTGAGTGAGTGAGTGAGTGAGTGAGTGAGTGAGTGAGTGAGTGAGTGAGTGAGTGAGTGAGTGAGTGAGTGGCGTCTCTCACCTCTCTCAGGCCGAGCACCGCCATGGCTATGGGCGCTGACAGGGGGAGTGAGTGAGGAAGGGAGGAGTGAGTGAGGAAGGGAGGAGGGAGTGAGTGAGGAAGGGAGGAGGGAGTGAGTGAGGGAGGGAGGAGGGAGTGAGTGAGGGAGGGAGGAGTGAGTGAGGGAGGGAGGGAGGAGTGAGTGAGGAAGGGAGGAGTGAGTGAGGGAGGGAGGAGTGAGTGAGGAAGGGAGGAGTGAGTGAGGGAGGGAGGAGTGAGTGAGGAAGGGAGGAGTGAGTGAGTGAGGAAGGGAGGAGTGAGTGAGGAAGGGAGGGAGTGAGTGAGTGAGGGAGGGAGGGAGGGAGGGAGTGAGTGAGTGAGGGAGGAGTGAGTGAGGAGTGTGTGAGGGAGGGGGGAGTGAGTGAGGGAGGGAGGAGGGAGTGAGTGAGGGAGGGAGGAGGGAGTGAGTGAGGGAGGGAGGAGTGAGTGAGGAGTGTGTGAGGGAGGGGGGAGTGAGTGAGGGAGGGAGGAGGGAGTGAGTGAGGGAGGGAGGAGTGAGTGAGGAGTGTGTGAGGGAGGGGGGAGTGAGTGAGGAGTGTGTGAGGGAGGGGGGAGTGAGTGAGGGAGGGAGGAGGGAGTGAGTGAGGGAGGGAGGAGGGAGTGAGTGAGGGAGGGAGGGAGTGAGTGAGTGAGGAAGGGAGGAGTGAGTGAGGAAGGGAGGAGTGAGTGAGGAGTGTGTGAGGGAGGGGGGAGTGAGTGAGGGAGGGAGGAGGGAGTGAGTGAGGGAGGGGGGAGTGAGTGAGGAGTGTGTGAGGGAGGGGGGAGTGAGTGAGGAGTGTGTGAGGGAGGAGGGAGTGAGTGAGGGAGGGAGGGAGTGAGTGAGTGAGGAAGGGAGGAGTGAGTGAGGAAGGGAGGAGTGAGTGAGTGAGGGAGGGAGGGAGGGAGTGAGTGGGTGAGGGAGGAGTGAGTGAGGAGTGTGTGAGGGAGGGGGGAGTGAGTGAGGGAGGGAGGGAGTGAGTGAGCAGTGAGTGAGTGAGTGAGTGAGTGAGGGAGGGAGGGAGGGAGGGAGTGAGTGAGTGAGGAAGGGAGGAGTGAGTGAGTGAGGGAGGGAGGGAGGGAGTGAGTGAGGAAGGGAGGAGTGAGTGAGGAGTGTGTGAGGGAGGGGGGAGTGAGTGAGGGAGGGAGGGAGGGAGTGAGTGAGCAGTGAGTGAGTGAGTGAGGGAGGGAGGAGTGAGGGGCGTCTCTCACCTCTCTCAGGCTGAGCGCCGTCGCCGGGATCCGACCCGCCGCCATCTTGCTGGAGGCGGCGCGACGGGCGGGCGGGCGGACGGGCGCCCCCTGGCGGCGGGTGAGGAGAACGGACGGTGCTGCACAATGTGTTGGGTTGTCAGTGATCCAAGCGGAATGTGAGGTGCCTTACCCTAGCAATGGGGAGAAGTCTCAGGATAGAAAGGTCAGCATGGCCATGGGAAGAGGAGTTAAAATAGCAACTGGAAGATTCAGTAGGCCTTGGTGGTGACTGGTGAAACATTTGCCAAATGCACACTTGGTCTTGAGAGGTATAAGATAGGGTGAACAGTCAGAACTTTGTTCCCCAGGATGGAAAAATCAAATACTGGATAGCATAATAACTTTACAGTGAGAGGGGTAAATATGAAAGGGAATTGTGCAAGGCAAATTTAGATTTTTCCACACAGGGGTGTGTGTGTGGGGAATGTTGTGTGGGGAGGGGGGAGGGGAGGGATGGGCTGACACTGTGGGCTGAAGGACACATTGTGCTGTACTTATGTGTAAGAAGGAACTGCAGATGCTGGTTTAAACAGAAGATGGACACAAAAAGCTGGAGTAACACAGGCAGCAAATCTGGAGAGAAGGAATGGGTGATGTTTCGGGTCTGAAGAAGGGTCTCGACCTGAAATGTCACCCATTCCTTTTCTCCAGAGATGCTGCCTGTCCCACTGAGTTACTCCAACTTTTTGTGTCTATTTTGTGCTATACCTATGCAGGACATACTCGGGTCAGGTTGCATTTGTGAAAATAGCATTCATCTTGAAGATTGAAGACCTTTTTATCAGAACTCAGGGGAAGAGAGAGAGAGAGAGAACAAGTTAGCTTTAAGTTGAAGGTGGGGGGATGGATAAGAAAGGGAGCAATTCACACGGACTTTCCCTATAAACCTTTGCTTCGTATTATCCAGTCAAGGCAGGCAGTGAGGAAAAAAAACAAATTGAAGGGACGGAATGCGAGTAGAGTGAGACTACAAAGTAATATAACTGCAGGGCATATGCAGGTGAGACCCTGCTAATGGAGAGCGAATATTTCAGCTAATTTCATGACATCAATTCAGATAAACCTTTGCTTCATATTATAGGATTTAATTGAACCCTGGAGGCTGAAACTGCTGTCCCTCATCCCATGGATGGTACGACACTGAGTATTTAAAACATGCTTCACACTTGCAGCAAGTGCAGCGTTTTGCATTTTTCTATCTCTGGTGCTCATTCGTCTTCCCTTATCTGCACTCCTTCAGACAGTATGATTAAAAAGCATTCATCACCCAGACTTCGACGACACCAACAGCATTGGATCTGCACCCTTTCACCGACAAGTGCTTCACTTCTGCCTACTCATGCAAATTAAACACTGGTTTTCTCGCTTTTCCAGCGCTGATTATCTACCCAAAACGGCTTCCCTTAACAGATGGAGCCTGACCTTCCATATATCGCGACAGTTGATTATTTTGTTTCCTATTATGAAAATTTATTAAAGTATCCTGGAATATTAATTACCAACTTTAGCGACAACACCACTGTAGTGGTGATAGATTATACCCATTTTTACTGACATCACTGGCTGTTTAGTGAATGCTGTGTGCATTCAGTTGAGTAACCTTCAATTCTGGCCTGCTTTACTAATTCTGGTTAAGATTACCCAAGCTGTACTGTATTTTAACTTTTAAATTAACCCTCGCCACAACAGTGTACAATTACACCCCAAGGTATTTAACTTATCTAGCTGGGCCTGGTGAGCTGATGCAACTGAAGCCATCCCAAGGTAACAATGCCTTCCCCAAAATTGATGCCAGTGCAATTTGAGTGGAATTCTTTGCCACAGAAGGCTGTAGAGGCCAAGTCAATGGATCTTTTAAGGCAGAGATAGATAGGTTTTTGATTAGTTACAGGTGTCAGATGTTTTGGGGAGAATGAATGAATAATGAATGAATAGGTTTATTGGCCAAGTATGCATATACAAGGAATGTGCCTTGGTGCTCCGCTCACAAATGACAACACAAACATACAGTTAACAATTAAGAATAAAGCACAACTACATCAAAACAATAAGGATACAACATTACGGTCCAAACATGTGGGTGAAAATAAACCAGAGCAAAAAAGAGCTGTTTTTATGTCTGGCTGTGGATGCTTTGACAGTCGGGAGTCGCCTTCCAGAGGGAAGTGCTTCAAAGAGTTTGTGGCCAGGGTGAGAGGGGTCAGAGATGATCTTGCCCGCTCGCTTCCTGGCCTTTGCAGTGTAGTTCGTCAATGGGGGGAAGGTTGCAGCCAACAACCTTCTCAGCTGTGCGAACGATCCGTCCAGATGTCTTGCTTGGTGGCTGAGCTAAACCAGACCATGATGGAGGTGAGGACGGACTTAATGATAGCAGTATAGAATTGGACCATCATTGCCTGTGGCAGATTGTGTTTCTTCAGTTGCCACAGGAAGTACATCCTCAGTTGGGCCTTTTTGACTGTGGAGTCGATGGTGGCCCCCCATTTAAGGTCCCTGGAGATGATGGTTCCAAGGAACTTAAATGACTCCACAGATGTGACTATGGTGTTGTTGATGGTGAGTGGGGGGAGGGGAGGGGGATCTCTTCGAAAGTCTACAATTAGTTCCACTGTCTTGAGAGCATTGAGCTCCAGGTTGTTGCGATGGCACCAGGACGCCAACTGTGTCACTTCCCAACTGCAGGCCGATTCCTCCCCATCCTGGATCAGTCCAATCAGAGAAGGCAGGAGAATGGGGTTAGAAGGGAGAGATAGATCAGCCATGATTGAATGGCAGAGTAGACATGATGGCCTAGTTTTGCTTCTGACATAAACATTCACTGCCCATGTGACACAAACATGATAAAATAATAATAATGTGTTTCATCAATGCTAATCTCTGCACCACTTGGGTTATGTGGAGGACAGAATTGTGCTGTTGAAAGGCAGGACAGGACCTGCAATGATGTTTTCACCAGCGGGGGGGGGGGGGGGGGGGGGGGGGGGGGAGGAGCAGGGGCAGGTCTCATGAGGGCTGATCATTCAGATCAGAATTGAGAAGAAATTGTTTCATCCAAAGGATGAAATCTCTTTGGAATTTTTAACCCAAAAGTTGGAGAGTCCAAGTTGCTGAGTATTTTGAGACAGATATTCAGATATTAACAGAAAGCAAGCAGGCATGTCAGATGTAAGGGCCTGGTAAACAATCTGCCAACATCATCTAGAATTACAGTGCAAGTGCAGGGGTAATAGCCTACTCTTCTTCCAAGGAGAACTGTAATGGCTGGGACTGATGCAATCAGCCATGAAATATGGAGGTAGTTGGAGTGGAAGGGGACTTCAGTGGTTGTGCTGGTAAGGAGAGAGCTTGTGCAGAATGTACAATATGTTCAAAGGTTCCGCTAATCACAACGATGAATCAACAATAAGCAATGTTTCATCAAAGGCAGCATTATTCATTTGTAAAATATCCAAAACAAGTTCAACCAAAGACTTGATAAGCATGGTTGGAAATAGTCTTATACCAGGTGTAAGGCAGAGGAAGACCATTCACAACCTTATTCACAGCTCCTCCACAGCTGCAGAAACCCTCATCCACGCCTTCATCACCTCCCGTCTGGACTACTGCAACAGCCTCCTCTATGGCGCACCCTCAAAAATCATTAGTAAACTTCAATACATTCAAAACTCCGCTGCCCGTCTACTCACCCACACCCCGATCCGTGACCATATCACCCCGTCCTTTACAAACTCCACTGGCTCCCCATCCCCCAGAGAATCCAGTACAAAATCCTCCTCATAACCTACAAAGCCCTCCATAACCTGGCCCCATCCTACCTGACCGACCTCCTCCACAGGCACACTCCCACCTGCACCCTCCGCTCTGCTGCTGCCAATCTCCTATCCCCCCCACATCCGGACCAAACTCAGATCCTGGGGGGACAGGGCTTTCTCCATCGCTGCTCCCACCCTATGGAACTCACTACCCCAAACCGTTAGAGACTCCTCCACACTCACCACATTCAAAACATCGCTGAAGTCTCACCTGTTCAGTACTGCCTTCAACCGCTGAAGGTTACCTCACCTTCTGTCTCCTTTCTCTGTTCATTTACTTATTTACTCATTTATCTATTTATTCATTTCCCTATGTTCTCTAAATCTCTGTAAAGCGTCTTTGAGTATATGAAAAGCGCTATATAAATAAAATGCATTATTATTATTATTATTATTATTAGATACAAAACTAGGCTTGGGTGCAGTGTCCTACTCTTAATTTTTATATTTCCATTTCATCACATCAACCTGTGCTCAGGGCAGAAAGCATATCATATCATATCATATATATACAGCCGGAAACAGGCCTTTTCGGCCCTCCAAGTCCATGCCGCCCAGCGATCCCCACACATTAACACTATCCTACACCCACTAGGGACAATTTTCACATTTACCCAGCCAATTAACCTACATACCTGTACGTCTTTGGAGTGTGGGAGGAAACCGAAGATCTCGGAGAAAACCCACGCAGGTCACGGGGAGAACGTACAAACTCCTTACAGTACAGCACCCGTAGTCAGGATCGAACCTGAGTCTCCGGCGCTGCATTCGCTGTAAAGCAGCAACTCTACCGCTGCGCCACCGTGCCGCCCTCATGAGTGTCAAACAACTCATAAATCATTGCCAAGTCAAATCTTCTGGAGATATCTCTAAATGTTTAAAGAATGGCAATGGAATATAAGGGATGGCACGATGGCGTAGCGGTAGAGTTGCTGCCTTTTAGCTGCAGACCCCCAGGTCGATATTGACTACGGGCCATGTATGTACAGAGCTTGTACGTTCTCCCCGTGGCCTGCGTGGATTTTCTCCGGGATCTCCGGTTACCTCCCACACTGCAGACCTACAGATTTTGTAGGTTAATTGGCATCATAGAAACATAGAAAATAGGTGCAGGAGGAGGCCATTCGGCCCCTTGAGCCAGCACCACCATTCATTGTGATCATGGCCGATCGTCCCCAATCAATAACCCGTGCCTGCCTTCTCCCCATATCCCTTGATTCCACTAGCCCCCAGAGCTCTATCTTACTCTCTCTTAAATCCATCCAGTGATTTGGCTTCCACTGCCCTCTGTGGCAGAGAATTCCACAAATTCACAACTCTCTGGGTGAAAAAGGTTTTTCTCACCTCAGTTTTAAATGGCCTCCCCTTTATTCTAAGACTGTGGCCCCTGGTTCTGGACTCGCCCAACATTGGAAACATTTTTCCTGCATCTAACTTGTCCAGTCCTTTTATAATTTTATATGTTTCTATAAGATCCCTTCTCATCCTTTTAAACTCCAGTGAATACAAGCCTAGTCTTTTCAATCTTTCCTCATATGTCAGTCCCGCCATCCCAGGGATTAATCTCGTGAACCTACGCTGCACTGCCTCAATTACAAGGATGTCCTTCCTCAAATTAGGAGACCAAAACTGTACAAAATACTCCGGATGTGGTCTTACGAGGGCCCTATACAACTGCAGAACCTCTTTACTCCTATACTGAAATCCTCTTGTTATGAAGGCCAACATTCCATTAGCTTTCATCACTGCCTGCTGTACCTGCATGCCAACTTTCAGTGACTGGTGTGCAAGGACACCCAGGTCTTGCTGCACCTCCCCCTTACCTAACCTATCTCCATTGAGATAATAATCTGCCTCCTTGTTTCTGCCGCTAAAGTGGATAACCTCACATTTATCAATATTATACTGCATGTGTCACGCATCTGCCCACTCACTCAACCTGTCCAGGTCACCCTGCAACCTCTTAACATCCTCTTCACAGTTTACACTGCCACCCAGCTTTGTCATCCGCAAACTTGCTAGTGTTGCTTCTAATTCCCTCTTCCAAATCATTTAATATATATGGGAAACAGTTGCGGCCCCAACATCGAGCCTTGCGGCACTCCACTCGCCACTGCCTGCCATTCTGAAAAGGACCCGTTTACTCCTACTCTTTGCTTCCTGTCTGCCAACCAATTTTCTATCCATGTCACCACCCTACCCCCAATACCATGTGCTCTAATTTTAGTCACCAATCTCCCGTGCAGGACCTTATCAAAGGCTTTCTGAAAGCCTAGATACACTACATCCACTGGCTCCCTTTCATCCATTTTACTTGTCACGTCCTCAAAAAATTCCAGATTAGTCAAGCATGATTTCCTTTTCATAAATCCATGCTGACTTGGATTTATCCTTTTACTGCTATCCAAATGCACCGTTATTACCTCTTTAATAATTGACTCCAGCATCTTTCCCACCACCGAAGTCAGGCTAACTGGTCTGTAATTCCCCGTTTTCTCTCTCGCTCCTTTCTTGAAAAGTGGGATAACATTAGCTATCCTCCAATCCACAGGAACTGATCCTGAATCTATTGAACATTGGAAAATGATCACCAATGCGTCCACTATTTCTAGAGCCACCTCCCTGAGGACCCTGGGATGCAGACCATCAGGCCCAGGGGATTTATCATCCTTCAGTCCCATTAGTCTACCCAATACTGTTTCTCGCCTAATGAAAATTTCTTTCAGTTCCTCTACCCCCTTAGATCCTGTCCTCCAGTACATCTGGGAGATTGTTTGTGTCTTCCTTAGTGAAGACAGATCCAAAGTACCTGTTCAACTCTTCTGCCATTTCCAGCTTCGTAAAATTGTAAATTGTCCCTAGCGTAGGATAGTATTAGTGTGCGGGGATCGCTGGTTGGCGTGCTCGGTGGGCCGAAGGGCCTGTTTCCACGCTGTACCTCTAAACTAAACTAAATAACTACACAAGATCCAAAATGTCTTCACAACTTTAAATGGGTCATGTGCCACATCAATAACATGAAACAACCAAGTAGTTTTCAGATATTGCATAATTTTATTGACATTAAAAAAAAATCAAAGAATACAATCTTAAGAAAGAAAGCCATCTCCGAATGATACACTGAAGCTTATGTTTGTAGAAGTCACCTTTGCGACTTATATCAACACTACAAAAAAAGAAGTGATATTCAAACCTCCGACAGGTTTCCTCATTCAACACAATAAACTGTGCCTTTGGCACAAACACCACCATGTGGTAAAGATCTCAATGTGAATTGAAATATTTCACATTATAAGCTCAGGTATTCTCAAATGACAACACACAACAGTAAGAGGATCTACAGTAATAGTACAATTTTACAGATTGTGCATAATTTGAAACAGCAATAGTTGATGACAGCAGGTGACAACTTCCGGCGAGACATTTCATTAATAATCAGACGCTGTCACCAGTTCAAACCATTGCCTGAGTGCATCACTGAGCGTCTCTGGAAGGGCATTCACATCTCGCAGGATCACATAGAAAGGGAATGGAAATTCTTCCATGTACGATTTGATTTCTGGCATTTCTCCTGGAGCCTTGAAGATGGGGACTTTGATGTCCAGGATGGAATCCTACAAGCGGAAGCAAATAATTACAAAGTTGCAGAAGATACAGGCATAGAAACAGAGTTATTCATTACAGAAACAGGCCCTTCGGACCAACTTGCCCATGCTGACCATGGTGCTTTTCTGAGCTCGTGCTCAGGACCTGTCAACTTTGAACTTTCCAAAATGCATAATTTCACAGGTTTCGAAGTTAAATTCCATCTGCCATGACTTGGTCGACTTTGCCAGTTGATCTAGATCCTGTTATAACCTTAGAAAACTTTCTTCATTGTCCACCGCACCATCAATTTTGGTGTCATGCACAAACGTAGCTCAGCCTGGACACCCTATGATCTCACCTCCCACAGCACGTGGAAGTCAAAAGCCAAAAAGAAATTCATGCACACGACGATTATTGTAAACATGCACACGACGTCCTTGTCAATCCTCTTGGGCACTCTAAAAATCTCAATGATTTTCCAGGCAGAAAGCAGTGCTGACTATCCACAATAAAGCCTTGTCTTTCCAAATGCTGATAAGTTTAGGTTTATTATTGTCATGTTTACATGCCTGCGCCTAACAGATGTGCAATGTTTAATTCTCCTCCAGTGTCCATTCTAGATAAAATACCTTGAACTAAGCCAGGATAGAAATTTACTTCAATATTCAAAACCCTCCACCACCAGCACACGTTGGCTATAAAACGTACCATCCACAAAATGCTCTGCAGTTCTTTAGCCATTCCCCAACTTCTAAACCTCAAAGCTCCACCGTCTGCCTGAAGCTCTGCAAGTCCCACACATCCTAAGTTGGAAATAGATATAACCCATCATATCATATCATATCATATATATACAGCCGGAAACAGGCCTTTTCGGCCCTCCAAGTCCGTGCCGCCCAGCGATCCCCGTACATTAACACTATCCTACACCCACTAGGGACAATTTTTACATTTACCCAGCCAATTAACCTACAAACCTGTACGTCTTTGGAGTGTGGGAGGAAACCGAAGATCTCGGAGAAAACCCACGCAGGTCACGGGAAGAACGTACAAACTCCTTACAGTGCAGCACCCGTAGTCAGGATCGAACCTGAGTCTCCGGCGCTGCATTCGCTGTAAAGCAGCAACTCTACCGCTGCGCTACCGTGCCGCCCTTCCTTCATCAGTCAATGAAAGGAAGCATGCAGGTTCAGCAGGCAGTGAAGAAAGCCAATGGAATGTTGGCCTTCGTAACAAGAGGAGTTGAGTATAGGAGCAAAGAGGTCCTTCTACAGTTGTACCGGGCCCTGGTGAGACCGCACCTGGAGTACTGTGTGCAGTTTTGGTCTCCAAATTTGAGGAAGGATATTCTTGCTATGGAGGGCGTGCAGCGTAGGTTCACTAGATTAATTCCCGGAATGGCGGGACTGTCGTATGTTGAAAGGCTGGAGCGATTGGGCTTGTATACACTGGAATTTAGAAGGATGAGGGGGGATCTTATTGAAACATATAAGATAATTAGGGGATTGGACACATTAGAGGCAGATAACATGTTCCCAATGTTGGGGGAGTCCAGAACAAGGGGCCACAGTTTGAGAATAAGGGGTAGGCCATTTAGAACGGAGATGAGGAAGAACTTTTTCAGTCAGAGGGTGGTGAAGGTGTGGAATTCTCTGCCTCAGAAGGCAGTGGAGGCCAGTTCGTTGGATGCTTTCAAGAGAGAGCTGGATAGAGCTCTTAAGGATAGCGGAGTGAGGGGGTATGGGGAGAAGGCAGGAACGGGGTACTGATTGATAGTGATCGGCCATGATCGCATTGAATGGCGGTGCTGGCTCGAAGGGCTGAATGGCCTACTCCTGCACCTATTGTCTATTGTCTATTGTCTATTGTCTATCATTGCTGGCTTTAAATCCTGCAATTCTCAGCACAATAATACTCTGGGAATATGTTGATCAGAAATACTGCAGAGGTTCAAAGCATCATCTAAAAACGGAGTAAAATAAACTAAAACTTCCCAATTCCCAAAATTAATATTTAAAAAATCTGTACCCAAGTATTAGTAGCAGGTTAGTTTTTTTGCAATAATTTAACTTTTTAACCACATCTAAATACAGGCTTCTAATTACACATCAAATGCTACAACAACGTAAAAATCAGAACTGGAGGCTCAGAACAAGATTGTTCTGCCTCATGCACATGGTTCAATGGTCCCAAGGGCTGGTGCTAGCTTTCATTTAACTAGAGAGATCTTTCTATGTGTAGGAAGAAACTGCAGATGCTGGTTTAGACCAAAGATAGACACAAAATGCTGGAGTAATTCAGCGGGGCAGGCAGCATCTCTGGAGAGAAGGAATGCTGCTTGTCCTGCTGAGATCTATCTAAACATAGCACAAAAAGTAAGGAAATTTGTGTTTGGTAGATTATTTCTTTGTTGTAACAATGCTTCTTGGCAATAAATCTTATACCGTTGGAAAGCCTGTTTATTTCCCTTTTAAATGGTGCCACATTTGTAAGGAACATGCATTTGTGGGATGAGCAGCAGAGCTGAGTATATGGGTTGCGCCCATGAAAATTTACCAAATCTTCTCTGCCAATGCCAAACAGCTTATTCTGCTGTTGCTATTGACTCTTGTTTTGAGCTTCTGGTACCCCCAGGTGCTGACAATCAGGTGCCTGATTGGCACCTGATTGGCAGCATCTGTGAGCATGGGCCCTGCTACAGTGGTCAGTAGGTGTCTGCTCCAAGAATCGGCATGCCACGTTTGACTGATCTGGATAGGGCCCGTGCGATAGGGCAACTTCAAGCTGGTGTTCCGCAAAACCAAGTTGCGCCATTATTTGGAGTGAGCCCTAGT
The DNA here is from genome assembly GCF_053455715.1 of Rhinoraja longicauda. Classification (NCBI taxonomy): domain Eukaryota; kingdom Metazoa; phylum Chordata; class Chondrichthyes; order Rajiformes; family Arhynchobatidae; genus Rhinoraja; species Rhinoraja longicauda. The sequence continues at coordinate 72,964,565 of NC_135957.1, read as the reverse complement.
ACCATCTCCAAAGTGAAGGCCAAGTTCCATATAACGGGGGATGTCAGAGACAGGCCGCGAAGTGGGCGTCCCAAGAAGACGACACCCGAAGAAGACCGTTTCCTCACCCTGTCAGCACTTAGGGAACCGTAGGCTGTCTTTTACAGATTTGCAGTCAAGGTTTGCAGGACGATATGGCCGACGGCTCTCTGCCCAGACAATTCAGAACAGACTGCACGCAGCCGATCTCTGGTCTCATAGGGCTGCCAGGAGGCCTGCCATGACTGCCCTTCACCATCAGGCCCGTTTGCGCTGGTGTCGGCAACATGTGCACTGGAACCTGAACATGTGGAGGAACGTTATGTTCAGCGATGAGTCCAGATTCTGCCTACGGCAGTTGGATCATAGGGTCAAAGTGTGGAGAAGACGCGGAGAACGCTATGCTGATTGCTGCACCGATAGAGTAACATCTTTTGGTGGAGGCAGTGTGATGGTGTGGGGCGGCATCTCCCTCACTGGAAAAACGAGGCTTGTCATCATTGGAGGCAATCTCAATGCAGAGAGATATCGAGATGAGATTCTGCAACCAGTGGCAATCCCATATCTCCACAGTCTGGGACCGAACTCTATCCTCCAAGATGACAATACTCGCCCCCACAGAGCAGGGTTTCTCAGAGACTACCTCCAGAATTTGGGAGTGGAGAGGATGGAATGGCCTGCCAGCAGTCCTGACCTCAACCCCATTGAACACTTGTGCGATCAGCTTGGGCGTGCTGTTCGTGCCAGAGTGACCAACACAACCACGTTGGCTGACTTGCGACAAATGCTGGTTGAAGAATGGGATGCCATCCCACAACAGTGTGTGACCAGGCTGGTGACCAGCATGAGGAGGAGGTGCCAGGCTGTTGTGGCTGTGTATGGTTCTTCCACACGCTACTGAGGCTCCTGTTTATTAAATGAATAAATTGTTAAATTGCCAATATGTCTTGTTTCTTCAGACGTCAATCATCCAATCCACCAAACAACACCGAACAAGAGTCAATGGCAGAATAAGCTGTTTGGCATTGGCAGAGAAGATTTGGCAGATTTTTCATGGGCGCAACCCACATACTCAGCTCTGCTGCTCATCCCACAAATGCATGTTCCTTACAAATGTGGCACCATTTAAAAGGGAAATAAACAGGCTTTCCAACGGTATAAGATTTATTGCCAAGAAGCATTGTTACAACAAACACAAATTTCCTTACTTTTTGTGCTATGTTTTTATGTCATGTTTGTACAATTATTTCTTACTTTGGAGTCAGGATTGTCCAGAACAACAAAGATAACAAAGATGTTGTTATGTCGAGCAGCCTCCACAGCTGTTGCAACTCGTTCTTTCCCCTCTAAAAACAGACCTCTTCCATCGGACACGATCAACAACAACTGTGCTGTTTCTAGCAGAAGAAAGCATTTGTTATTATATTGCTATGGTTACACTAGCAAGTTTATACAAGGCATGAAAGTCATTTTCCTTTTATGGACAATATTTACAGGTCCAAAAAAACATGCATCGTGTTATATTTTCTTCATTCACAATGGCCATTAAAATGTAAAATAGTTTGGAGATAAAAATACAATTTCGGGACTTCACAGGTAATGTCCTCATACATGGAAAACAATCCTGCTGAATTACTTGTCTCAATCATAAACCCGCATGATCTGGAGTTGGATAGTGGGGAGAGCACGTCAAATTTTCACAGCAGTACTAATTTTCAGCCTTCACTATTTAAAAAAAAAATCTTTTGAAGATAGTTGGTAAAATAGCCACTATGCAAATAGTCCCTGTGTTCCCCCTTCTCTCCTCTCCCATCAGGCAAGAGGTATACAAGCATGAAAACACACACCTCCAGATCCAGGGACAGTTTCTTCCCAGCTGTTATGAGGCTACTGAACCATCAACCAACACCGAGAAAGTGATCCTGAGCTGCTATCTACCTCATTGGAGACCCTTGGAATATCTTTAGTCGGACTTTACCTTGCACCAAACATTATTCACGTGATTCCCTTTATCACTTATTTGTGCACCCTGGATGGCTCGAATGTAATCATGTATTGTCTTTCCGCTGACTGGTTAGCATGCAACAAAAGCTTTTCACTGTACCTTGGTACAAGTGACGACATTGGGCGGCACAGCGGTAGAGTTGCTGCCTTATATAGCTTACAGCGCCAGAGACCCTGGTTCTATCCTGACTACCGGTGCTGTCTGTACGGAGTTTGTACGTTCTCTGTGACCTCGTGGGTTTTCTCCGAGATCTTTGGTTCCCTCCCACACTCCAAGGACGTACAGGTTTGTAGGTTAATAGGCTTGGTAGAAATGAAAGTCCCTAGTGTGTGGAGGAGAGTGTTAATGTGCGGGGATTGCTGGTTGGTGCAGACTCTTGTGGGCTGAAGGGCCTGTTTCCGCGCTGTATCTCTAAACTAAACTCAAAAATACCAATAAACTAAACTCAAACGACACTCAATATTTGAAAACATAATATTTAAGGACTGGACTGAAGTTGTACTTCCCCTTTCTATCGATACCAACCATACAGTAGACAAAATAAAATCTTATTACTACTTTCAGAAATGCATCCCACTGGAGGGATAGTTCCTCTGTCCCTCCCTTCCCCTCCTCCTTCCCAGATCTCCCTCTAACTTCCTGTCTCCACCTATATCCTTCCTTTGTCCCGCCCCCCTGACATCAGTCTGAAGAAGGGTCTCGACCCGAAATGTCACCCATTCCTTCTCTCCCGAGATGCTGCCTGACCTGCTGAGTTACTCCAGCATTTTGTGAATAAATTCACTGGAGGGCTGTTGCATTTGTGAACTAAATCTCATTTGTTCAGCAACTACCACTTCATTGAACTATAAATGTGCATTATTTTTCAATCCAACAATACAAAACACTGCAGTACAAATGACCAGCCTACAGAAGCCATGTGAAGCTGACCTGGATTTCCTTGTTGGGAATGAAGCTGTGCTGCTACAAACATGTTGGCTGCAGATTCCAGAAACTGCAAGTTTCAAAATCAGAATTAGTGATATTAGTTCATCTTTAAAATAAATTACCTTTAACCTAATGCGATCACATTTTTTATCTTGCGTTTTGGAGGACAGTTCTTACATAATTCGCTCTTACATTTATCAAAATAGTGTTAAAGTTTAGTTTAAAAAGGTGCTCCTTAAAACGGTTTCATTTGGCAAATGTCATGGTGGCTACAATATACACAACTAATTTTACATTACATATGCCATCTATCGTGTTGAAATTGACAAACTAGCAACAAGCAGCATAGATCTAATCAATTCCACCTCTGCTAAGAAGCTTAGATTAGTTGCAAAGAGAGGGAAACTATTCATGTTGCAGTGTTGAAAAGATAGAAGCTTGCAATGTGAAGACAATGCTCCATTGATATGCTGTAAACTGCTAGACAGCAATGTATCTATCCCCCTGCATTAATTTTATACACACAGACACTTCTTGATGGCTCAAAGCCTACCAACCTGAGCTATCTTGGTTTTCTTCTGTTGGAACTGACAGCTCCTCAGTATTCTTGCTCCTGACTGATCGCTGAACTGCTCGTGGAATGGGTGCAGCAACTGGACACTCTCTCCGAAGCTGAAACAGGGCATAACACAGCTGGATGAGGAGTCTGTTACAAGGCTGCTGAGCTCATGCAAGGATATTAGAAAGTCACAAACAAAGCTCGAGTGAATTGACCTAATAACATCCAGTACTTAGATCTGGAATTGTCAAATGACTATTTGACAAAAGCCGAGGTATTTATTCACAAAATGCTGGAGTAACTCAGCAGGTCAGGCAGCATCTCAGGAGAGAAGGAATGGGCGACGTTTTGGGTTGAGACCCTTCTTCTGAAACGTCGCACATTCCTTCTCTCCTGAGATGCTGCCTGACCTGCTAAGTTACTCCAGCATTTTGTGAATAAATACCTTCGATTTGTACCAGCATCTGCAGTTATTTTCTTATACTACTTATTTGACAAAGGCTGCTCGCAAAGATAATATAAAACATTCCTCAGTTAAAAAAAAAAGATACTTATGAATGCAGATGCTAACATTCAAATACAGTATCAAATAATATAGACAGGTTTAATGACTTCATCCACTGAAGTAATTGAGCAAAACCATTGGAGGTTATAACCTGATAATTGACATTGACCATATTCTTGATAAATATTAATTCTCTCTACAAATGTCGCTAGACAATAGATTCCAATGCCTGTAGGCAGCTGTCACTCACCTGCACACAGCAACCTGTCCAACCTCCAGAAGTGAGAGAGCATTGCCAATCACAGCCAAAGCTTCAAAGGCCAGCTGCAAAACAAAACACACTTACATTAGGGCTTTCAGGAGTTGGTCAGGTTAACTTAACATCCAAGAAAAAACAATCCTACAAATACATAGTTTCAAGCACCCCCTCTTGGGCGATTGAATGAATGTAACTCAGCAAGAGATTGGCATTGTGAAGATTTACACAGTGAAACATACCAGCTGAGTTAGAGTTCAGCAATTTTCCTGTCACTGACTAGCCACTAGCTTTTTGAAAGGTGGAGATTGATAGGTTCTTGATTAGTACAGATCAATTTCTCTCCTGGGATAAAGCAAGTTTTATCGTATCGTATTTTGTCATGGGTTAATGGCGGAATAGACTTGATGGGCCGAATGGATTAATCCGTTCCTATAACTTATGAATTTAACACTAGAGTTATGGAGACAAGGAATTGCAGATGCCGGTTTACAAAAATAGACAAAGTGCTAGACGATTAGTTTAGTTTAGAGATACAGCGCGGAAACAGGCCCTTCGGCCCACCGGGTCCGCGCCGCCCAGCGATCCCCGCACATTAACACTATCCTACACTCTAGGGACAATTTTACATTTGCCCAGCCAATTAACCTACATACCTGTACGTCTTTGGAGTGTGGGAGGAAACCGAAGATCTCGGAGAAAACCCACGGGGTCACGGGAGAACGTACAAATTCCATACAGACAGCACCCGTGGTCAGGATCGAACCCAGGTCTCCGGCGCTGCAAGCACTGTAAGGCAGCAACTCTACCGCTCTGCCACCGTGCGCCCAAAATTATTAATCTGGTCATTAGCAACATCGGCGTGCTCAAAGTATGAATAATGACCCAGAATTGTCCAACAGTGCCAGTAACCTTTGGTCATCACTGACCTACTTCAAACTCTTCTTTACAGTTGTTCAAAATAATAACACTTAATACCTCTTCTGAAGGGCCTGTCAGTGATACACATGCCCAACAGAGAAAGAAGGGGAGGCCATGGGGTTACGCATCACTTAATTTCAGACCTATATTGGTGACTGAAATCGTGCAGCTTGAAATACAATTTGTTGTGTGCAGTTTTGGTCCATTGTGTGCAGTTTTGGTCTCCTTATTTGAGGAAGGACATTCTTGCTATTGAGGGAGTGCAGCGTAGGTTCACCAGGTTAATTCCAGGGATTAATCGGCGGGCCTGACATATGATGAAAGAATGGATCGATTAGGCTGATATTCACTGGAATTTAGAAAGATGAGAGGGGATCTTATAGAAACATAAAAAATTCTTAAGGGATTAGACAGGCTAGATGCAGGAAAAATGTTCCAGATGTTGGGGGAGTCCAGAACCAGTTTATGAATAAGGGGTAGGGCCATTTAGGACTGAGATGAGGAAAAGCCTTTTCACCCAGAGAGTTGTGAATCTGTGGAATTCTCTGCCACAGAAGGCAGTGGAGGCCAATTCACTGGATGTTTTCAAGAGAGAGTTAGATATAGCTCTTAGGGCTAACGGAATCAAGGGACATGGGGAGAAAGTAGGAATGGGGAACTGATTTTGGATGATCAGGCATGATTGTATTGCTGGCTCGAAGGGCCGAATGGCCTACTCCTGCACCTATTTTCTATGTTTCTAAGTAAGCCTTACCTGTTTGGAGTGGTTGTCAACCATGCTGGAAGAATCATCAATAGCCAAACAGATCTGGTACTGCCGTTTGTTTGGCTTTGTTCTGCGAAGCCAGATTTTGTCCTTGCGGAATTGACTTGCGATGTAGGGAATCACTTTGCGCATGTTCAACCGTTTTCCCGTTCGATAATCCCCTCTGGACACAAACACACGGGATGAAATGTATAGGAAGGAACTGCAGATGCTGGTTTACACTGAAGATAGACACCAAACGCTGGAGTAACTCAGTGGGTCAGGCAGCATCACTGGAGAAAAGGAATAGGTGACATTTCGGGTCTAAACCCTCCACTACTTTCCCTCTCCCCTGACTCCCCTGACTCCGAACGGTTCTGACCCGAAATTTCACCTCTTCCTTTTCTCCAGAGATGCTGCCTGACTCGCTGAGTTACTCCCAGCATTTTGTGCATCACATGGGATGAAAGCTAGGTCACCAATCCAGCAAGATAGTCACCCAAGAAACCTAAATGGACAAATTGTAGACACGTATTGAAGAAGCCATAAAATAATACTGCAGCGATATACAAGGGGGCAGAGCCTATGATCTTACATCAGACTGCTGAATAGGTCACCCACTAAAAACATCAACCATTTCTCACACCACAAATGCTGCCCGACTATTTTGCAGGATTTGAGTGTTGTTGGTTGTTCTGGTGATGGTCCCAGGATATAAATACAGCGATGAGGGATCAGCTGTGAACAGAGGGGGTGGGTGATGCAGAGAATCAACAGTCAACAACAGAGCTTTATTTGTCATTCGGTACCAAGATACCAAACGAAATTACATAGCAGTCACACAAAAAAAAAAGAAGAAAAAAAAAGAAGAACACAAGACGCATGACCCCAACACAAACGTCCATCACAGTGACTCCAAACACCCCCTCACTGTGATGGAGGCAACAAAACTTCCACTCTCTTCCCCACGCCCACGGACAGACAGCTCGTCCCCGACCGACCCGCAAAGTCCCCGCAAGGGGATGGAAGTCCCCGCGGCCGAGCCGCACCGGGCCCTGAAACGTCTCGCGGCCGAGCCGGGCGATGGAAGGCCCCGCGGCCGAGCCGTGCGCAGCTAAGTCTCGCGGCCGAGCCGCACCGGGCGATGGAAGGCCCCGCGGCCGAGCCGTGCGCAGCTAACTCCCGCGGCCGAGCCACACCAGGCGATGGAAGGCCCCGCGGCCGAGCCGTGAGCAGCTAAGTCCAGCGGCCGAGCCACACCGGGCGATGTTAGGTCCCGCGGCCGAGCCGCACCGGGCACGGTTAAGTCCAGCGGCCGAGCCGCACCAGCGATGAAAAGTCCCGCGGCCGAGCCGCACCGGGCGATGTTAGGCCCCGCGGCCAAGCCGCACCCCGCGCCGTGAGGAAGAGAGCTAAAGAGAAAGGTTTCCCCCACCCCCACCACCATCCCCCACACATACACAACCAAAAACAAAAAAAAAACATCCCAACACCGACACACAACAAAAAAAAAAGGAAAAAAGACGAACAGACTGCTAGCGAGCCGCAGCCGTTAGGCGCCGCCACTTCCACTCTGTGGGGAGGGGGGCTTCGGCAGAAGATGGGGAGGGAAGATAAGATTGTTCGATAAACTTTTGTAACTCTGTTGGCGCCAGTAGCATGGCAACACTTGCGTATTGTCTAGGTCAAGTTTGCTAGCATTCAAGAGAGCTAGATAGAGCTATTAAGGATAGCGGAGTCAGGGGGTATGGGGAGAAGGCAGGAACGGGGTACTGATTGAGAATGATCAGCCATGATCACATTGAATGGTGGTGCTGGCTCGAAGGGCCAAATGGCCTACTCCTGCACCTATTGTCTATTGATATGATAGAACTTTATTTATCCCAGGAAATTGATCTGCCAACAGTCACAAAAACACAAAATACATGAAATTATAGTGACAAGTGGGAAAGATTAGGGATGTGCAAAGATTGGGGGGGGGGGGGGGGGGGGGAGTCAGTCCACTCCATGACAGGGGGAGGAGTTGTACAGTTTGATAGCCACAGGGAACAAGGATCTCCTATGGCGTCTGTCCTGCATCTTGGTGGAACCAGTCTGTTGCTGAAGGTACTTCTCAGGGTGATCATTGTGTCATGGAGGGGGGTGAGCTGTATTGTCCAAGATGCTCCGCAGTTTGATGAGCATCCTCCCTTCCAAGACCACCTCCCATGAATCCAACTCCGCCCCCATGACACAGCCAGCCTTCATGATGAGTTTGTTGATCCTGTTGGCGTCCGCGGCCTTCGCCCTGCTGTCCCAGCGAAGAAGATGGCACTGGCTACCACCAATTGGTAGAACATCTGCAGCATCTTACTGTAGACGCTGAAGGAACGGAGCCTTCTCAAAAAGTACAGCCGGCTCTGTCCCTTCTTGTACAGGGCCTCAGCGTTCCTGGATCAGCCCAGTTTACTGTCCAGGTAAACTCCAAGGTATTTTTATTCCCTGGTGCTATATGATTTTACCGGGTTGTATGCAAAACAAAGCATTTCACTGTACCCAGCTACATGTGACAATAAAGAACCACTGAAACATGACCTGTCAAGTACCCTGTAGGTTGCAATGTTTCTGTGAGCTTGCTGCTCTTGACAGTGTTGGCGGTGGGGCTACCATTGTGGAGAATGCGGTCTCTTTTTGTAGCCATTGCACACCAGTGGCTGAGGGAATAAATGTTTTGGATAAATGGTGGCTGCTCTATTCTAAATGCAATCAAGTATCGACAGTCATTGGAGTGGCACTCATTGATCCACACAGAGCGCACTCCACCACAGTCTTGACACGTCTTGTAAATAGCTGAGAAATTCTAGGAGTGTCAGATCACGAGTAACGTGCTGCACTGTCACTGTACCCAGCCTATAACCTGCACTTACTGCCATAGTATTTACATGGCTGGTTCAGTTGTGTTTCTGGTCAATAGCCTTCCTCAGAATGTTGAAGATAGGAACTTAGCAGGTGAACTACTGTCTAATAATGAGTCTAGAGGTTTTACTACTTCTTGTCTGCATACTGTTAATAGATCTTTAACTGGGAAAAGCATCTATTGACCAGCAGAAAGTTTCTTAGTACAAGAGTTGTAGCAAAATAAAATGCAGCGCCGACTCAGAATCAGAAATCTGCAAATGATCAAAGATTTAGAGATCGAAGGTATTTATTCACAAAATGCTGGAGTAACTCAGCAGGTCAGGCAGCATCTCAGGAGAGAAGGAATGGGTGACGTTTCGGGTCAATAGACAATAGGTGCAGGAGGAGGCCATTCGGCCCTTCGAGCCAGCACCGCCATTCAATGTGATCAGACTGAAGAAGGGTCTCGACCCGAAACGTCAACTATTCCTTCTCTCCTGAGATGCTGCCTGACCTGCTGAGTTACTCCAGCATTTTGTGAATAAATACCTTCGATTTGTACCAGCGTCTGCGGAGACTTTCTTATACTAAAGATTTAGAGATAGTTCATTTCAGGGGAATCATTTGATTAAAACATGGCAGGCTGTAAATTGAGCAATTATATGCAGTATTATTTAAATGAAATGTCCACTTGTGGCAATGGTGATAACACTAAATAAGTGATGCATATTCCATTCTGAGTTTACCATATACGTGCACAGGTAATCTTTGTTTTGCAGGACCTGGGTCATTGGATTTTCTTTCTCTTTCTTTTTCTCTTTTTCTCTTTTTCTCTTTTCTCTCTCTCTCTCTCTCTCTCTCTCTCTCTCTCTCTCTCTCTCTCTCTCTCTCTCTCTCTCTCTCTCTCCCTCTCTCCCTCCCTCCCTCCATCCATCCATCCCTCCATCCATCCATCCCTCCATCCATCCATCCCTCCATCCATCCATCCATCCCTCCATCCATCCATCCATCCCTCCCTCCATCCATCCATCCATCCATCCATCCACTATTAAAACTCAGATCTTGTGAATATATATATATATTTTTTTGGGGTTTGACCTGAATATATCGTGTGTATATTTATTCGTAACAGCGATTGCGGCAAAACGGTCAACCGTGACGCGACGGTTTTCGCACCGCCTTAATCGCCAACCTCCCGAACGATCGGCCGTGATATTTTCATTTACTTTGGTCGCGTATTTTTTAAGTTACAGAGGTTTTAAAGCGCTGCCCCCCCCCCCTTTTCAGGGGGGCGCTGCGGTGCAGATTCAGTCTTCAGCTTGTGACGGCTACATTGTTTCGAAAAGTTTCCAAGTAGTCTTTTTTGTTATTGCAAGTCAAGTCAAGTCAAGTCAAGTCAGTTTTATTTGTATCACGTTGACCAAAGTGCTGCACATCTGATTAGGAAGAGAAAAAAAAAAGGGGCGCTGCGGTGCAGATTCAGTCTTCAGCTTGTGACGGCTACATTGTTTCGAAAAGTTTCCAAGTAGTCTTTTTTGTTATTGCAAGTCAAGTAAAGTCAAGTCAAGTCAGTTTTATTTGTATAGCACATTTAAAAACAACCCACGTTGACCAAAGTGCTGCACATCTGATTAGGAAGAAAAAAAAAAAAGACAGTTATAGTGGTCACTTGACAGACACAGATCAGGAGGACGGGCCCAACGGGCACACTTGGAGAGTAAGAGTGGGGCTGGGGGAGGAGAGAATGGGGGGTGTGGGGTCGGGCCCAACGGGCCCGCTTTGAACGGGCACACTTGTTCTAGTTTAATATAAAAGTAAATGGTGTTATATTGATGGACAACTAAAAAATTTGTTTCATAGCCAAGTATGGACCATTGCAATCTGCAACTGTTTACGTCAGTTCTGGAGAAACTAACATAAAACATAGATTCTTGATTAGTACGGGTGTCAGGGGTTATGGGGAGAAGGCGGGAGAATAGGGTTAGGAGAAAGAGGGATAGATCAGCCTTGATTGAATGGCGGAGCAGACTTGATGGGCCAAATGGCCTAATTTTGCTCCTATCACTAATGATTTTATGACATAACTTGGCATGGTCTATAATTAGAGAGAATAAAGGGCACGAGCACTGACCTGAGTTTAGCTGCCTGTGTGGGTTCCAATATAAGACGAAGTTGTTCACATAGCTGCTGTGAAAGAGGAGCTGTCAATGTCTGGTACTGCTGCCACATCACCGCTGCGGCTTTCTCCTGGCAAGGGCAGAAGAGCACAAGGGAAAATAAGTTCACAAGTCAAATACGTGGAAGCACATGATTTGCCCCCAGCTTCACACCACAGAAAGTAAACTTTACTTGTACTTACATTAAATTTGTACTTACACTAATTACAGACACAGATTCATGGGAGGTGGTCATGGAGGGGAGGATGCTCCTCAAACTACGGAGCATCCTGGACAATACAGCTCACCCCCTCCATGACACACTGGTCAACCTGAGGAGCACCTTCAGCAACAGATAGCTTCCACCAAGATGCAGGACAGAACGCCACAGGAGATCCTTCTTACCTGTGGCTATCAAAGTTTACAACTCCTCCCCCTTCTGTCGTGAGGTAGACTGAGACCGACTCCTCCCCCCCCCCCTCCCTCCCCAATCTTTGCACATCCCCCAAACCTTTCCACTCATCAATTTAATTTCATGTTTCATGTATTTTGTGTTTTGTGTTTTTATGTTGGCCTTCATAACAAGAGGAGTTGAGTATAGGAGCAAAGAGGTCCTTCTGCAGTTGTACAGGGCCCTAGTGAGACCGCACCTGGAGTAGTGTGTGCAGTTTTGGTCTCCAAATTTGAGGAAGGATATTCTTGCTATTGAGGGCGTGCAGCGTAGGTTTACTAGGTTAATTCCCGGAATGGCGGGACTATCATATGTTGAAAGACTGGAGCGACTAGGCTTGTATACACTGGAATTTAGAAGGATGAGAGGAGATCTTATCGAAACGTATAAGATTATTAAGGGGTTGGACACGTTAGAGACAGGAAACATGTTCCCAATGTTGGGGGAGTCCAGAACAAGGGGCCACAGTTTAAGAATAAGGGGTAGGCCATTTAGAACTGAGATGAGGAAAAACTTTTTCAGTCAGAGAGTTGTGAATCTGTGGAATTCTCTACCTCAGAAGGCAGTGGAGGCCAATTCTCTGAATGCATTCAAGAGAGAGCTGGATAGAGCTCTTAAGGATAGCGGAGTCAGGGGGTATGGGGAGAAGGCAGGAACGGGGTACTGATTGAGAATGATCGGCCATGATCACAATGAATGGCGGTGCTGGCTCGAAGGGCCGAATGGCCTCCTCCTGCACCTATTGTCTATTATGACTGTTGGCAGATCAATTTCCCTGCTGGGATAAATAAAGTTCTATCGTATCGTAAAATGAAAACAATGGAATCAACATCTGTGTGTGTTACCAATATACCGCATCGCCAGGATCAGAATCAGCAATCCCCTTTGAAACCAACTCCAGACATAGCTTTTGTTAAAGAATGCACGGAGGAACTGTCGATGCTGGTTTACATCGAAAATAGACAAAATGCTGGAGTAACTCAGTGGGTCAGGCAGCATCGCTGGAGAAAAGGAATAGGTGACATTTCGGGTCGAGACCCTTCTGAGACGCTGCCTGACCCATATCTTTTGTTAATTTGCCTTTACCATCCTCTTTCGGCAGTACCACTATCCCTTCCGTCATACAACTTTTCTCACCCTTTCCCTTTGTTCTCTCCACCACTCTTCCCTTTCCTTGTAACTTCAGGCTCACCACAAATGAAAAGTCAACAACCTCAAAATTGTAATTCCTCTTTTTGCCACAAGACCTGCTGACTATTTCCACCAGTGATGCTTGCACATCTAAACTGCAATGGTCATATGAACAGGTACAGTAGAATTACACAAGTGCAGTCTTATGACAATAAACTCTACTTGACTTGAGTTTCAACTGACTGGACTGTGAGCAGCAGCTCGAGATGTACTCTCTACTCCTGTAAGTCTGAGTGAAGCTAAATTTGGAAACAGCCTTCAGGCAGTTGATCCAGATGTCCATTCACAGGTGTACACAGGCCCAATTTTGCTTTTTGAATCACTGAAAATCCCATGCACATGCATTTTTGTAACAGCTTCGCTGGAAATTGATGAGATAAGAATCTGTCTACTATTACAGTCGATCAGAAATAGCTAGCCTGGCAGAAAATTGGTGATTTAATTAATTTTTTATGACTCCAGCGATCAATCAGCAAATTTCAAAATCTCAAACATCCGAGTACACTGAAATTCAAGGAGTTTACCAAAATACCACAGGCATTTAATAAAACTGCCAGTACCCAAGATTTGAGAATTATATTATCTTGATCTTTTCTCTCTCAAACTGGTCGCACGTCCACAGCCAAAATTAAAATTAAGTTCAAGTAATTAAACTGCTATAGACACAAAAAGCTGGTGTAACTTAGCTGGTCAGGCAGCATCTCTGGAGAAAAGGAATAGGTGACATTTCGGGTCGAGATCCATCATCAGACATGTCTGATGAAGGTTTCCGACCAGAAACGTCACCCATTCCTTCTCTCCAGAGATGCTGCCTGACCCACTGAGTTACTCCAGCATTTTGTGTCGATCTTCGGTGTAAACCAGCATCTGCAGTTCCCTCCCACACATAATTAAACCTGCTGATCACTTACCTTTTCTGGATCACCGGCCTCTTCATTCTGCCAAGCATTCAGCTGCTCTTCCAGCTTTTTACGCAGTTCCTCTGGGTCAAGGACAACGCTCTGGAAAGCAAACATTTCACTCAAACCTTCAGCAGTAAAACAAAGGGGGATCTTTGAGTCTGTGGTAGTGGCTGGTAAGATATCAAGAGACTGGGGGTCAGCTAAAGTTGTTCCTTTCATTTTAAAAGGGCAGCAGGGATAAGCTAGATAACTAGAAGCTGGTCAACCTTCCATCAGAGGTGGCAAAATTATTGCAAAACAAAATCTAAGGGATAGGATTTACATACATTTGGATACCAGAATCTGATGATCAGCATGGCCCAATGCAGGAGGAATCCCATTTCACTCATTTAATTTGACCTCCTTTAGAAAGGAGACGAGGAGGAAATTCTTCAGTCAGAGGGCGGTGAATCTGCGGAACTCATTGCCACGGACAGCTGTAGAAGCCAAATCATTGGGTATTTTTAAAGCAGAGATTGACAGTTTCTTGATCGGTAAAGTTGTCAAAGGTTATGGGGAGAAGGCAGGAGAATGGGGTTGAAAAGGAAAGATAGATCAGCCACGATTAAATGACGGCCTAGACTCAATGGGCCAAATGGCCTAATTCTGTATGAACGTATGTTAGCAGCAGTTCAGAGAACTGATCAGATTGATACCTGGCATGGGTGGGCTTATGAAAGTAAGCTGGGAGAGGTCTTGCTTGTATCTGATGGAAGGCAGGGGATACTTGATTGAAAAATATAAAATCCCAAGGTGCCTTGAAAGGGTAGAAAACTCCACGTCTTTAAAAATGAAAGATTCATCCCATACCTGATCAAGATTATTTTTTTAAATTATGGTCTGTAAACCACAACATGTTGGAAGTGACCATTTCAAGCATCCTTGTTAAGATATTCACAATGTTCCAACAACCATCATTCATCAAGACATGGCTCTTGAAATTAACTTTTAACCAAATTAATCCCATCCATTCCAGACATTTTCAACAAAAGATGCCTCCAACATTATAAAGGACTTCCTCCACTCCTCCCATGGACTCTTTGCCCCTCTGCCGTCCGGCACGAGGTACCGGAGCATCAAGGCCAGCACCACCAGGATGTGCAACAGCTTCTTCCCCCTGGCTGTTAGAATGATGAACACCCTGCTGCCTCCCAATGCACACACACACACCTCACCGAAAACACTCACACACTGCACTGGCATCTTACATCAATATCAAACAGCATGCACCTTGCACCTCAGCCACGTGTGGAATGACATTTCATTCAAATGTATACTTATATGTTCGAATGACAAATAAATTATTATTATTATAATGCCCTTTATGTTTCCTACTTGTTCCATGTCCTCAGTTAACAGTTCGTGCACAGTATGGATTGTGGACTCCCTGCTTCTCTCAGGCTTCGATTCCTTTTCAGAGTCCAACAAGTCATCTTTGGTAACATCCATATCTTCAGGGTTGGGAATTTGCAGCTCTGATTCAAGGCTGTCATGTCCTACAATAACCACAAAGGGTTAATACAAGCATGCTCTCAAACGGACCCGAGTCAGAATACTTTTCACAGCATTGCAAAATCCTTTGCAGCAGATAATGCCTTTCAGTTCCTGTGCACTGCAAGAAACGCAGCAGCCATTTTGCACACAGAAAGGTTCCACACAAATGGCATTGTCCCGACATTTTGTTAAATTAATTTCCACACAGCATATTTAACTAGCTAACAGTAATAAAAATAAAAGCAAAGGGCTCAAAGCCCATAGCGCAATCTCACAATTTGGGTTAAAACAATAGTAAAATCTTGAAATGACAGCAGCAAATTTGGGGTAGCTAAGTTATTAAATACTGCTCCAAATCCCCAGATTTTACTATCACTTGCTTATACAAGAATCAATTGGCAATTTATTTCCACTGCACTATGATTTTAAATTAGATTAACTTCCAGCATTTTGCATATATTTAGAAAAAGTAGGCAGATATTTTCTATCAAATACAGGTAGTTCTGCTGTGCTGCACATTTCCATTACACATATTGGATATAATACAGGTGATGAATTAGGGAACACTATTTGATCACAGGAGCAGAATAGGCGATAACGTGATTTTGACTGGGAACTAGAGAAGCACTTTGGAAATTAAGCAGAAAAAATGGCTTGGATTAAAACAGCAGAGAAAAAAAATCCTGTTTCCCTGAGTAATTGTCTCTTAAAAACAGTTGCAAATTTAACCACAGGTGGCCACTGAAATTGACAACCAATTGCTTCTATTGACATGTGTGCAATGATACTCTTGTTAATGTAAATCTACATCCCTCTAGCTCCCAACCCCCTTTCCACCATTGGCACAATTGTCTTTTATAACCTGATTTTCTATAACATAAGGTTTCTTAGGAATGCATCAATTACATTCAGCAGAACTATCTGTATAAAAGTGCTGAAATGTGTGGCGTACAGTGGCTGTGTGTTTAATTACCTGATGCTGTTGTAGTTGACGACCTTTCTTTCTCTGGCTTCAGTTCCTGTACATCCACACACTCCAGTTCCTCTTCCTTAATGGTTTCCATTTGAATGGATTCAGATTCTTCATCTTGCTCTTCCTGGCTTGCTCCACCTACTTTTTGTTGCTCTGTTGTGGCCACATCTAAAATGGGCATTTTTATAATAATTAAGAGCAAAAGTTTACAACCCCCCTCGTCCCATATACAGCACAAGAGTTTCCCCAGCAGAACGCAAAGATCAGGTGGATGGATAGCAATAGTTTGGGAATTTGAACAATTTTGTTCTTACCATAGGTTTGAGTATCATAAGAATCACATCCTTCTTTCACGTGTTCATAAATGTCAGCCTCCTCGACCTTCTGTTCTGACTGGGTCGTGTCTTGTTGACGTGGACTGTCAGCTTCCACAGTCTTGAGGCGCTTACTCACATGTTCATTCCGATCGCCCATTGTCCTCTCAATATCAGCATGGCCAGGCTTTCTCTTGTAACTCTAGGGGAAAGGCAAATCAGATTTCAACAAGGTTAGCAAGAAATGCAGGTTCGGTTTTTGCAGCAAAATTGTACAATAAAATTTTCCCTGATGCTATTGAACATAATAGATATGGATCGTTGTGGAGGTGGCGATGCTTTGTAATCTTCTGGGGTTTTGAAATGCAGAACTCAAGAAACTTGATAAACACAAGGCCCTTCATCATCTGTACACATTGTAATATATCCCATCTTAAAACTGACATGGTGTCCTCTGGGATTCCGTTTTTAAACCAGTACGATAATTAGGTTGCAATAACTGAAATCACAATGCCACTGCATAGTTTTGTGTAGTTTAAGAACTAAGAACACATTTGGTGTATCGATTTACTAGAGAAGGGCATTTTGTGGCACACACACATAGATTTTATTTCCAAATTAGCAATTTATTGCAATACTGGAAATACAAGTTGATAACTGCAGGATCTGAGACCTCAGCAAAGCACGGGATTATTATCGTTTTGCTTTAACTTGATTAAAGGATTGAGAAATAACAGGAGTGATAAAGACAAAGGCAATTTCAATGTTATGATATATAGAAATGGGAAAGAGAAATGGGAATGCATTTAACTGAAGATTAAAAGCAAAACAGTCAAGTTTAACCTTAAAATTTCTTACATAACCTCATACTTATTGAGGTTTGTTTCCTGGGTCACTGATCTTGATGGACAGTCGTTAACAATTAACAAGTCATTAACAAGTCGGCTAGAAGGGCCGAATGGCCTACTCCTGCACCTATTGTCTATTACAAGGAGACAGAATACAGATTGGTAGATTATCTTCCAAAATCGTTATACAAGTAATTAATGCACATATCCAGCAATGCACTAATCTCACCAAGGTTAAAAATGCATAGCTGTTTTTAATGAGACAATTTGGGGAAAAATAAAAAGATAAGTGACGTGACTATTCCAGGATCATGAGGCAACTATTCTTTGCCATGTCACTGGATAATTTGCACAGTAAGAGCCACGTAATTAAATTGCTTTAATTTCCAGCCAATGCTCTGATCAATTTCAATTAAAAAAATATTCCTGTTGCTTGACCAAAATGATGATCAATGCTTCAAAAAGTTTGATGAGAATTCAGGGAATCTCAAAATTCTTACTTTCAGCACTGCACAAATGAAATATTAACTCAGTTTTGCAGAAACCCATGGTGAATTTTTAGAGTTAACCAATAACTTCTAATCTGCAAATAAAATTGAAGCACCGTCCTTTGTTGAAGAATAAACTTTGAATCATCAGAACTGTGGAATAATGTTACGCGCTTGCAATTGAAACTGGTGAAACAGTAAACTTCAGTTATTTGGCAAGCTCCTCAAAAGATACCAGGTATGAATGGAGTAGTCATTTTTACCTGTGCTTTGTCCCGAGATTGCCTTTGAGATGAGACCCTTGCTGTGAATTTGGATTCATGGCCCTCTGATTGATTAGCATCTGCAGCCCCACAGCCTTGTTCCTGCACAATTCAACATAAAACAAACTGTTTGGCATCACTAAAATAGAAAATGCAGTACAAGGCAATGGATTTCTTTTGTGGATGATAATGGTTTAAATCAGATTCCTGTAAATTGTTCTCAAAATTTTCCTCCCTCCCGAGTTCCCATTTTTTTGGCTGGGCAGAATATTTTTTTGAAATTAATTCTGCACTTAAAGGATTAATCTTAACTGAAAGCTCAAAAGGTTATGGATAATAATTTGGTTAAGTGACCTTAAATGATTATAAGCGAAATAGGCCATTCAGCCCTTCCCACCTACTCCACCACTAAAATTCTGGCAAATGTTTTACATAGAAACATAGAAAATAGGTGCAGGAGGAGGCCATTTGGCCCTTCGAGCCAGCACCGCCATTCATTGTGATCATGGCTGATCATCTACAATCAGTAACCTGTGCCTGCCTTCTCCCCATATCCACTAGCCCCTAGAGCTCAGTATCACTATTTTGCACAAACCCCACAATCTCAACTACTTACAAAAAAAGCCCATCGATTTGTATCTCTGATACACTTAACAACTGGGCCTCCAGAGACCTCTTGGATTGAATTCCAAAGACTCGCCGCCCACTTGGTGACCCATGGATGGCTGACCTCTGAGAATGCAAGCCTTGCCTCTGGACACCACCACCATGGTCAACATTTATACCATCTACGGCTTGGAAGCATTATGTCCAGGCACAGCCTGCTTCTTCCCTTGAAATATTCCACCCTCCCACTCCAGCAATATATCCGATGAACTTTCCTGGCATTCCGTCCATCAAATATTCTTGGGTAGGAAGGCCATGTGTGCACGCACAGAATTCCAGATGCCATCTCACCAGCACCAATCTCGGTAAATCTCCACTAATCATAGATTCACAATACAAAATTGGCTTGTTTTCTATCCATTCACCAATCTACAACCAGCATTTACCCCCGCCCCCCCTCCCTCCCCCCATCTCAGGTTCTCAGATTGCTTAGTACCTTATGTCATCTTACCAAAGCCCTTCTGAAACTCCAAATTCTCCACATGCTCGAGGCCCCTCCCATGTCTATTTAACAATATACAACCTCAGAAAAAGCTAAGAGGCTCGCAAGACATCATTTCTGTTTCATAAATTCATGTTGACTCTGGGTATTTTTAAAAAGGTATAGGAATTGGATTAGGTAATGATCTTTTCTTTAATAATACAAAGCAACATTTTCTCTGCCACAGATGTCACGTTAACTGGTCGAAAATAATGGCTGACCTCCAAATCTAGTGAACCACTCTGGAATATATAACATCTTGTTTAGACGACCTGCTTCAAGCAAAGAACTGTTTTACAAACGTTAACTCAGAGAAGTGTCCAAGTTATGTTCACAGCATCTAACCATTCCATTTTTATATACACAAGAGCAATACCAAATTGTGCACCGGCACATGGCAGTACAGTATAGGCTTAAGGTGAAGGGGAAAAGATTTAATAAGAATCTGAGGGGTAACCTTTTCACACAAAGGGTGGTGGGTGTATGGAACAAGCTGCCCGAGGAGGTAGTTGAGGCAGGGACTATCCCAGCATTTAAGAAACAGTTAGACAGGTACATGGATAGGACGTTTGGAGGAATATGGACTAAATGCGGGCAGGTGGGACTAGTGTAGCTGGGACATGTTGGCCTGTATGGGCAAGTTGGGCGCTATGACTCCCCATGCTCTGTTGTACCTCCTTAGCCTGGTCTTTCTCCGTTGCAGATCCTGCCAGCTCTACAGCTGTATCACTCTGAAGGTTCTCATCACCAGTTTTCCCTGCAGCTTCATGCTCCATTCGTTTATTGGACTCTGGAATGTCCTGGTCCTCTGCGTTGTCATCTTCCTAAAAAAATAAATTAAAAATCACGGAGTCAAAATGAACCCAAACAAAATAAAAATAATCTTTCCTTAAACTGGTTTCCATCAATTTCAATGAGACAGCAATAACGAACAATTTTACAAATTTGTGAAGTGGTCGGAAACAAAATGCACAAGTGCGAGTTACCCAAGGTCTGAATGTCAAATGCAGTTTACAACTTGTCAACTCAAACCTGCAACTAACATTAGACTAAATGACACTTGCCTATCGCAGTGAACATAGAACAGTGCAACACAGTGACAGCCCCTTTAGCCCACAGCGTCCGTACCAAACACGATGCCAAGATCAAATCTTATCTGCCTGCATGTAATCGATATCCATCCGTTCCCTGCATATCCATCTGCCTATCCAAAAATCTCTTCAATGCCACTCTCATTGATGGCTCAACTACAGCCCTGGCAACGCTTGCAGGCCTGCACCACCCTCAGTGTGATTAACTTGCCCTGCATATCTCTTTTAAACTTTGTCCTTCGAACCTTAAAGCCCTCTCGTATTTGATTGTTCCATCCTGGGGAAAATGTTCTGGCTGTCTACCCAATGTATTCCTCATAATTTTATCTACTGTCAGGCCTCCCTGCAACCTCCGGCATTCCAGAGAAAATATTCCAAGCCTGTCCAACCTCTTTTGATCTTAAAACTCTCTAATCCAGGCAAAATTCTGGTAAATGTCGTCTGCCCCCTTTCCAAAGCCTTCACATCCTTCCTGTAATGGGGTGACTAGAACTGCACGCAATACTGCAACTGCATACCGAAGCTTTGATCTGCAATTTGAATGAGAAAGCAACATTGCGTTACAGGGGCGGCACGGTGGCGCAGCGGTAGAGTTGCTGCTTTACAGCGAATGCAGCGCCGGAGACTCAGGTTCGATCCTGACTACAGGCGCCGTCTGTACGGAGTTTGTACGTTCTCCCCGTGACCTGCGTGTGTTTTCTCCGAGATCTTCGGTTTCATCCCACACTCCAAAGACGTACAGGTATTTAGGTTAATTGACTGGGTAAATGTAAAAAAAAATTGTCCCTAGTGTGTGTAGGATAGTGTTAATGTGCGGGGATCGCTGGGCGGCGCGGACTCGGTGGGCCGAAGGGCCTGTTTCCGCGCTGTATCTCTAAATCTAAAAATCTAAATCTAAAAATACTTGCTTGCAGATCACCAAGAGCAGGTTATGAACTGCGAAGCAGTTCCACAACTAACAGGTGAGGTGCTCTCAATTCCATTTAAGACTGGCTGTCCGTCAGGCTGATGACATTGAGTTCCATGACCTCAACCAAGAATAAAAATCCCAGCGCACTGAAAAAGTCCAGCAAATCTGGCTCAAATGTTTTATATGGGCATCCTCACCCAACGAAGCAAATGGATAAATACATCTTAATTTGCAATATATCTTTCCTTCAATAAAAAAACTTTTAAGATGTCGATGAGCAGCAACAGAAAGCGGCCTCGAGTCTTCTACAAGATCCCAAAATAATGCCAATTGTTTGATCCACAAGATACAAGCAGTTGCTCCAGCTAGTGAATTCATGAAGTTCTGACGTAATCAACTAACTCTCACAAGTCTGTACATTTGCACAGTTCAAGGTAAAGTATTAACCCAGCCGTTAAATGAGTACCTACACCATAACATGTCTTTCCATGCAAGTGGTGCTCAATGGAGTAGCACGTCAAGTACTACTTCAGAGATCAAAAGATTTTGGTAAATTTGGACAATTACACACTTCTATGCTCATTGCCCATATTACCGAAGAGGCCACCAATTTAGAGGTGCATACATTCCCATGCAAGAGAATGCAATGACCTAGCTGAAATCCAAATATTCAGATGTCAATGAATCAAAGTTTGAATAGGTTAGTTACTTAATAAACACTGAAATTACCTCCAATCTTCTCCTTCCAGCAGGAGAAAACCACAGAGTAACAAAATTAATTTGAATTTTGCAATTCCAAAATACTAAATCATTAAATCAAGCACCTGGCACTAATGGAAGATGCATATTGCCATGCATTTCCCCACAGGGCAATTATTTAGCAATTTCAAGCCAATGTTCAACATGGGAACATGGATCTACTTTCTACTGTCTGATTACCGGAAACCTGGCTGATACCTGGAAGGTCACCTGCCCGTTCATTAAACGTGTTACATAAAAGCAAATCACTGTTTGTTCTCTCCACAATGTAAATACCATACCAAAAAGCATGAAAAATCTCATACTTTTGACTGTAGCTCTTCATCAGGACATCCTGCCTCTTCCCTGCCAGATTCCCTTTGTTCATCCTGTTCTTCCCGTTGTTTGTCTTCTACGTTTTCAGGTGTTTCTTCCTCTGAGGGTTCTTGATCCTGGCATTCACTTTTATCCTCATCGCCATCTTCCTTCTGCGTTTTCTCATCAGTTTCATCTGCTGTTTGAGCACGATCATTTTGCTCTTGTTCATTACTCTCCTCCATTGTGTGGTCTTCCTCATCCGCAGAGATCTCGTTGAAATCTGTTAGTTTTTCTTCAATATTGAATGGATTGTCCCCTTTATGAAGCAACAAAAAAAAAACATTGTAGGAGTCCAATAGTAGAGAGTTTAAGACTTTAAAGTCGAAGCAGAAGTAAAAAAAAATGGAATAAACAGTAGTAGGAGAAAGTAATAGGACCAGAATGATGCCTGGATTCATAAATTATAGGAGCAGATTAGGCCATTCTGCCCATGAAGTCTACTGCACCATTCAATAATGGCTGATCCATCTTTTCCCCCTCAATCCCATTCTCCTGCCTTCTCGCCATAACCCCGGAGACTCTTACTAATCAAGGGGGTATCAGCCAGAGGGACAGGTTGGACAGACCTGGTTTGTTTCCTCTGGAACGCCAGAGGTTGTGGAGAAACGCAATAGATGTACATAAAATGATGATAGGCATAGATAGGGTAGACAGTCAGAACCTTTTCCCAGGATGGAAAAAATTCAAATGCTAGAGAGCATAGCTTTAAGGTGAGGGGGATAATGTTGAGAGGAGATGTGCAGGGTAACTTTTTTTTTTGAATACACACAAAGGGTGATGAGCACTTGGAACGCACTGCCAGCCTGGGTGGTTGAGGTAAATAAGATAGTGGCATTTAAGAGGCCTTTGAAAAGGCATAAGGATAAGCAGGGAATTAAGTGATATGGATTATGTGCAGCTAGGTAAGAGACGGTTTTGACATCATGTGTGGCACAGACAATGTAGGTGGAAGGGCCTGTTCTTGTGCTGTACTTTTCAATGTTCTAGGACAGAGTAAAATCAAACCATTTTCTTATAAACACCGAAAACCATATACAAGTTTCAACGTCAAATTGATTTTATTGAAATCTTCAATATTAACTTTACACATTCATAATCCCATCCACAACCTCACACCCTGGCCACCCAAACTGTTTGCCGGACAGCACATGGAAGCTTGCAGCTATTTCCCATCCAATTTGGAATGAAAGCTGCCAGCATTCTTGGCTCTTGATCATTATCCGGTAACCACTGCTGGAACACAAAGTTGCAATAGCTTCTGGGCAATGGAGGATTGAACTAATCCACAGAATCAATCCAGTATTGCATTCATTTTTCAAAAGAGAAATAATCATGTAGCCTGAATATTGCAAAACCTAGTTCCCTACAGTATTTTGCCTCGATGAAAGGTAGCCCCACAGCTAACAGACTCATTACCTTCTTCCTCCTTCTCATTGTCGCTTTCCTCTCCATCTTGGTTTTCGAGATTGAGATCTTCAGGTAGATCCAAGGCCTCAACTTCTGGTTGCTTCTGGTTGCCCTGAAAAGGGTCTATTTCATTTTCATCATACTCTCGCTGAAGTAACAAAACACGTGGAAACAATGATAGATTTTCATTTTAAATTCCACATTTGATCAAATGATCCTGTTCCTCCCAACACTACAATATCTAACTATGTTTATAAGGGCGGCACGGTGGCGCAGCGGCAGAGTCGCTGCTTTACAGAGCTTGCAGCGCCGAGACCCGGGTTCAATCCCAACTACGGGTGCTGTCTGTACGTTCTTCCCCCGACCTTTCTCCGAGATCTTCGGTTTCTTCTCAGACTCCAAAAACGTACAGGTTTGTAGGTTAATTGGTTTGGTATAAGTGTAAATTGTCCTTGTGTGTAGGAGGGTGTTAATGCGCGGTCGGTGCAGATTCAGTGGGCCGTAGGGCCTGTTTCCACGCTGTATCTCTAAACTAAAGAAACTAAACTAAATATGCATATTTGCATCTTCCAAGATGAGCATCTTTGTTATACCTTAAAAGTGCTGCAGCAATCATTCTAATGGGATATATTTCAGATCACATAAGGCACCAATTTTAAACTGGTTTACACTTAACAGAAATATTACTTTCTTTTCTGGATGTCTATTATTAATTGCTTTTGTTATTAAACTTTAAAAAAAAAAAATTTGTTCAGTTACCCATTAAATTACTGGGTTTCAAAAATGCTTGCTAAGAGAGGAAGTTAATTATTGTATTCTAACTAAATAGTTTTAATGTGACTTGGCATACAAGCACCTATTCAGAAAAATGTTACTACCTCATCCAATTGTTCATGGATTTTATCTTTGCTTTCTTCGCTCGGCTCGGTTTCATTCTCCTCCTCCTGTCGGCTTTTTGAGTCATTGTCATTTTTGTTTGCTGTGTCCACATTGTCATCTTTAGCAACAAGTTCTGACTGTTCCTGGAATAAAGAGTTAACAGCCAAAATTACGAGCAAGTCTCATAACTTCATAAGATCATAAGTGATAGGAGCAGAGTTAGGACATTCGGCCCGTCAAGTCTACTCCGCCATTCAATCATGGCTGATCTATCTCTCCCTCCTAACTCCATTCTCCTGCCTTCTCCCTATAATGCCCGACACCCATACAACTGAGAACAACCTCCAGAAATAGATGATCACATGGGATGCAGGGAGTGCTAGTTAACTGGACAGAGAATTTACTTCATGTTTGGCAGCAGAGGGTGGTGGTGCAAGGTTGTTTCTCGGGACTGGAGGTCTGTCACCTGTGGTGTGACTCAGGGATCGGGTGCCGGGCCTATTATTATTGGTCATCTATATCATCAATTTGGACGAGAATGTACAAGGAATGATTAGTAAGTTTACAGATAATACTACCAATAGGTGGTATTGTGGACAGTGAAGTTGATCATCAAGAATTACAGCGGGATCTTGATCAGCTGGGAAGTGGACCAAGAATGGCTAATGGAGTTTAATTCAGATAAGTGCAAGGTGTTGCATTTTGGGAAGTTAAACCTGGGCAGGGCTTTCGCAGTATGCAACCTTCACTCTAAGGTCCAAGGGAGTGCTGTAAGGCAGAGGGATCCAGTACAAGCATATATCCTTGTAAACGGCTTTGAGGGGTAGACAGGGAGCTGAAGGCGGCTTTTGGCACGCTGACCATCATCAGTCAGAATATTGAGTATAGAGGACGAGACATTAAGTTATTGTTGTACAAAATGTTGGTGAAGCCACACTTGGAGCATTGTGTTCAGTTTTGGTCACCCTGCTATAGGAAAGATGCCATTAAGCTAGAAAGAGCATATAGATAATTTACAAGGATGATGCCTGGATTTGAAGGAATAAGCTACAGGAAGAGGTTGGGCACGGTGGTACTTTATTCATTGGGAGCACAGGAGGCCGAGGTGTAATCTTATAGAGGTGTATAAAATCATGAGGGGAATAGATAGGGTGAAAGTCAGCGAGGCAACCTTTTCCATACAGAGAGTGGTTAGCACATGGAACAAGCTGCCAGAGGAACAAGTTGAGGGAGGTTCAAAAACAACATTCAAAAGCATATTTGGACAGGTACATGGACAGGAAAGATTTCGAGGGATACGGGCCAATAGTAGGCAAATGGGACTAGCTTAGATGAGGCATCTCAGTTGGCATCGAAGAGCTGGGCCAAAGGGCCCAGTTTCCTTGCTGTACGATTCCGACTCAATGTAAAAGATTACCAATTACTGTTGAAGTTAGAAATGGGCTTAACGCAGCTTTGCTAATGCTCGACATCTTACCATATCCATCCCTGGTCCACTTTCCTCAGGCTTCTCACTAGCATCGTTGTCGTCATCATCATCATCATCTCCCCAAAGTCTTTCATCCAGTTTGTCAGCTTCAGCATCTCCCAGGTCACCCATTTGTTTATCCAGTTCTTGTTCCTCTTCACTATCTGATTTTTCATCATTTTCTTTCTCTCCTGTTGAAAAGAAATTCAGCTATATATATTCCAGGTGCAGATCCTGTCACTGTTCATTTCAGAATGTTCCCAATGTTGGGCGAGTCCAGAACCAGGGGCCACAGCCTTAGAATAAAGGGGAGGCCATTTAAAACTGAGGTGAGAAGGAATTTTTTCACCCAGAGAGTTGTGAATTTGTGGAATTCTCTGCCACAGAGGGCAGTGGAGGCCAAATCACTGGATGGATTTAAGAGAGAGTTAGATAGCGCTCTAGGGGCTAGTGGAATCAAGGGGAGAAGGCAGGCACGGTTTATTGATTGTGAACGATCAGCCATGGTCACAATGAATGGCGGTGCTGGCTCGAAGGGCCGAATGGCCTCCTCCTGCACCTATTTTCTATGTTTCTAGAGCAGCACTAAAACACGTATTTGTATCAATTTGATGGCAGATTAAGTAGTCCATTTAAAACCCAGCAGCTCGAGCAGTGTAATTGAATTATATAATAATAATAATAATAATACATTTTATTTATATAGCGCTTTTCATATACTCAAAGACGCTTTACAGAGATTTTGAGAACATAGGGAAATTAATAAATAGATAAATAAGTAAATAAATAAATGAACAGAGAAAGGAGACAGTAGGTGAGGTGACCTTCAGTGGTTGAAGGCAGTACTGAACAGGTGAGACTTCAGCGATGTTTTGAATGTGGTGAGTGTGGGGGAGTCTCTAACGGTTTGGGGTAGTGAGTTCCATAGGGTGGGAGCAGCGATGGAGAAAGCCCTGTCCCCCCAGGATCTGAGTTTAGTCCGGATGTGGGGGGATAGGAGATTGGCAGCGGCAGAGCGGAGGGTGCAGGTGGGAGTGTGCCTGTGGAGGAGGTCGGTCAGGTAGGATGGGGCCAGGTTATGGAGGGCTTTGTAGGTTATGAGGAGGATTTTGTACTGGATTCTCTGGGGGATGGGGAGCCAGTGGAGTTTATAAAGGACGGGGGTGATATGGTCACGGATCGAGGTGTGTGTGAGTAGACGGGCAGCGGAGTTTTGAATGTATTGAAGTTTATTGATGATTTTTGAGGGTGCGCCATAGAGGAGGCTGTTGCAGTAGTCCAGACGGGAGGTGATGAAGGCGTGGATGAGGGTTTCTGCAGCTGTGGAGGAGAGGGATGGACGGAGACGGGCAATGTTTTTGAGGTGGAAGAAGGCTGTCTTTGTGATGTGTTTGATGTGTTTGTCGAAGGAGAGGGTTTGATCAAGGATGATTCCAAGATTCCGGATGTGAGGTGAGGTGGATACTGGGAGACCATCAATGTTGAGGATGAAGTTTTGGGTGGATTTGGTGAGCATTTTTGGACCAATGATGATGATTTCAGATTTGTTGCAATTGAGTTTGAGGAAGTTTGATTGAAGCCAAGATTTTATTTCAGTAATGCAGTTTGTCAGTGTAGAGTGTGTGGTGGAGGAGATTGACTTGGTGGAGATGAGGAGCTGGATATCATCGGCGAAGCAGTGGAAGTTGAGACCATGACGGCGGATTAATTGACCAAGGGGGAACAGGTAGAGGATGAAGAGGAGGGGGCCAAGGACTGAGCCTTGGGGGACACCTTGGGGGAGGGGAGCGGTGGGGGATTTACAGTTGTTAATGGAGATGAACTGGTGTCTGTCAGAGAGGTAAGATTTAAACCAGGATAGGGCTGTGCCGGTGATGTTAAGGGAGGTTTCAAGTCGGGTGAGGAGAATGGAGTGATTTATGGTGTCAAAGGCGGCGCTGAGGTCAAGTAGGATGAGGATGTTGAGGTTGCCAGCGTCGGAGGAGAGGAGAATGTCGTTTGTGATTTTGAGGAGCGCAGTTTCAGTACAGTGGTTTGAACGGAATCCAGATTTATAGATTTCAAAATTCAAAAACCTCCAAGTGGAACGTTCACTTACTTAGAAATATGAAT
The DNA here is from genome assembly GCF_053455715.1 of Rhinoraja longicauda. Taxonomy (NCBI): domain Eukaryota; kingdom Metazoa; phylum Chordata; class Chondrichthyes; order Rajiformes; family Arhynchobatidae; genus Rhinoraja; species Rhinoraja longicauda. The sequence goes on along the minus strand of NC_135957.1, from coordinate 72,936,503 downwards.
TTGAGATTTTCAAACCATATCTTAAAAGAATTTCACTGTACTCAAGATAGATTCTAAATTGAAATCAATCTACAATTAACTGTGAATTGTTGCTAGGTCTGGATGCTACAATTCTATAATCACTTACAATGGAACCAGACTGAATAGCTGGATGTCAAAAGTTATTTAAGGTAGCAACTTAACGGGTTAGGATGCCATAATCTAGGAATCTACAGATACCCAGTAAACAGTAAGGATTGCGACTGCTAACTTGATTATGCTGCCATTCAGTATTCACAATGAACTATCAAATTTCATGTGATTAACAAAGCACAAAGGTTAAAATACAACGTGGATCCCACATTCATTTTCTTAGGCTGCATTCCAGGTAACATTCAAAAAGCTGAAACTTTCTAGTCCAAATGAATATTTTAGTGATGTGATGAAGAGAAGCCACTCTTTATTTGTAACTAATATTTTGGCATCTTGGTTGGCATGGATGAGTTGGGCTGAAGGGCTTGTGTTTAATGCCCCAAGAGTTGTTTTTACAAAGGTTTTCATTCTATGTGGCATTTCTGCCGAGTTCAAACTTCCCTCAAAGCGTGACATGAGAACCAACCTTGTTCTTTAGGCTCTCCATCGTGCAGCTTTCCCTCAAAATCCTCAGACATTTCTATGGCTTCTTCTTCATCTTTAATGTCTGGCATATTTTCTGGATCCTCTTTCTTTCCTTGGTCTTTGCAGTTATCTTCCACCTGAGCCCAGGAAAAACATGATGTTTCATTGACCACAATGACCAAGTCATCATTGAATGACCCAATTCAGAATTTTGCACAAATATTATTTCAGCAATGGAGAGAAATTCAAATTCAGATTTTCCAGGTGCAGGAATGGGGGAAAAAGGAGGCAACGGGGGATTGAGAAAGGCAGTGAGATGGAAAATGAATAGCTATAGAATTAGGCTGATCTGCAGATTTTCCTTTTCATCTGAATTCAATAGATTTATAATTCAAATAGTGCAAGATTATCTGCTGCATGAAGTGTAAGCAATTGAAACAACTTAAAATGTCACTACTGCCTCGGGGGCAAAGTAGGAGCCAGGCGTATAGAACATAACTCATTCACTAATTCTACTATCACTTATGACCTTATAGGTTATCAAAAGTGTTTTAAGAATTGGAGAAATTGCAATAGTAATAGGCCATTCCGCCTATCAAGTCTACTCCGCCATTCAATCATGACTGATCTCTCCCCCTCCTGACCCCATTCTCCTGCCTTCTCCCCATAACCTCTGACACCTGTATTAATCAAGAATCTATCTACCTCTGTCGTAAAAATATCCACTGTTGTACCTTCAACTGCAAATCTTACGTCCAGCTCCTCACTAAAACCATTGGCTGACTGTGATACAAGCTCATTCGTACCAAGTGCTGACTACTGGCCATTTTTCCCCCCACAAAATTTAAACCTTAGGAATGTGGGGCAAATGTTTTACAGCAGAGGCTGCCAGATGTAATTAATTAGACATAGAAAATTCAGCTGATTACCTCCTCCCGAGGCCACCGAGGTAGTATTTTGGACACAGCCAAGATAAATGAAGAATAATGGGTAGGGCGGTTAGATTATGCATGGAGTCATATTATACCAGATCTGCCAATGATTTCTTCAAACAATATAAAATTCAAGCCACACTGAAAATATGTAAGTAATCAATTTTGCTGTCCAATTACAATGACATACTTGATGAAACAAAACATTGATACTAACCGTTAATATACCACACGACACTACAGAAATTAAAAATACACATACACAAAACCTTTGTTAAAAGGACAACATTTTTCTTTTATATTATTGGTTATATTATCAGTTGTTAGGAGATGGCTCTTGACAGCCACAGAAACAGTAGATGCAAGTTTGCATTGCGCAGATCACATTTTTAGAATGTGTAGATCCTTTTTTGAAGTGTAACATCTTGCACGATGTGAAGATTTAAAAAACATACCTGGTCTTCGTTTTCTATCTTGTCGCTAACGTCTTTCACCCCTTCACCTTCTCCAATTCCACCACCCTCATTGTCATGGAATTGGGTTGAACCTTCTCCCATTGCATCCTCCATCAGCTCTTTGGGAAGGCAGAATCCCTGGCAATAAGAGACAGGCCTCGTGATAACATTGACACCTCCACAACTAGTTAAACCATTCAAATGAAAACCACATTTCAGCCTACTTCTCCTTCCCCAAATTCTTCTGTTCTGCCAAGTGTGGCAGCTGTTGCAATGAAACCAAATTTTACATTAACAAATAGGTATTTCAAACAATTACAAATTCCCCCAGTACATTGCAGTTAAATAAGAATAATACAAGCCAATATTTTAATGAAATATTCGTTTCATTTAAAAAGATAAAATATGGAGAAAAAAAATGTCATATCTCTATCTTCAGTAAGTTCAACTTTCATGCACATTTATATTTCCGAATGAGGAAAAAAATGACAGATATAAAGAACAACTTTTATTCTTCATGGAAGGAGCAGAACATTGGGAGATCATGTACTTTTAAATAGATAGAAAAAAAAGTTGAAACAATCTCAAGAGTCAAGAGTGTTTTATTGTCCTATGTTCCAAACAGAAGAATGGACCAAAAACCTCAACATACCTGCACAGCAAGATCTGTAAATAAATGAGCCAAAATAGACAGCAATTTTCCAGTGCTCCGATGAGTTGTGATGGACACTGTTAGGTAATAGAGGGCAAGTTCGGAGTAGCAAGTCAACATGGGTAGAAGTCGCACAATGCTACGGCAGTTTTGATTGAATATCTATGGACGAAATGTATAAAAAGATACTTAGATGCAATTCCCCACACTTATGGCTCGAATATGTAATGCAACAAAATAAACTAGATAAAAGATCATGTCTATCAAAGGAAATGAAATATCTTCCTCACCATAAATTTTTAATGGTCTGTCAAAGACAAGAGCAAAATTGAGATCTCAGCTCAATATGTGGGCAGCAAATTTGCAGGGGTTGGCCTCTGGTTTGGGTTACTTGTCACCGATACTGCAGCGAAATGGTCTACAGTAATGTTAAGCACCAAGTTACTGGATACAGTGATGCCAATGTAAGCTATAATCTCTCCAGGGAACGGTCACATGTTGCCAATCATCTACTTACTCCATGGGCTCTTCAAAATTCTATTTGGGATAAGAGTGAAAAGTGTTCCCGACTAAAGTATACATGATCAACATACTTTTGCCAAATTCCAATTACTAAAGTCATTTAAAAGGCACAAGGATTGAGATTTCATTGTTCGCCCTGCCTACAGAAAACAAGAAACTGTTTTAAAACTGCAATAATATAGAAGGGCACAGATAGGGTAGTTAATGAAAAACCTTTCCCCCATAACCATTCCCCTAAACTAGGCTAAAGCCAAGGCACTAGATATTTGGAGGGGTTTTAGGAAGCGATATTCTCCCCAGCTAAAAGGGTGGCTGAAATCTGCCTCAGCAAATGTGAGGAGGGAGATACTCAAGATGGGCCCCTGAAATTCAATCACGTGAGAAGTCAATGGCATAAAGTTGGTAAACGGGATTGGTACATTGAGTTACTGGAGGGTTGGTATGGATACAATTGGGTTAAAAGGAACTATTTCCGTCATGTATAACTCCACGACCATTCACCTTAACTGTAAGAATATACAAACTAAATTAAATTTATAGGAAAGAACTGCAGATGCTGGTTTAAATCGAAGGCAGACGCAAAATGCTGGAGTAACTCAGCAGGACAGGCAGCATCTCTGGAGAGAAGGAATGAATGGGTGACATTTCGTGTCGAGACCCTATTTCAGACCCTGTCCCGCTGAGTTTCTTCAGCATTTTGTGTCTACCTTTAAATTAAATTTAATTGATTATCATATCATATCATATCATATATCTACAGCCGGAAACAGGCCTTTTCGGCCCTCCAAGTCCGTGCCGCCCAGTGATCCCCGTACATTAACACTATCCTACACCCACTAGGGACAATTTTTACATTTACCCAGCCAATTAACCTACATACCTGTACGTCTTTGGAGTGTGGGAGGAAACCGAAGATCTCGGAGAAAACCCACGCAGGTCACGGGGAGAACGTACAAACTCCTTACAGTGCAGCACCCGTAGTCAGGATCGAACCTGTGTCTCCGGCGCTGCATTCGCTGTAAAGCAGCAACTCTACCGCTGCGCTACCGTGCCGTACCGTACATACAACTATGATTTTTTTTTTACATTGATAATCTCAGAGCTATGTTAACTCAACTTGCAGTTGATGAGAGCAGCTTTGTAACCCAGAGGCAAAGTTTAACATAGAACCAACCTGGTACTCTTCCATTGCGCATTCTTGGCGATAATCTATGAGCTTTTTCAGAAGGTCTGAAACCACAGCAGTAACTTTCTGCAGGTTTAAAGAAGTGATGTCGTTTGCCAATTGATGCTCCAAAAATTTGCTTAAGTATCCGGACTGAACTTTCTCCTTATCTTCAGTATTTTCATTTTCTGCAGTACATTAAAACATTAATATTAAGTAACTGGTAATAAAACATTGCATTTACAATGAATAAGTCACACACTTTATTTTTCAACATGGATGCAACTATATGAAGTGAGTGGAATAAACTAGCTATTTGTTGTTAAGTTTAGCCAGCGTACAAAGCAAACTGAACCTGAATGCCTTGTGTACTTAGCTGTTAGAAACTATCCTCATCAATGGGTTCAGGAAGCTACTCATGCCTATCTGAAAATTGTACATTACCTTTCGAACTGTCAACGATACAAGAGTAGGGGTGAAGGGGCACACAAGGATGGGGCAAAGGCAGGAAAATGGGGTTAGAAACATAGAAAATAGGTGCAGGAGTAGGCCATTCGGCCCTTCGAGCCTGTACGCACCGCCATTCAATATGGTCATGGCTGATCATCCAGCTCAGTAACCTGTACCTGCCTTCTCTCCATACCCCCTGATCTCTTTAGCCACAAGGGCCACATCTAACTCCCTCTTAAATATAGCCAATGAACTGGCCTCAACTACCTTCTGTGGCAGAGAATTCCACAGACTCACCACTCTCTGTGTGAAGAAATGTTTTCTCATCTCGGTCCTAAAAGACTCCCCCCTTATCCTTAAGCTGTGACCCCTGGTTCTGGACTTCCCAATCATCGGGAACAATCTTCCCGCATCTAGCCTCTCCAACCCCTTAAGAATTTTATATGTTTCAATAAGGGGGAAAGATAGATCACCCATGATTAAATGGTGGAGTAGATTTGATGGGCCGAATGGCCTAATTCTGCTTCTGGAACTTATGAAGAGGATCAGCAGCCTTCTGCCAGCGAGAAAGTCAGGATGCAACAGTTTTTAGGTGGTGGCAGTTGTAGCAATTCAAGTTACACTGCAGCTGTCAAGTTCTGACTTAATCTTTCATATTACACTCATGCAACATTCAAGAGAGTCAAGAGTGTTTCATTGTCATATGTACCAAAGATAGAACAATGAAATTCTTACTTTCAGCAGCATAACAGGTCAGTAAACACAATACTCATTAGATAACACCATAAACAAATGTTCAATAAATTAAGAAGCAATATTAATGCAAAACAAAAGCCCCAAATCCTTCTTGACTAGTACAGGTGTGAGAGGTTATGGGGAGAAGGCAGGAGAATGGGGTTAGGAGGGAGAGATAGATCAGCCATGATTGAATGACGGAGTAGACTCGATGGGCCAAATAGCCTAATTCTACTCCTATCCCTTATGACCTTATAAAAACCCCCAATACAATGAAGACAGCTTGTAGTTTCGCTGGTGTTGGTAGTGTTCAAGAACTTGATGGTTGTTGGGAAGAAGCTGTCACGACTGTAAAAACAACATTGCTGTAAAACTAAAATGCCTACCAATGACTTGCTCTTGCTCCTGTTCCGTTTCTTCCTTCTGCCCTTTCACTATGGTCTGCACAGCACAAAGCACTGTGCTAATAGCTGGTTCCACCAGTGGGGAGAAATCCATTGCCGAATCCACACTGTAATCTTGTGTTTAAAGAACATGCAAATTACCAACAAGTCATAATGTGCATCATGGCAGATTTAATTTACAGAAAAACTGAGGATAGTTCACTTATGCACAAATTTAATTCTTACCATCAAAAGTCAGATTTAAGAGTTCTTTCTCCCAGGTTGCAAATTCAGTCACTGCACAGCTAGCTTCCTCCCGAATATATTCCAGACTGCTGAATAATGCAGGGCAGCAAGTGCTCTGGGTGCCAGAAACAGCAAAAGCAGCCTGTATATCCTGTAGTTGGACTATGGTTCTACGCAGGCAATTCATCCCAGAAGAACAAGTCTCAAAACATGTCCTGCCGAAAAACAAAGAAAAAGGAATCACATCGGTTCCACACAAAAGCAATTTCTACTACCACACTTGACATCCTGTTCACCGCCCCCCTTCTTTTGTATGCTCATCCCCTGTCTCATAATTATCCCCCCCCCCCCGCTCTTTCCCCTCCTCTGCCCCCTTCTACCCATTCCCCTCCCTCTGTTTTCATTCCTTCTTTTTCCTTACCTGGTGTTCTTTGGTTTCCTTATCATTTCTAGCCATTGTACTTATCTGTCAATTACCTCCCTTCACCTACACCAGACTTTGCCCCCCCCCGCACCTCTTTTCAGCTTTCTCTTCCCTACTCCATTCTGAAGAGGTATCCTAAACAAAAGCGTTGCCTGTCCATTCCATCCACATTTGCTGCCTAACCTACTGAATTCCTCTTGCGCTTTGTTCTTTGTTCAAGATTTCTCAGTAGTTTCTTGGGGCTCCTCAATGCTTCAGTGATTTTACCCTGTAAGCAATAGTACAGAGCTATACAGCATGGAAACAGTCCCTTCGGCCCAACTCGTTCACGCTGATCAAGTTGTGTAATCAAACTCGTCCTACTTGCCGACGCCAGGTCGATATCCCCTCAAACCTTAGCTATCTACGCAAAGATTATTCAATCAAGTTCTTGATTTAATATCCAACACAGCAGAGGGGAAATACAGGCCTTGCATCCAATCCACTGTTAACTCGGGATGCAAGGTGGAGTTAACAAGTGACAAAATTGATAGCAGGAGCTGCAGACGAGTCCCTTCAGTTTTCCTGATTGAAACTAGTTAGTGGGATTCAGCCCCTAATTGGCACTTCTGCTAGATGGAGGTGTTTTGCTCTAAAATTCCTATTTCCAGGAAAGGAAGAGTATGAACACAAATCTCCATATCTGTATATCAAGTATCCGAATTAGTGGGCCACGCTAACTGATATTTTTGTGAAATTACCACTTACCATGAATACAGCAAGGTTTTGCTAATTTCCTGGCTCATTTCATCTACTTCTGCCTTTACGACCTTGACGTCTTTCAGAGTGTTTGCGACCTGCTGGGTCACTTTCTTCCATAGTGCATCGCCTTGCCGCATTTTACATGCATCGGGTAAGTCATCGTCAACCAAGGGAGTTGGGAACGCAAGGTGCAGTTGGACAAAGTTCTCAAGCTGAGAGGATGCTGCCACATTGGCATCTCCCGAGTCTCCTCCACAACATTCCATTTTTTGAGTACCCATTGGATTGCCCTGAAGTGCTTCAGCTGGCTGGTCTTTTGGACAACACTGTAGAAACCACGAAGTTTGCTCCAAAGTCATCACAAGTTTCATTAAGAGAGTACGAAGTTGGTTCATCCAAAGCTTCACACCATTCTGAGGTGGGAGGGCTACATCATGATCCAGGAATCCTGCCAATCTCTTCCGAATTTCCTGGATGCTTTTCATCAGATGTCTGGTACAGATAATTGAATAGGATTCAGTGCAAGACTTAAATGTACACTTGGGTGTAAAAGCAGATAAATATAAAATTTTAAATAGACTTGCTCCAGTGGAATAGCGACAATGAGATAAGGGCTACATAAAGTACACACGGGGAAATTGAAAGTTTATTTACACCAATACAAAATATACCATTTCAAGCCGAGTTTTATACGGAGTGGTCAGTCAACATACCTTAAGCTGACCCACTGCTCAGTTAGTCTCGTTAGCCGCCGTCGTTGTTTGATCAACAGTTTCAAAAGATGAGCAATAAATCCTTGACAACGCTCGACAGCACCCAAGCCAATTTCCTACAAAACCCAAACAAAGAGAATATAGTAACAGCAAAGAACAACAAAATTCAATAGAATGTAGTAAGGGGCCTGTCCCACTTAGGCGTTTTTTTAGGCGACTGCCGGCGACCGCAACAGTCGTAGCAGTTCGCCGAAAAACCGGCGACTGGACCCCACCTACGACAATGTCTACGACAAGCTACAACAACCTGTCAGTCTGAAGAAGGGTCTCGACCCGAAACGTCACCCATTCCTTCTCTCCTGAGATGCTGCCTGACCTGCTGAGTTACTCCAGTGTTTTGTGAATAAATACCTTCGATTTGTACCAGCATCTGCAGTTATTTTCTTACACAACCTACCACCTAGTCGACGTCAAGCTACGGCAAGCTACCGACAACCCAATCGTCGCGACTTAGGACGTCCACCTACGACCGCACCTACGACCACACAGGCGGCAAACTACGACAACCGAAGTCAACCTACGTCTACCCGCGACAAGCTACGACCGTGTCGGCGACAACTGAAGACAATTCACGTCATTTTGGCCTCCGATTTTGACACCGGTACGTCGCCGGTTGACGTAGGTAGTGGCCAATAGAATTCAACAAAGTCAGAATTTTTAAACATTTTAAAATCCAGCGGCGACCAGAAAAACGCTACGACTCTTTGGAGACGACACACGACCGTACAGGCGACACCCTGGCGACTGTGTGGCGACAGCCTAGTCACCTGTAGCCCCCTAATAAATTACCTAAGTGGGACAGGGGTTTAAGGAGCAAGACTAAATTACAAGGCATATTTGACTGGGCGGCACGATGGCACGGCGCCAGAGACTCAGATTCAAGCCGTAATTGTAATTTGTCCCTAGTGTGCGCGTAGGATAGCGTTAGTGTGTGGGGATCACTGGTAGGTATGGACTCGGTGGGCCGAAAAAAACTGTTTCTGGGCTGTATCTCTAAACTAAACTCAGCAATATAGGTGGATACCACATGGACAGGTGACATTTTAAGTCAGTACCCTTCTTCAGTCTGAAGGTGGATCCCAACCTGAAACATCGCCTATCAATATACTCCAGAGATGCTGCATGATCTGCTGAGTTACACCAGCACTTTGAGTTTTACGCATGATTCCAGCATCAGCAGCTTCTCGTGTCAACACTTTCTCCAGGCTGAGTTCTGTTCAGCGCCAACTATCGCTGGGGACATTTTCACTATCAATTATTTTGAGATTCTGATCACTTACTAATCAGTGCTTTCTTTGTAATGATAAGTGCCACCATGGCATACCAGCATCTTTAACGAGTTAAAAACAGGTGTCTTTAATAATACCAAAAGATTACTGTTGTTTAAATATTAAAGTTTCTTAATTAAATTAAGCAGTCAGTCCCTTATACAGCATAAGCAGCTTAAATGATAATGATCCACCCTAGACACCAAGGGACAATATGCATAGGGGTCCTTTTTGTCTACAAATCAACACCACTGCTACCAATTATTACTGGGCTTCTGTTCGCTACCGATTGTCTTGAATTCATTACCTTCAGTTTGCTAGCAGAAAAGCTCTAATGGTAGACTACTATATACTTGTACACTATAGAAACATTTGCATTAAAACTACTTTCCTTTACAGGTACGACAGCATTGAAATACTTGCACAAATCATGCCATTAACATCACCATTTTCATTATTCTGACATAATATGAAGTGATCTACCACCAAGTTGACACATTACTAGAACTTTTCTCTTCTCGTACCTTCCCATCATAGGTTAACACATGAGCGTTTGTTGGCACTGGGCCTGTACTCGCTGGAATTTAGAAGAATGAGGGAGGACCTCATTGAAACGTACAGAATAGGAAAGGTTTGAATAGAGTGGATGTGGAGAGGATGGTTCCACTAGTGGGAGAAGCTAGGACTAGAGGTCATAGCCTCAGAATTAAAGGACGTTCTTTTAGGAAGGAGATTGAGGAGTCATTTCTTTAGTGAGAGGGTGGTGAATCTGTGGAATTCTTTGCCACAAATTCTACAAACTCATGCCCGCAGAGCCACAAGAGTCATTATTACCTTTGCAGGAGTACGCATCGCTGCCTGGAGACCAGCCCGCCGTGCCAGGGACTGATAGAAGTACTTCTGACAACCACCCCATGCAGCAGAGATTTCCTGGAACAGCCTGCAACATTAACAAACATCAATTCAAGACAGGCCCAACAGCAAATCATGAAAGAAAAGAGATTGTTCATTAAACTGAATTGCAGTCATAGTGTCGAAACAGGTCCTTCTGCCCAACTTGTCCACACCGACCAACATGCCCCAACTACACTAGTTCCACCTGCTTGTGTTTGATCCATATTCCTCTAAACCTATCCTATCCATGTACTTGCCCAAATGTTTTTGTTTTAAACCTGCCTCAACTACCTCCAATGGCAGCTTGTTCCATATACCTACCAGCCTTTGTGTAAAAAGGTTGCCCTTCAGTTTTCTATTAAATCTATGTATCACAAAAAGCTGGAGTAACTCAGCGGGTCAGGCAGCATCTCAGGAGAGAAGGAATGGGTGACGTATTCACAAAATGCTGGAGTAACTCAGCAGGTCAGGCAGCATCTCCAGAGAGAAGGAATGGGTGACGTTTCGGGTCGAGATCCTTCTTCAGACTGATGAAGATTAAATCTATGATTAAATCTATGTCCTCTGTTTTTTGATTCCCCTACTCTGGGTAGAAAGACTGTGCATTTGCCCTGTGTATTCCTCTCATGATCTGATACACCTCTATAAAATCACCACTCATCCTCCTAGGGTTCAAGGAATGAAGTCCTAGTCTGCTCAACCTCTCCCTATAGCTCAGATAATAGGTGCAGGAGTAGGCCATTCGGCCCTTCGAGCCAGCACCGCCATTCAATATGATCATGGCTGATCATCCAACTCAGTATCCTGTACCTGCCTTCTCTCCATACCCCCTGATCCCTTTAGCCACAAGGGCCACATCTAACTCCCTCTTAAATATAGCCAATGAACTGGCCTCAACTACCTTCTGTGGCAGAGAATTCCACAGATTCACCACTCTCCGTGTGAAAAAAAAACTTTCTCATCTCGGTCCTGAAAGACTTCCCCCTTATCCTTAAACTGTGACCCCTTGTTCTGGACTTCCCCAACATTGGGAACAATCTTCCTGCATCTAGCCTGTCCAACCCCCTAAGAATTTTGTAAGTTTCTATAAGATCCCCCCTCAGTCTTCTAAATTCCAGCGAGTACAAGCCGAGTCTATCCAGTCTTTCTTCATATGAAAGTCCTGCCATCCCAGGAATCAATCTGGTGAACCTTCTCTGTACTCTCTCTATGGCAAGAATTTCCTATAACACGGTGACCGAAACTGAACACTATACTCTAAATGTGACTTCCCCAATGTCTTGTACAAGTGTGACATGACCTCCCAACTTACTGATGAAGGCCAATATGCCGCAAGCCTGTGACACTACTTTCAAGGAACCCAATAAGCAAGGGATAGCATAGGAAGAAACTGCAGATGCTGCTTTAAATCAAAGGTAGATACAAAAAGTTGGAGTAACTCAGCGGGTCAGGCAGCATCTCTGGAGAAAAGGAACAGGTGATATTTTGGGTCGAGATCCTTCTTCAAGGAGAGTGATGTGTTTTTTGAGGAGTTGGGTGTCAGTTGAAGGAAGGGGGAAGGAAAAAAAATGGAGAAAGAATGCATTACAGGACCTTTGAAGAATTCTTTTGCCTGTCTACAACGAGATGTATATGTATCACAAACAACCCATCCCACAAACTCATCCAACCCACTCACTCCCAGGGACTGATGAATATTCACTTCATGACTGCACAGCAGCAGAATAACTCTGAGCCACCCATCATGTAGACACTGCCTGTGTTCAACAGATACAAGACACTGGATGTTTCTAGTTATATCCCACCCGCAATTAACGAGAGTAATTTTTTAAATTATGTAAACTAAAACAAAAAAGCTTTATTGTGAACTCTCCAGAATCCACTGGGAGCATACATTTTATCTAACTCATCACTGCTCTCAACCACATCCATTGCCGTTTTCACATCAAGTGGGTGCAGACAAAGCAGGTCCTGAAGATCCTTAGTTCGAGACCAAGCCAATCCTTTTCGGTAAGAAAGACCTGATGAAAAAAAGTAGACAACATGAAATATACTGCAGGCACATTTACAAAATCTTAACCTCCACGATACATAGTTTTCAAGGGTAAGGAAATTGTTATTTTATGCCTCTGCCATTAATCCCTTTATCTACCCACACTCTCTGTTGTTGACCAGATAACAATGATGAGCACAGTGAACCAAAATGACAGAAAAGATTTCCATGTCAGTAAGAAACCTGGATGTTTTAGTAGGCAATTTGACCAATTTTAACCAGCTATTAAGATAATGTTTTGAATTAACTACGGTTTCTTTAAACCTGGATCAGCAAAGTAAAAAAGATTATTTTTGAACATGAAATCACATTGATGACATTTAACAGCAAGTGACTCTTTTTAAATGAACCGTGCAATATTCAACACATTTAACTGACAACTGTACGGGAAGCCAGGTGATATGAATGAATGATACTTTATTTTCATTGATATGCTCCCTCAGCAAGGTGTCACATAGCATCTCAAACTTTCTGTGAAAGCAGCTACAAACTACTGGCATGCGTCTGTAGCATTGAAAGTTTGGAATACGCATACAAGGATGTGCACGTGTAGAAATTCTTGAATTCCCGGGTCAGATGGTCAGCTATTATCAAAACTGTGCTGCAGCATCAAGCTTCTTTGGAGTACAGTAGTGGAGTGCCAACTTCTCACATTTATCAGGGGCGGCAGACCTGGTGAGACCAGGGGTGTATGTGCAAGTCCATTCATTTCAATGGAAAGGCTTAAAAAGGAAAGGCAAATGGAGCACGAGTCATACAGCGTGGAAACAGGTCATTCGACCCATCATATTCACACTTGCCATGCCTTCTAAAAGCAATCTAATTTATGTTGTTTAATTTAGGTATACAATTTCCAGTAATTTTTTTTTTTTTAATGTTTAATCGTCTTCAAGGTTTGTCAATTCAGAAAACTTTTGGCAGAGGGACGTTTCACATCAAGAGCCCCTTGTTGCACCAGTAAGTTCTGAACCAACATTCTGCTGTGGCTTTCTCCAAAATATCTTGACCCACCATCTGCAGTTCAGTTATGCCATCCTTTAAAGTCAAAATAGTATAAACACTGGAGTAATTTTTCATCTGGCAAGGAAAGGCAACTGGTACTAGCAAATGTTCAGTTACAGGTTGAACAAATTCATGCAAGTTCCTAGATATGATTTAGTGCACTTACCAATCTCAGCAAGTTGTCTGAAGAGGTCTGCCAATGCTCTTTGCTTCTGCATCAAGATATGTTTGACTTCTGATCTCTGTACTTCCTTATCAGCATTCTGATTAACGGCAAGAGCCTGGAGATCTTGGACACCAGTAATAACATCTCCTATAAATATAAGCGTTTGAAATCTTTCAGTCTTTATTGGGAAGTCACTTGTGTTGCCACTTTCAGGGAGCTATGGACTAGGACCCTCTGTTGTTCAGCCATGAATGGTATATGTAATGTATCTATACTCTTCAGCAAAACTATTCCATTCCACGTTCTTAGATTGGATAAAGATGAACTTTCAGTGTATATGAACAAGATTCCTGCAGCAATTTATAAAACTATACTCTTAAAATAGATCAAGAGTTTAACTTGTGGAAGATGACAATTCAAGAAATTCCTGAAATACCACACGAGGAATCCTGAAGCTCATTATCCTATTAAGTGACTGTACCCTTCCCAATTCCACATTTTCCCTCCCGCAATATTTAGTCACACCTTTCCATCTCTTACTACTTAAAGAATGTCATCCCAATGTGCAGATGCAAGTGTTTTTATTCCTTCCAGATGTCATTTTCAAATCACCTAATTATTATAACTCTATGTTCCAACTAAAGCTTGGTACAACAATGAACGATTATCTTTGCACAACTCAAGTTTCAAAATGAATGTTTAAACTAATTGGTATTTCCATTTAGAACATATTCACACAGTTAGACACAAAATGCTGGAGTAACTCAGTGGGTTAGGCAGCATCTCTGGAGAAAACAAATAGGTGGAACCCTTCTTCAGCTGATGAAGCTTCACCTATTCTTTTTCTTCAGATATGCTGCCTGGCCCGCTTTATTACACCAGCATTTTAGACAATAGACAATAGACAATAGGTGCAGGAGTAGGCCATTCAGCCCTTCGAGCCAGCACTGCCATTCAATGCGATCATGGCTGATCACTCTCAATCAGTACCCCGTTCCTGCCTTCTCCCCATACCCCCTCACTCCGCTATCCTTAAGAGCTCTATCCAGCTCTCTCTTGAAAGCATCCAACGAACTGGCCTCCACTGCCTTCTGAGGCAGAGAATTCCACACCTTCACCACTCTCTGACTGAAAAAGTTCTTCCTCATCTCCGTTCTAAATGGCCTACCCCTTATTCTTAAACTGTGGCCCCTTGTCTGGACTCCCCCAACATTGGGAACATGTTTCCTGCCTCTAATGTGTCCAATCCCCTAATTATCTTATATGTTTCAATAAGATCCCCCCTCATCCTTCTAAATTCCAGTGTATACATTTTGTGTTTATCTATGGTATAAACTAGTATCTGCAGTTCCTTCCTGCACATACTCACACAGTTAAGGAGTGCCTGCTAATTGTGAGGGTTGGGAATGCATAGCTTCATCTTTAGATACCTGTAAATTGATCCAAACTTTCCACCAATTTTGGAAGGGAACTTTTCATCACCAGTGCCAAGCACATTTTCCTCATCTTTTTACAAAGCACCGGCAGGCGGGCCTGAAGAGAATTTGCATCTTTACAGAGAATGCTTTTTTCCACGTCCAGAAAAATCGCCTGAAATGTCAGAAATCGAAGAATGCATTTAAGTTAAACAACAGCGATCTAATGATGGATGAATATTTTCCCAGCTTGCAGCAAAAGATGTGACATCAGTTATAATATCTTGCTTTCAAAATTTCCATGATGTTCAACTGTAACCAGGCTGCCGTGCAAACAAGTATTTGAAAACCCAATAAAAGTTTATACTATCAAGACAATTAATTCACAACAAAAATATTCTTGCTCAAGTTGTAATTATCTTTTTTTTTCTTCAAAATTCTTCTAAATAAGATTTAACATAGGTATCAAGGTTAATATATTCCGATAAAAGCAGGACGATCTAATGTTCTTCGACCAACCCGAGCAAACGGCATTATTTTCATTTTCTTCTGGCACAAGAGTGGCAGAGACTTTCTTGGAAGGAAATCAAATTGCTTTATCAAGAGATAATTTTGCATATGGAAAGAGGGAAGGCAATTTAGTGCTTTTGAGGTATTGCTACTATAATGTAAAAGATTACTGCATGTTACTGCAAAAGGAACAGGAGGCCATTTTTCATGACAATGGAGATTACTTTTACTGCACTTCTTCCAAATAGTTCCATGGGACCTTCACTTGTGACACAAACATGACTTGGTGTCAATGTCTCATCTCGGAAACTACTATCAGTGTCAAAGTCTCATGTCGAAAACGACCATGAGTATCAATGTCTCATCTTGAAAACTACGATTACTCCCTCAGTATTTCACTTGATTCATTGTTGGAGGTGTGTAATTGAGAGTAATAATTGCCAGCAGACCCACTGCTGGCATTTGAAAAGATCAAAGTAACCAAAGGAAAAGCATAAGAAAATAACTGCAGATGCTGGTACAATATATCGATTTATTCACAAAATGCTGGAGTAACTCAGCAGGTCAGGCAGCATCTCGGGAGTGAAGGAATGGGTGACGTTTCGGGTCGAGACCCTTCTTCAGACTGACCCGAAACATCACCCATTCCTTCTCTCCCGAGATGCTGCCTGACCTGCTGAGTTACTCCAGCATTTTGTGAACAAAGGAAAAGCATCATGTGCTGAAACCATGATAAGTAAAAAAAATATGCATGTACAGTTTCTAAACTGCAAATAGTGGTCATTAAAGTAACAGATATCAGAACCTAGCATTCTACATTAGAAAGCCAAAGGATTTATAAATAATAATTGAATCTTGACAATTTTCAACTCTTAATCTGCTTTAATATACCTTGTTCGAAATTACCTCATTATTGACCAACACATAATAAATTCAAAGTCTGCTAATGCGACAAAGTTTCCATTTACATACCTGTGTTAGATCTGATTTTTCTGTGAAAACTCTCTTTAGGGTACAATTCAGCCTCTCTACCTTGGTCCATTTCTGAGGGTCAACACCACCCAAGTCTCCAGACGTACCCATCTCTGTTAATTCTGGACGGCATGGCTTCTGCAGAACGGTCTCAAACTTCTTCATCAACCTAAACAAGGTCCTATGGGCACACACAAAGTTATTAAGGCAGATAAATCTGGAGTACCGCGTCAGTTGAGGACACGGAATAACATGCATTATATATTGACCTGGAAACAGAGATTGTACGCTCGCTGGAACAACAGGCTTAGTTAGATGCATCATGAGGACTGGTAGCAGAAATGTTGCTGCTCTGCATTTTGTTTAGGCAATTAAGTGAAATCAGAGACTACTTTCCTCCCCAGAGGGACCTGGAAATTAAAACTAATGATTCCAAGTTAACTGAAAGTTTGCGTACACTGATACACAATCACTGGTACACAATACAACTATTTAGGTGCATGGAACAAATTCTGTAAATAGGGTTGAGCAGTTGAAAGAATGAACTCTACTCCTATAATTGTTAATATGAACAATAACATTTAAATACATTTCCAAGTTTTATTATCATCACACTATTCTGCAGCAGAATTTCAGAAAGGTCTCTCCCACACATCCCTCTCACCCTGGCCACAAACTCTTTGAAGCATTTCTGGAAGGCGACTCCGGACTGTCAAAGCCGCCACAGCCAGACATAAAAACAGCTTTTTTCCACGAGCAGTAGCCCTACTCAACAACCAAAAGTCTGTAGCCTCCTTTTGCCCTGGTGTTTTATTTTATTCTTCACATGTTTAAATTATGTTTTATTCTTGTTTACTGTATGTCGTGTTGTTACTTGCGAGCAAAGCACAAAGGCAAATTCCTTGTTTGTATAATTCCTTGTATGGCTAATAAAATGTATTCAATTATTCATTATTCACATGGTCATTTACCTGTGATCACAGCCAATAATATCTATCAATCAGCAAAAATCTCAGGCACCTTGTCAAAGGTGACCATAAACTTCAAAGAAACCCTCGCCAATTATGATCTCCAAATAGGCCTGGGTTCAACTGATAGTCTGACAAGAGTGAGGTGTCCACACTTTGGTATGTCAAACCATGGCAGGACTTACACAGTAAATGGGAGAGCTCTGGAGAATGTTGCAGAACAGAGAGATTCGACAGTACCGGTTAATGGCTCCCTGAAAGCAGTGAGTCAAGTGGACTGTGCCGTGAAGGTGGCATTTGGTACGCTTGTCTTCAATGGAATGAATAGAGTGTAAAAGTTGGAACAGCATGATGCAGCTGTACAAGGTGAGACCATACTTGGAATACTGTGCGCAGTTCTGGAAGTATGTCATTGCAGAAGAGATTCACCAAAACGTTACCTGGGCTTGCGGGTTTGAGTTATAGGGAAAGTTTAGATAGGCTGGGACCAAAACTGAGGCGTAACCTTATTGAGGTTACGTCCAAAGATAGTAGAGCAGAGCAAGATAGACCACTCGACCCTAAAAACCGTAGTATGTCATGGCACCATTTTAGCAGGCAGAAACTTGCAGAAACATTTAAAAAGAAAAATAACAAAAATCTGTACAAGATCATGAGGGGCATGGATAAAGAGAACACAGACTTTTTCCCTCAGAGGATTCTAAAACTATCAGGCATTGGCTTAAGGTGAGAAAGGAGAGTCAGCTCTCGATGGTTTTCTACATTAGTTTGTACAAGTACCAATTAGCAGCATTTTAAAATCTCGAACACCTTAAATTACCTGTGCGTCTTCTCCACTGACTGCTTTACAGCCCAGTAACTGACATCATTCCATCGGCTGACCCTGATGTAGTCCTGCACACAGACATGATCAAATTAGAAGGGGAATTGACAATAAAACATCAAGCAGCACGACACTTCTAAACCCAAAAGATAAACCAATTTAAGGCATCACCTTGACAGAGGAGGTCATACCAGAGATGCATGATGGTTTACCAGTTTTCTAAAGTACAGGACTTTCAATCTTAAAAGTTTTTCTGCCCTGTAAACACTGATGCAGGATGCCAGTTTTCCTGAAAAACTGGAGATCTTGTGAGAAGCTCTGCCAATCACCAGGATAACTACAAACCTGCCCAAGCATCAGTTGATGATATCGGAGTCTGGGTGGAAGCACTGTGTGATGCGGTAAGTGGGAGTAGTGCAACGCTCTGAGCCCAAGGACCTCGTGCTAAACACCATCTCGATGCCCACACGCACCAGCCTGAGCAAGTCTCTTGCCAGCTCAGGCTTCAATTTCACAGCTCTTAGAGATCTGGTGCAGGCAAACAGCTGCAAGATTCTTTGAATTACGGCCCTCGCCTAGACCCTCTCCAAGTTGTTCTGTCGTTATAGATGGGCATGTGTGCGTGAACCCGAGGACTGCTAAAACTAAAACAAAACTAATTTGGGAGAAGTTGGGCAGGCCAAGACTTTATTTTTTGAAACACAGGACGACAAGAGGTGATCTTATTGAAGTGTATAGGGTCATGAGGGGAATAGATAGAGTGAATGCCAGAGTAGGGGGATCAAGAACCAAGGGACATAGGGGAAAGATTTAATAGGAAACTGAGGCAACTTTTCTCAACGGTGGGTATATGGAACGAGTTGCCAGAGGTGGTAGTTGAGGCAGGTACTATAACATTTAAAAGGCATTTGAGCACGTATGTGGATAGGAAAGGTTTCGAAGGACATGGGCCTAACAAGGCAAGGTGTGACTAGTAAAGATGGGGCATCTTGGTTGGCATGGACAAGTTGGGCCGAAGGGCCTATTTCCATGCTGTATGACTGACTCTAACACACCCTATAAGCAAATAAACATTAACAAACAACCTTCCCCTTACACTCAACTGTCTGAGTCAAACAATTTTTCAATCATCTGCTTTGAGGAATTTCAGTCACACTGGCGAACATATTCAACACCCTCTCATTGTTACCTTCAATTCTTTCTCTATAGGACTGCGGCATTCAGTTAATTTAGCTTGAATGGTCTCCGAAAATTGCTTGTAGTAGTTGTATAAATTCCAGAGTAAACTGCACAAGGCATCTGTGACAAAATAATTTTCTCGTCAAAAGTGTTTACAGGTTCATGATTTAATGAACAGCTAAAAGAAATACATATCTCTGCTCAATCAACAATGTATAAATTGTCCAAACATCAATATAAATGCATTGCCTAGTGCCTTGCATCTTTCCATTATTTATTGATGACTACTTATAATCAAAACAAAACATTTAGAATAAATGCTTTCAGAAATAAGTGCAAATAAGTGCAAATGCTTTCAGAAATAAGTGCCAAATTGGCCAATTCCACCCCAGAAGATGATTTCTATACAGTTGCGTTTCAGCTCTACTACCTCTGAAGTATATACCTGTTCCTTAACTCCCTTGCAAACTGCTTGTTTGAACTCGCTCCGGTAGACACGGGTTAAATAAACTGCAACTTATGTGGAACTCCACTCTTATTCCATCTCACACTAGGTTCTGGACATTAATTTAAGACTTCAATAGACACCCATGGTGTTCTAATCCTTTCAATCATGTCCGAATTAATTCTGCAAGTGATTCTACCCACTTCCACATTAAAACACCAGCTCTTTCTCATCCTGTCCAGTTCCACTATGTTGATCAAACACATCATAAAACAACCCCATGCTTATAAATCACCAGATTTCCTAATTATTTTGCGCAATGCAGTTGGTAACTAAATGGCACTGTTGAATTATTTTCTTATTATCAGGACAGTAGTTATATAAACAATGCCATACAGATTTTTAAATAGAAAAAATATCATACGGTCATAAGGGATACTAGTAGAATTAGGCCATTCGGCCCATCAAGTCTACTCCACCATTCAATCATGGCTGATCTGTCTCTCCCTCCTAACCCCATTCTCCTGCCTTCTCCCCATAACCTCTGACACCTGTACTAATCAAGAATCTATCTATTTCTGCCTTAAAAATATCCACTGACTTGGCATCCACAGCCTTCTGTGGCAAACAATCCCACAGATTCACCACCTTCTGACTAAATACATTTCTCCTCATCTCCTTCGTGAAAGAACGTCCCTTAATTCTGAGGCTATGACCTCTAGTCCTAGACTCTCCCACAAGTGGAAGCATCCTCTCCACATCCACAGACATATCAAGGGCCTATTACTGTAACACACATTTCTATCATGCAGATAGTTACCTTTTCCTTCCTGCTCTGGGGCTGCCACAACATGACAATGAAATGCTAGCAGCATCGACAAGCGAAAGTGAAACTCTGCCAAGGTGGCTCCTTCAATGAAAACTTGCAGAGTGCTGATAATTTCTGACAGTTTCATCCCATCTTCCACTTCTGTACAGAGTCATAAAGGCACAGGTAAAAAAATAGAAACACTTGTTAAGACACTCACACCCATCAACGTCCTCGTGTCAGTCGGGAGTACCCAGATGGCGGAATGTGCCAGGGCACCAACAATAAAGCATAAGGAGGGGGGAGGGGGGGGGGAGACAGACTTCAGGTAAATCTTGAAGATATATCCAATCCAGGGAACCCAATACAGTTAGTGAACATGTTCCTCAATAGCCCATTTTTATTTTTATTTTTTTCATATATATATATATATAGATAAAATTATAATATATTATAATATAATATATATATATTAAAAGTAAAACTGGGCTAATGAGGAACATGATTACAAACTTGATTGAGTTTTTTGAAGAGACTACAAAATGAATGAAAAAAATAAGGCAGTGGTTGTTGTTTACCAAAGATAATAGAGCAGAGCAAGATAGACCACTCAACCCTAAAAACCGTAGTATGTCATGGTGCCATTTTAGTAGGCAGAAGCATTTTTAAAGAAAAATGACAAAAATCTGTGAATTGATAGATGAGATATATTCTGCATTTTTATGGTATCATCACACATACTGTTCCCCCAAAACACTGATTACACTGCGAGAGGCATAGCGAACAGCGGGTTTTGCTTACTAAAATGGCGGATTTTCCGCTCCTTTGTGTACTACATTTCATAGGCGATTTTGACAGAGTGGTTCATCTTGCTCCTCTCGTATCTTTGTTGTTTACATACCAAGGTCCCTCATGGTGGCTAATTGATTCAGAGATTAAGATACATGGAACCCATATGACTTGATAATTTGGATTCAGAACTGGCTTACACATAGAAGATTGGGGTTAGAGGTGAAACGGTATAATTCTCATTGTAGGTCTGTGAACGGTATGGTTCCATAGGGATCAGTGCTGGGACCTCTGTTTGTGATTGGTGCAGTTGTAGGCAGTGACGATGATTGTCAAACAATATTGCAGGATATAGATCAGTTACAGATATAGGCAGAGAAATGGCAGATGGAGTTTATTCCTTACAATTGTGAGGTTTTGCACTTTGGGAAGTCAAATGTCAGGGGAAAGTTCTACAGTTAATGGCTGGACCCTTAACAGCATTGAAGTATGGAGGAATCGTGGGGTCCAACTTCTTTGCTTCCTGAAACTGGCAAGACAAGTTGATAGAGTGGTAAAGGCGGAATATGTTATACTTGCATTCATTAGTCACGGCATTGAGTAGGAGAGTCAGTAAGTAATGTTATAGGTTTATTAAACTTTGAATAGACTGCATTTGGAGTATGGTGTGCAATTCTGGTTGCCTCATTACAGGAAGGATGTGAAAGCTTTGGAGACTGTGCAGAAGAGGTTAACCTGGATACTGTCTTGACTACCAGAGGAAATGGCTCCATGAGGATATCCCAGAGTCTGGTGAGAGTGTGGACGGCTTTCTGATTGTTTGGGTGGACAGGGACTGCAGAGGGCGTGATAGCAGTCGGTACAACTCTGGTCACATCATGGTGAAGGAGCGTGTGTGTGGCCCGGACATTGAACTGATGGCTGTGAGTCTCCGCTTATGCTGTGTGCCCTGGGGATTCTCACACGCCACTGTGGTGGCTGTTTAAGTCTTTGTTTCATTTTTATGTAGTTATGTATCTAGTTGCTTTTTTGTATGACTGTTGGCACATCAAATTCCTTGTATGTTTACATACTTGGCTAATAAATTAATCACAATTACAATTAGTGGGTATTAGCTGCAAGGGACAAACTTGGATTGGTTTCTCTGGAGCATCGAGGTTAAGGGGCGACCTGATAAAGTATATAAAAGTATGAAAGGCATAGATAGGGTAGACAGTCGGAATCTTTTCCTTCCCAGGGTGGAAAAGACTAGAGGGGCATAGGTTTAAGGTGAGTGGGGTAAAGTTTAAACATGTACGGGTAAGGTTTTATTTAGTGTGGTGGGTGTCTGGATTGTGCTGCCAGAGGTGGTGATGGAAGCAGATACAACAGGCACATGAATATGCCTGTTGGAATGGAAGGATATGGATCACATACAGCAGAAGAGATTAATTTAAAGTTGATATCATGTTTGGCACAGAAATTGTGGGATGAATTGTCTGTTCCAATGTTCAATATTCCCAAAGTTTCAAATATAATATTGAGCTGCTCAGGTGTGATCAAAGGCAACTGAAAGCGACCATTTGATTCATTAAAAGGTTTCCAAATATTTTGTCTTCATGAAAATTAATGCAATCTCTGTACTACCTTTCACATTTTCTTCAGCTTGCTTCTGAAGGTATTTTTCAACCAACTGATAAATTGAAAACCAATGTTTGGTTGATTTCTCCATTTGTCTTTTCCTCACAATGTCAAGACTACTATACCAGCAGCTGTGGACAGATTTAAAGTAGAGTCACAATTTGATCATCTTGAAATTTATGCTTAAACTCCAAACACAACAACAATATACAACAGTTGAGAAAAGCACCAGGGATTTTAAAATTTTTAAAAAATTGTTCTCAATTAATAACGAAAGCCACTCGTGAGGATTTAATTTGACTAACCTGCAAGTGTCAACTCCTGCAGCTCCTGAGAAAAATGTCAGATAAACAAGCCACTTTTTCATCCACTCCTTTCACACTGGCCAATTTTACAAAGGCCATTTATCCTACAAACCTGCACATTTTTGGAATGTGGGAGAAAACCGGAGCACCCGGAGGAAGCCCACGCAGTCACAGGGAGAACGTGCAAATTCTACATAGTGGTACAGAGGTCAGTGTCTCTGGTGCTATGAGGCAGCAGCTCTACCAGCTGCACCATTTTGCTGCTGTTCCCACCTTAAGAACCAACCAGGTTCTTACTGGATTCAATAAGATTCAATATTCCATTCAATATGGATAACAATATTTATACACATGGATTGACACCATCGGCTCAGGTTTTGGAAAATTATTTTTCAGCTTCTATCTTAACTTCATCTCACTGCTACCATCAGGAAGGTGGTGCAGGATCCCAAGAACCATTACCTCCAGGTTTATGAACAGCTTCTTCCATCAACCATCGGGTTCTTGAAACACTTGGTACAACCCTATCTCAGCACCAAACTAGTATGGACTTCACACTACTACTTTGGCTTGCTCTATCACTATCTGGTTTACCAAAAATAACAAAATTTATTATATATCGATGTGTTGTGTAATTATATTTAATGCGTCTGTAAAGGAACAGAAAGTAATTTCTGTGGGCGGCACGGTGGCGCAGCGGTAGAGTTGCTGCCTTACAGCGAATGCACGCCGGAGACTCGGGTTCGATCCCGACTACAGGTGCTGTCTGTACGGAGTTTGTACGTTCTCCCCGTGACCTGCGTGGGTTTTCTCCGAGATCTTCGGTTTCCTCCCACACTCCAGAGACGTATAGGTTTGTAGGTTAATTGGCTGGGCAAATGTAAAAATTGTCCCTAGTTGGGTGTTGGATAATGTTAATGTGCGGGGATCGCTGGGCGGCGCGGAGCCGGTGGGCCGAAGGGCCTGTTTCTGCGCTGTATCTCTAAATCTAAAAAAAAATCACTGTTCTGGTCCCAATGCATGATAATTAAATACTGTTGTCTGTATACCATTAGACTACCTTAATGGCAAGTCATTATCCCTCTTGTTCTAACTCCTCTGCAAAGCCAGAATCATTAAATTCTTAGTAGAAACAAGGAATTGCAGATGCTGGTTTGCAAAATCAGTCACTTAAGGTGGAGTAACAGCGGGTCAGGCAGCGTTTCGGATCAGGACCATTCCTCAGAATGTCTGAAGAGTTTGGACCCAAAACGTCACTTATCCATGCTCTCCAGACATGCTGCCTGACCTGCCGAATTACTCCAGCATTTTGTATCTTTTTTACAAAGTTGTTTCACACTCCTTCAATTCCTCTCTGGATATAACTGCAGTAAACAGGCATCAAATTAAGTCTATGCCACCATTTATTTGAAGTCCTTGACACATGTCACGAATCTTACTTTAGCTCCAGTTTACGCCACTGGATAATTAGATGGGTAACGGCATCGAGGCGTTCTCGCAAGGACACAGATCGACTAGCGTTCTCTTCCCAGTCCTACAAAACAGAATGTGGAAAATTATCCAGGGAGTAAACATCATTGGAGCACATTTTGATGGATTGAAATGAGTGGCTGTTGGGAGTTTGGAGCTGGCAAAGGAAGAATGGCTTACCTGGGCTTTGCTCAAGAGGATCTCCATACCATGCAAGAATTTTGCCAAAGCACTGGAAATGGGAAAGCCTTGAATTCTGTCCATTACGACCAACAACTATAAAGCAAAAAAAAAAAAAAAAGATCAGTCTGCTCTGAATTTCATGGCTCACAGCTCACATAATCAAGCCTAGCATAACTTTCAATCTCAAGAAGATGCCTGCTGACATGTGAAATTGAAACTTTAAAATCCAATTTCTGTCATTAGGGAAAACCAAATTAATTGCTAGATTAGAACTTCAGATATAGCAGCAACGTTTGGATATCCATAGGAAACACTGAAATATAGCAGCTTAAAGCAATAGAAGGCATTTTGCATAATGGAAATTACAAAATTGCACTTGTCATTTGCTTATTGCGTTGGTTCACTTTCTTCATAAAGCCTGTCTAAACCAAGATTCACTGAGCATGGGTCTGAGATCTCGATGTATCAAGAAGGCATTCAGCATGGTCATGATGTTCAAAACAAACCAGGCAATGCAAAGAATGCTATGACCAGATTCTCCTTACCTGCAACAGCACTGGATGTTCAGGCCAATCTATCAGTAATTCCTTCACTTTTTGGGTTAAATTTCTCAGAACAGGTAGACATTTCTTGACCTCGGGAATATTTGGATGGTGATAGAAGTCATATGTTTCCTCCTGGGGCAGGATGAGCTCACAGGCTCCTTCCCCAGAAACAGCACTTTGGATGAGGGAACTCATCAGCAACTGACTGCCATGAAGTTGTCCACTCAAGGAAGCATCTAAAACCAAATAAATAGTGCACGTTAATGAAAACAATTTATCATCAACAACATTATCACAACTAGCATATTCAGACCAAGCTCCCAATTTTCAGTTTCCAAGGTTTAATTTTCATTTATATTTCTTTTGAGGGAAATAATTTGGCAGAGAACTTCTGTTCCAGAAATCTTATGCTCCACAATTATTTTTATCCACCAATTTCACAACACCCCCCGCCCCCCAGCATTTCAGCAATACCTAATGTTCCGACATTCGATCAACTGGACTTTCCAACCACTTGGGATAAAAGTCTTCAATCGTTTAATTACCCTCAAATAGCAAGAAATAAATCAAATTAATATACACTTGAATCAAAGACATTCTACTCATTTCTCCTTGGGAGACTAATTCTATCGAGTTTCATTCGCCAAAACATTGTTCTGAAGGGGGTTTTGTTTCAGCAACCAATTGCCTTGTCAGCTCAGCTATTTTAGTCAAGAATAAAACTGGTTACCATCTACCATATTCTAATACTTCCAATGATAAAAATAATTAAATTCACCCTAAAATTTTCCACCCTAAGATTGCCAAAGTTACACCATTGCATGTCGTAACCAAATCTTTTAATTCCTTGATTTTCATTGCTCTTCTGCATCCTAAAAATTATTTTCATATTACAGAGGTAACCAAAACTATACTCTGTCTGTATGGTAATGTATTAGCACAATATTACATGTGCAATATTACACCAACATTATTATTATACTGTATGTGTAACAATATTACACGTGCATATTACACCAACATGTGCTCTCTCATTTTATCCAATGCTATCAAACATTGGCAAGATAAATTCAACTTCACAATATACAGTCATTGTTTAAATGGAACAAATGATGCACACAAAAAGACAAGTTTTCATGAACATTGCCATCTAAACAAAATGGCATCTTCCATTTGCAATTAAATTGCAATTTAAAAAATTTACAGCCCAACCATATTGAACGCCGCAGGCAACTAAATTCTCTTACATTTAGAATCCATCATCTTCATTCGCTTTAAGCGGGTACCATCACAATATTTTAAAGAAACATTTAGATGGGTATGTAGATAGGATAGATTTAGGGGAAAATGCTCCAAACACAGGCAGGTGGAACTAGTATAGATGGGACATGTCGGACGGTGTGGGCATGTTTGGCCAAAAGGGTCTGTTTCCACACTGTATGACTCTATGACTAAATACACAACAACACAAGAAACTAGAATCATATACATTTTCCCAATGAACTGATTTAAAAATCTGTGCAATAAATGAGAACACACTGCAATAATTAACCAGGCTCACCAATGAGAGAATAGAACTGTGTGATTAGCACAGCAGCTGTATGATAAGAGGACACTAAAGCGCCAATGTAATCACTGCTCTGGTGAGCAGGCGCGCCCTGGTGGTACCACAGGGATTGTGCAAAACCCAAATACATTTGCTGGTGAATTTTTATCAACATCTGAATTGAACTTGGCGAGATTGGTGCATGGTGTCCTGCTTTAGCGTCTAAGGTCTTAACTTCAGTGTCCATCTCTTCTTGTTCAAGACTGGGCTGGGATGTAATATCAGTGAAATCCTGTAGAAGGAAGAAAAATTACTACATTAAATAGCAGGCAGGGGAGGGTTTAGCTTTGCATATACATTGTGCAAAAACCCTGAAAATTCACACGCATGGCAATCCCACCCTTAAGCCATGTCAGTAAAACTATTCAACTTTAATGTACAAGTTACTTTGTCTACTGTAATACAAATTACAGTACTACAAACAAACACGGGATCCAAGTGAAATTCGTTGTATCTTGATTGCAAGGTTTTTCACCCTACCTTGCTATATTGTGGGAAATTCTGCCTGAACTCCTGTTCTTCCTCCTCTACCTCTGAAAGGCCATGTTGCTTACTCCTGTACTTGTACAGGCTGGCTTCCTGTTCCTCCTTCAATCGCCTGCGTTCTTCTTGCTCATCCCAAGCATTTACCATTGCCTTTTATACAAAGCAAAATGATTCAGGTTACAAATAATTAATATGGTTTTGTTCATCGCAGCTAACCACAAAGAATCCATTGCTCCAGTTTAGATACCATTTCGATCGTCACAGGTTTACACAAAACAATCCTTCATGTACCATCAATATTATTTCCTTTACTGGTTAATCAACAGGTGGATGTTCAGATATCTTAAACCACACCACAAATGGAGAAATGCAAGTTCTATCAACATGTCCTGGATTGAGATGAGCCAAGTTCAGTTCAAAACGAGATTTAAAACCAAAAAGGCAGTATTACACCATGTGTGTGTATAAAATTATGAGAAGCATATTTAGGATAGACAAAACATTTTTACCAGCATGGAAAAAAAATAATCAAATATTAGAGGGCATAGCTTTAAGGTGAGAGGGGCAACATGCATTTTGATTTCCCAATATATATATATATATATAATTAGCAAATGGCATAAAAGACAATTGCATTTCAATTACTTGAAGTATGTGCCTGAGAAGTTGCAGTGAATCCTGATCCAGTTCGCCCATGGAAAGTATGTGGCAATGCAAGTATCGTAGAGCATTCATTAGTAGCTGTTCTTGTGTTGGCAGCACTCTTTGCTCCTTGACCAGAGTCTTCTCATCAGATTTTGCTGGCAAGCTCTTACCCAGGAGCTGAACAAGCCCTTGTATTGTTTCCATGAAAGTCTTTGAACATAACGCTTCTGCAAGGCTCAGGTAGGTTGGGAATTCAAGGCTGAC
This sequence comes from Rhinoraja longicauda, assembly GCF_053455715.1. Lineage (NCBI taxonomy): Eukaryota > Metazoa > Chordata > Chondrichthyes > Rajiformes > Arhynchobatidae > Rhinoraja > Rhinoraja longicauda. Next base: position 72,908,012 of record NC_135957.1, on the reverse strand, counting down.
GGAAGGGAAGACCAAAAGGCAAGTGACAAGCCGAGTAAGATCAGCCTGGTTGACAAACTTGTGATTTAATGCAAGATGAACTTCCGATGTCAGAAGTCTCATGCCGTGCTGCATTTGCAAGACTGCAGCATTAAGAGGCTCGACAACATCGGGGTATTGCCAGTACTCTTCTGCAATTCGCCTCCTGAAATGGTGCTGGGATTGCTGCCAAGCCGCCTCTTCCTTCAACATGGTCTGGAAACTCTGCCGGGTTTTTGGTCGCTTTGCCAGCAAATGTTGCAGCAGACGCAAGAGGAGGATTTTGATTCTTGAACCGTGTCCAATACTCAATATGTAATGATGGATGTCCTGGTATAAACGTACGTACTGCGGCACATTGGGCCGATGTGCTTGCTTTCTGGAAAGTTCTGCACCCTTCTCTTTTAGGTGTTTGATTCTCTGCTGCAAAAACCTATGACACATAAAATAATTTTAAAATCAGTGACTCTGAAAAGCAGTATAGGAATGAAAACAGCTTTATAGATGCAATCAACATAACCACACACAGCATTTACACAACCATCACTGCCCCTCACCCAATGCTTCTAAATGTATCAACTGCGCTATGGTACAAACCAAAATAGGGAAACTGTGAAACAAGGCGGCACGGTAGCGCAGCGGTAGAGTTGCTGCTTTACAGCGAATGCAGCGCCGGAGACTCAGGTTCGATCCTGACTACGGGTGCTGCACTGTAAGGAGTTTGTACGTTCACCCCGTGACCTGCGTGGGTTTTCTCCGAGATCTTCGGTTTCCTCCCACACTCCAAAGACGTACAGGTATGTAGGTTAATTGGCTGGGTAAATGTAAAAATTGTCCCTAGTGGGTGTAGGATAGTGTTAATGTGCGGGGATCGCTGGGCGGCACGGACTTGGAGGGCCGAAAAGGCCTGTTTCCGGCTGTATATATATGATATGATGATATGATATGATATGATATGATAGGGCACAAGTGATCACAACAACACCTATTCCACAGATGGAAACCAGGACATACTAAGCAGAGACAAGTCCTGCTATTAGTTTCATTGTGAAGTTGAATAATTGAGGCCATTTTTTTCTCACCAGAAGCAAAATAGGCCAACATTTTAAGTTCAGAAGTTCAAGGAGCAGAATTAGGCCATTCAGCCCGCCAAGTCTACTCTGCCATTCAGTCATGGCTGATCTATCTTTTCCTCTCAACCCCATTCTCTAGCCTTCGTCCCATAACCCCTGACACCCTTACTAATCAAGAATCTGTCAATCTCTGCCTTAAAAATATCAAATTGATTTGGCCTCCACAGCTATCTGTGGCAATGAATTCCACAGATTCACCACCCTCTGACTAAAAAGAGGTTAAAACCAATGATACTCACGCACACCCCTTTCGGACAACATACTCATCAACCCAAAACATGAACTGCATTTCTCTCGCTGGATGTTCCCTGACCTATAGAGTATTCCAAGCACTGTGTTTAGTTCCAAGTCAGTGATGGCAGAAAACTTTCAGCCCGAGAAACAACAGTGTGGAAGTCATGGACTAAAAGTAAATATTTTACAAGCTGGAAGAGTAAAAAAAAAGTCAATGCGGTACCTAATTCTGGGATGGCAATGCTCATTCTCTCCATCCTGTGAATGTTCTCGGCCAGTGAATAACTTTTCTGATAGGTTCCGGCATTTCCACTCAGTCTCCAATTGTTGTAACTAGGAGGGGAGTGAAATTTAAAAATAAATAAAAATTAAATTTGCAATAATTGATATTTACTGGTAACCTTCAAATGTCTGAAGGGAAAACAGAACAGACAGCTTCAAATATCATTTATAAAGTGCTATCATTTATCAACCACACTGAACAGCAATTAAGGATTTGAATGGACAATTGTTTGTTTCACCCACAAGAATCTTCCAAACATTGAATTATCAATGGGAACGAGTAAGGTAGCTCTTACATCCACATTGTACCCAGCATCAAGGAGATCATTAATCAATTTATCAACTTTTGAAAATAATGCGAGAACGTGCATGCAATTGCATGGAATTTATAACGTTCACTCAAATTTCTGGGACAGGGGTCTTAGTTTAACCAATAATCTGAATGACACCAGTGCTCTTATTATGCGTAGGCTGTCATGTTTGGCATAAACATTGTGGGCCGAAAGGCCTGATCCGGTGATGTTCTATGTTTGGCAAATAAGGTTCAGAGGTTCCAATTCCCATGCGTTTTCAGTAGCTCCAACAAGTTAAGATTACATTGGAAATTGCATTATCATGGGATTTTCTCCTAAACAGCTCAAAATATCTTGTCATCCAGTTGAGTGAAACCTGTTTTACTTTTTGAAATCAGTAAATGGATCATTTGTCAATTGTTAGTCTGATGACTGATGGTCACTTCTTTGGAACTTGCATGTGGACATCCTGAGAAGCTCTCAATTTTCTCCCATGTCTTCCTCCTGTACCTTCTGACCTACGCGAGTCTCTAAGACATCGCTCGTATCAAAGATGGTGCCTCATCACAACCAACGATCTGTTAATAGTCAAATAGCTCAATTTTCACAGTAAAGTATTGAAAAAATGTTCAATTTTGAAAATACCATAATTCAAGCTCTTTCTACAATTGCTAGGGGCAGCACAGTGGTAGAGTTGCCGCCTTACAGCGGCAGAGACCCGGGTTCGATCCTGACTACGGGTGTTATTTGTATGCTGAGTTTGTATGCTCTCCCCGTGACCACGTGGGTTTTCTCCAGGAGCTCCGGCTTCCTCTCATACTCCAAAGACGTACAGGTTTGTAGGTTAATTGGTTTCAGTAAGAATTGTAAATTGTCCCTTGGGTGTAGGATAGTGTTAAGTGTCCAGAGCTTGCTGGTCGATGCGGACTCAGTGGGCCAATTTCTGTGCTGCATCTCTAAACTAAACTGAAGCTCAGATCAAAATGCAATTTAATAAGAGGTCAAATGTAAGGGGAAAATACAGTTAGTGGCAAGACCCTTAACAGCATTGATGTACATAGGGATCTTGGGACTAAGTCCACAACTCTCTCAGTGTGTTTAATTGTCATATGGACTGACCATGGAACAATAAAATTCTTACTTAAAGCATACAGGCCTATTAACACATAATGTAGTAATCAAAAACACAATAAGTTAGTAGCTGCAATATTAGACAACTACAATAGGGCAAAAACCAAAGTCTATAGTGCAGCCAGAGACAGTCCATGGAAGATCATGATTGCTAAGTGTTCTGTAGTATTCAAGACCCAGAAAGTGGTTAAATAAGTAGATTGATAAAGGAGGCATATGGTATGCTCGCTTTCATCGGTCAAGGCATTAAATATAAGAGTCAGGAAGATATGTAGCTTCATAAAACTTTGGTTTTGCCACATATGAAGTATTGCGTGCAGTTTAGATAACCCCATTACGGGACAGATGTGGAGCCAATTATAACAGGCCCAGAAAGGGTAGACAGTCAGAACCTTTATCAATGGTGGAAATGTCAAAGACTAGAGGGCATAGCTTCAAGGTCAGGAAGAGAAAGCTTAAGGAGATATGTGAAGCAAGTTTTTTTTTTATACTCAAGAGTGGCAAGTGCCTGCAATGTGCTAACAGAGGTGATGGTTGCAGCAGATATGATATCGGCATTTAAGAGACTTTTACATAGGCTTCACATGGATACACAGAGAATTGAGAGATGTGGACCATGCGTAGGCAAAGGAAATTAGTTCAACCAAGCATCATGATTAACGCAGAAATTGTGGGCCGAAGGTCTGTTCCTGTGCTATAGTTTTATATAAATTTGTAGAGGCAACAGGGAATAGATGCAGCACTAACATACCGGGGGGAGGGGGTGGTACCATCACAAATTCTGTGGAACATCAGCTATTAATGGCTTAAATGCCACAAATCTGCAAAATGACAATGGTCAACATCTCAAACTGCATCACCATCAATTACTCTGTCAATGCTCAGGGGTTCGATCAGCAGAACAGCCGAAAACAAAATATCATTGATAGACGATCAAAGTGTTGATAGACAACGGGCAGCGGTAGAGTTACAGCACCAGAGACCCGGGTTTGATCCTGACTACGGGTGCTGTCTGTACGGAGTTTGTACGCTCTCTGTGTGACTTGCTTAGATTTTCTTCTGAATCTCCGGTTTCCTCCCACACTCCAAATATGTACAGGTTTGTCGGCTAATTTGCTTGGCAAAATTGTAAATTGTCCCCAGTGTGTGTTGGATAGCTTTGGTGCGCGGGGATTGTTGTTTGGTACGGACTCGGTGGGCCGAAGAGCCTGTTTCCTCACTGTATTCCAAAACTAAACCAAAGATTTTGAGAGAGTCATCTTCTCCACTAAATTAATCACGACAAAAAAAAAATTGTGAAGACTCACCTCTTCATTAACATAATTCAGCTTGCACAGCCTTTTAACAGCAGGATCAAACTTGGTCTGTGGTGTCCAAATCAGAATTTGCAACAACCCTAGGTGCACCCACAGACAACCACTCTGGGCCTGGCTGGAAAGACTACTGAAATCCTTTTCTTTCCCCACAAATTCCTGTATGCACGTCACAAAAAGTGAAACAACATCTTCAGTCAGTACTCCATGCCCTGCAAGACCTTTGAGCGATCCCAGAACAGAGTCACAGGCTGCGTCATCTTTGTCAAAGACCAATTGGTCGCACGTCATTAAGTAATCCTCCTGAATTTCTCCTGGTAAAAGATCCTTCACTGCCTGGAGCTGTTTATGTAACATGATACGCTGCAATCTGGAATCTGTAGATCTGCAAAGAGAACATCAATTCTTCAAGTGTTTCATGAACCAGAGGACAAAGGTTTACATACAATGACACATTTCACCCTAAACTTCACTTGCAGTGCATTAATTCAAATGTATTATCAGAAAATGACTTACACAGATAGATAGGGCGGTCAAAAAGGCACATTGGCCTTCATTAGATTGAGTGTTGAGTATAGAAGTTGGGAGATCATGTTGCAGTTATAAAAGACGTTGGTAAGGCCACATTTAGAGTATTATGTTCAGTTCTGGGCACCATGTTATAGGAAAGATGTTGTCATGCCAGAAAAGGTGCAGAGACGATTTACAAGGATGTTGCCCAGATGAGAGCCTATGCTATAGGGAGATGTTGAGTAAGGGGTGATCTTATAGAGGTGTACAAAATCATGAGAGGGTAGTTACTTGCCCAGACTAGTGGAAGAGAACCAGAGGACAAAGGTTTAGAGTGAAGGGGGGGGGAAAGTGAAGTAGGAACTTGAGGGGTGACTTGTTCACACATAGGATGGTGGGTGTATGGAACGAGCTGCCGGAGGAGGGAGTGGAGGCAGGTACTATCGTAATGTTTAAGAAAAATTTAGACAGGTACATGGATAGGATAGGTTTAGCGGGATAAGAGTTAAACACAGGCTGGTGGGACTGTATGACTCTGTGACTTTAGGATACATGTCCATCATTAGCAGTAATATTTAACTTTCTATTAAAAACTGAGAGATTGGGTGGCATCAATATCATAGCCAAATTCCCAAACATCCCATCAATGTCAAACAGCAACAGTGGACTTGCTTTCAGTCCAATGCTAAATTACAGCAGTCTAAAAAATAAAGCTCAATGTTACATGCATTGCACAGAATTCTTGATTAGGTCAGGTGTCAGGGGTTATGGGCAGGAGAATGGGGTTGAGAGGGAAGGATAGATCAGTCATGATTGAATGGCAGAGTAGACTTGATGGGCCGAATGGCCTAATTCTGCTCCTGTAACCTATGAGAACTATTGAGGATATTTAACTGAAATGAAAACCGTTCCAATATCAATAAATGAATTCACAATTACCAAGCATATAACAAGTCAGAATGACAAAATGCTGGAATAAGGGTCTGAATAAGGGTCTCGAATCGAAACGTCACCCATTCCTTCTCTTCAGAGATGCTGCCTGTCCCACTGAGTTACTCCAGCTTTTTGTGTCTATCTTCAGTTTAAATCAGCATCTGCAGTTCCTTCTTACACATTGCTAGAATAACTCAGTGGGTCAGGCAGCATTTGTGGAGAACTAGGATAGGTGACGTTTCGGGTCAGGACCTTTTTGCACGCTAATAGAATGATTGGTCTTAGAAGTAAAAGCTCATGGCCTGATGAAAGAGATCTTACTGGAGCAGCAAAGTAAAGCAAATGATTTAACTCCTTAACCAATTTACTCTCAGCATAAACTTCATTAAATAGTTAACAGCAGTCACAATGTGAGATGAAGAGGAGCTCAACTGATCCAGAAATTCAGCATTTGATGCATCCTTTCCTTTCACCGAGAAAAGCAATAAAAGGTTGAAATCCAAGTGTTTTACTAAGCAAAATTACACCTGAAGCAGAAAAGCAGCAAACCAGAAATAAGTAAATGTGATGAATAAAATGATCTATGTCACTGGAGTTAAAAATTGGCAATTTGCAGGAGCACTTTATAAAAGATAATGGAGATGTTTAAAGATTCAAGCAACAAAAGAGGTTGCAAATGTGCAAATCTGGAGCAATCTGCTAGAGGAACTTGGTGGGTCAAGCAGCATCTTTGGGTGGAAAGGAATGGTCAACGTTTCCAGTTGAAATCCTGCATCAGGACTGAGAATGGAAAGGGGAGTTAGCGAGCAACAAAACAGTGGGGCGATTGGTGGACCAGGGAGGAGGGAAGGATGTCAGGGAGAGGAGTGGGAATAATAGAGATGGGCAAACAAGAGGAGGAAAATAAAAGGCAGATGGAGCCAAGTGAGGAGATGGCGAAGGTAACAATAGCTGATAGAGGCCGAGAAGCAGGAATACAAAGGCTACCAGAGCTGTAACATTGCACGCAAGGAAAGATAAAGAGAGCCATTAGGGGAGAGGTGAAAGGCAAATGGAATCAGATTGGGGAAGGGGAAGAAAGTGGGAAGGAAAGCTCAGGTGAAATGTGGATGGGAAAGAAACAGAAGGGGGAAGTGATGGGAAAGAAACAGAAGGGGGAAGTCATGGGAAAGTTCATTAGTGATAGGAGCAGAATTAGGTCATCCAGCCCATCAAGTCTACTCCACCATTCAGTCATGGCTGATCTATCTTTCCTTACCAACCCCATTCTCTTGCTTTCTCCACGTAACCCACGACACCCGTACTATTCAAAAATCTATCTATCTCTGCCGTAAACCGTAAAAATATATCGATCGATCCACAGCCTTCTGTGGCAATGAATTCCACAGACTCACCACCCTCTGACTAAAGAAATTCCTCCTCATCTCTTTCCTAAAGGAATGTATTTTATTTCTGAGGCCGTGACCTCTGGTCCTAGACTCTCCCACTAGTGGAAACATCCTCTCCACATCCACTCTATCCAGGGGACAGAAAGAGAAAGAAGCAGCCACATCTTTTACAAACACTGTATTAAGTGATTTCCTTCCGACTGATCTCCCGGTGGCCGAGCACTTCAACTTCCCCTCCCACTCCCAGTCTGACCTTTCTGTCATGGGCCTCCTCCAGTGCCATAGTGAGGCCCACTGGAAATTGGAGGAACAGCACCTCATATTTCGCCTGGGCAGCTTGCAGCCCAGTGGTATGAACATCGACTTCTCCAACTTTAGATAGTTCCTCTGTCCCTCTCTTCCCCTCCCCCTTCCCAGATCTTCCTCTATCTTCCTGTCTCCACCTATATCCTTCCTTTGTCCCGCCCCCCTGACATCAGTCTGAAGAAGGGTCTCAACCCGAAACGTTACCCATTCCTTCTCTCCCGAGATGCTGCCTGACCTGCTGAGTTACTCCAGCACTTTGTGAATAAATACCTTCGATAAGGATAGCGGAGTGAGGGGGTATGGGGAGAAGGCAGGAACGGGGTACTGATTGAGAGTGATCAGCCATGATCGCATTAAATGGCGGTGCTGGCTCGAAGGGCTGAATGGCCTACTCCTGCACCTATTGTCTATTGATTTGTACCAGCATCTGCAGTTATTTTCTTATATTATATATCCTTCTGACTCAATGCAGTTCATTCTTTTGAAACCCCTTTGAAAACTTCCCAACACTTTAAGCAACCTTCCCCATGCAACGAAAGACAAAACGCTTCATACCTGAATTCGGCAAAGGAATTAAGAGCCATGTTTGTCCATAATATTGTGCTGACATCTCGTAACTGCCTGGTCCGCTCCTGCCACTCTCCCAGAGCAACATGGGATGCTGTTACTCCACTAATCCCCTCGACGGTCTTGCAGTTGTCTTGATTACCAATTAGAACTTCAAAGAAACATTTTGACTGAACAGCTCTACACAAAACAGCAGGCCCCTGTTTGGGAAAATGAAGAGATTCTCGGAATAAAAAACGCATTTCAAAAACTGACTTCAACTTTTGAGTATTCAACTAGCATTGTAGTCCTAGCCAACACTTTTTTAATGAAAGCATTCCCCTTGCTCTTGCTATTCAGAGCGCCATCTGCAAACAAGACACTCTGGTACTTAACAGAGACGATTGTATTTTATTCAAGATTCCAGCATTTGCACAGTGCTGGAGTAACTAACTCAGCAGGTCAGGTAGTATCTCCAGATGGAATGGACAGGCAATGTCTACACAGACTACTAGAAGTAGGGTCTGAAGAAGGGTCCTGATCGGAAACGTCACCAGTCCATGTCCTCCAGAGATGCGGCCTGGCCCGTTGAACTACTCCAGCGCTTTGTTTAATACTCTAGTTTTTTAATAAGCTCATAAGACATAGAGTCATAGAGTCATACAGTGTGGAAACAAGCCCTTCAACCCAACTTGCCCACACCAGCAAAATAGGTGCAGAATTAGGCCATTTGGCTCATCGCGTCTGCTCCACTATTCTGAATTCACTATTCACGCGTCTGCTTCATTATTATTATTATCTGAATGGTGGCCGATTAGGAGAAGGGGAGATGCAACGAGACCTGGGTGTCGTGGTACACCAGTCATTGAAAGTAGGCATGCAGGTGCAGCAGGCAGTGAAGAAAGCGAATGGTATGTTGGCATTCATAGCGAGGGGATTTGAGTATAGGAGCAGGGAGGTTCTGCTGCAGTTGTACAGGGCATTGGTGAGACCACACCTGGAGTATTGCATACAGATTTGGTCTCCTAATCTGAGGAAAGACATTCTTGCCATAGGGGTACAGAGAAGGTTCACCAGATTGATTCCTGGGATGGCAGGACTTTCATATGAAGAAAGACTGGATAGACTCGGCTTATACTCGCTGGAATTTAGAAGATTGAGGGGGGGATCTTATAGAAACTTACAAAATTCTTAAGAGGTTGGACAGGTTAGATGCAGGAAGATTGTTCCCGATGTTGGGGAAGTCCAGAACAAGGGGTCACAGTTTAAGGATAAGGGGGAAGTCTTTTAGGACCGAGATGAGAAAGTTTTTTTTCCACACAGAAAGTGGTGAATCTGTGGAATTCTCTGCCACAGAAGGTAGTTGAGGCCAGTTCATTGGCTATATTTAAGAGGGAGTTAGATGTGGCCCTTGTGGCTAAAGGGATCAGGGGGTATGGAGAGAAGGCAGGTACGGGATACTGAGTTGGATGATCAGCCATGATCATATTGCATGGCTGTGCAGGCTCGAAGGGCCGAATGGCCTACTCCTGCACCTATTTTCTATGTTTCTATTCAATCAAGGTTGATCTATTGTTCCTTCTCAACCCCATTCTCCTGCCTTCTTCCCATAACCTTAATGTTCTCCCCATAACATTCACGGTGCTACTCATTTCAGTGTCACAGGCACAATACATACCACCAACCCGGGTTGCAACAGATCATTAACTTTTCAATTGAGGTTTTAACTAATCTTTAGAAAACCAAAAACAAGGTGCGTTCATAAACAGATGATGTGGACCAAGATGCTACATCATATCCCGACTGGCCAAACAAATTGAAAAAAAAACCCAAAAACTTTAGATGCTAGATTGATAGTGAACAGAAGAAACTGCAGGTCAGGCAGCACTTGGAGAGAAACAGTTAACAGATCAACTCAATAACTTCATCATTACTAGATGAGAAAGAAAACAAGTACATTTTAAGTACGTCTCTACGTCAAAAGGTTTCCAATTTAAAAAGCAAACAATTTCTCGTTGCACAGATATAATTTGATCAGCTGAACGTGTCTTTTTCAGATTTTCACTTTGCAAGTTGCAGAAAGGTAGTTGACTAAACAGGAAAGGATGTGTAATAGGATGGAGACTACGATCGGCCAGATAATCAATTGTTTTCAGAGCAATCCAAGGGGAGGGAAATGAACATCGTCTTGCCATCTATCAGTGTATTTGATGTACATTTTGATGGGCTGCAAAATTTGCAAGTGGCTGCCTCTGCACAGGTTATTTACAGATAAATAACAAACCTTTAAGGATTTGTCTGTGAAAGCTTCCAGCACCCATTCATTTTGTACAGACTTTGGGGATTTCCACTTCAGCCAATAGTCAGGATCTGTTGTCACAGAGCTGGTCCAACATTCTCCGAACACAGTCGACATCAGTTCCGAACGTAACATGTTCAATTCCTCGGCAGAAAGCTGGAAGGTCAAGTTAATTGATGAATATCTGCACAAATAATCACTTTCCCTTTGTGGACCTTTCAATTGTGAAATGGGTGCAGTGAAGAATTTAACTCAAGCAAGGAGAGTCACATGGGTTGAATGGTTAACAGCACCCACTGAGGATTCCACAAATAGAAGCCATCTTGGGAATTAATTGTGTGCATGCACCCATATTAGTAATAATTGACAAATATCCCAAAACAATTTTTTAAAACTAATTTCCTGGATGTCTCAGATTGTCTGTCACATTTGACTAAAACATGGGGGTATAGGTTTGCCTGCTATCAAGGAACATTTCAGATGCCCTGTGGGGACAGTCACAAAATGGCGGCACGGTGGCGCAGCAGTAGAGTTGCTGCCTTACAGCGAATGCAGCGCCGGAGACTCCGGTTCGATCCTGACTACGGGCGCCGTCTGTACGGAGTTTGTACGTTCTCTCCTGACCTGCGTGGGTTTTCTCCGAGATCTTCGGTTTCCTCCCACACCCCAAAGACGTACAGATTTGTAGGTTAATTGACTGGGTAAATGTAAAAATTGTCCCTAGTGGGTATGGATAGTGTTAATGTGCGGGGATCGCTGGGCGGCGCGGACTCGGTGGGCCGAAGGGCCTGTTTCCGCGCTGTATCTCTAAATCTAAAAAAAATCTAAAATCTAAAATGCTGGAGTAACTTAGCGGGCCAGACATTTCGGCCCTTGACATTTCGGGTCAAGACCCTTCTTCAGACAGAATCAGGGGAAAGGGAACGAGAGATATCGACTGTACTTAGGACAAATGAAAGGAAGATATGCAAAAAGCATCAATAATCATGGAAGTGTGGAGCCCACAATGGTTCATTGTTGGCTGTAGGTTAGGTGATAACGAGTTATAAAGGTAGTTGAACTCAACAGGACGACAGTAAAACCAGTACGATGACTCGGGTTGGAGAGGGACGGAAGTTCGAGTAATCAATATTCATAACACTGGGTTGTAAGCTGCCCAATTGATGTTTGGCCTCACTCTGACAATGGAGGAGGCCCAAGACAGAAAGGTTAGTATGGGAAGGGGAGTTAAAAGTATTTGGCGACCGCAAGATCACTTCGGCCAAGGTGGACTGAGCAAAGGTGTTCGAAATGATCGCTGAGTCTGCGCTTGGTCTCATCGATATATAGTCCACATCTGAAACAGCGGATACAGTAGATGACGTTGGAGGAGGTGCAAGTGAACCTTTGTCTCACCTGAAAGGACTGTTTGGGGTCCCTGGACAGAATCGAGGAGATATAGTGACAGGTGTTGCATCTCCTGCGGTTGTAGGGGAAGGTACCTGGGAGGGGGTGGTTTGGGTGGGAGGGGATGAGTTAACCAGGGAGTTGCAAAGGGAATGGTCTCTGCAACAAGTAGAAAGGGCTGGGTATGGGAAGATGTGCCTTGGGCTACGCACAAGATGCCTTGTGGGGAGTGTTCTGGGAACACAGTTACATTGCACTTGGCCATGTTACATTGCACTTGGCTCTGCTGCCTGTAAAGAGACGTCCTTTGCACACAGAGTCTTTTACTGGATATTGTTTATTAATTTCACTACACACATGTTGTGCCCTAGCTGTCCGTGGTCATCACTGGAACTAGAGAGCGAGCTGGAGGTGGGGAAGCTACAATTATACAAGAGACAATGGGGAGTGGTTAGTAGTGGTGAGGTCACTATGTTAAAGGAACATGCACTGATCTACATCCTTCCTCTTGGAAACAAAAGTGACCACGGCTCATGCGCTAGGCTCAAACTACAAGCAGGGAGCAGATAGAATGCAGCACAACACAGACTACTCGTACACACCGTACCGGACAGGCGGCCTGACCACTCTCCCAGAGCGGGTGCGCAACGCACCATCCCCTCCGGTCGAAGGAACAGCATGGACGGGTGCGGGTACAGAGGCTGGGGAACCAGGGGAAGGAGGAGGACTGGGAAGCGATACACGCGCAGGCGAGGGAGGGGAAGGGGGCTGGGGCGACTGCGGATGTACCGGAGCAGGAGGCACATCAGGCACCGGGGACTGGACGGGAGGTGAATACGGGACCGCGGGAGGCGGTGCAGGCTCGTTTACCAGCATCAGGTGCTGGCGGGTACGACGATACACGGTGCCCTCGTAGTTGACCAGGTACGACCGTGGAGAGTCAGCATTGCCGACGACCACGGCCAGCCGGTGGTGACCGGAGGTGGACTCCATCCGGACAACCTGGCCAGCGAACAGAGGTGGAAGGGGACGGGACGATTTGTCAAAGGAGCGCTTCTGAATGAGCTGCTTTTCAGTGAAGCGCTCCCTGACAGCGGCAGGGCTCCGAGCCGTGGGTTGCAGGGATTGCTGGGAGACGGGGATAGGGGGTCTAGTGGTGCGGGACATGAGGCGCTGGGCAGGGGAACCGAGCGCGGGGTCCCGGGAGATGTTGCGGAGGTTGAGGAGGGCAAGGTACAAGTCCGAACTGTCAAGCCGGCAACGTTCCATCAGTTCCTTAGCGCTGCGGACAGCGCGCTCTGCAAGTCCATTGCTTTGCGGGTACTCGGGGCTGCTGGTGATGTGGCGAAAGTTCCACCGGGTGGCGAAAGCAGCAAACTCCGCGCTGGTAAACTGGCTGCCGTTGTCGGACTGGAGGGATGCCGGGGAACCAAAGGTAGAGAAGTGGCGGCGAAGCTTCCCGATGACGGCAGCAGACGTGAGGGACGGCAGCAGGTCCACCTCGAACCAGCTGGAGTAGGAGTCCACCAGGACCAGGTAGTGTTTGCCACGCCACTCGAAAATATCAGCGGCAACAGCCATCCACGGCAACTCGGGAGCCGGCTGCTGCAGGAGAGGCTGGCGCTGCTGATGAGGTAATAGGCTGTTGCAGGCAGCGCAGGCGGAGACCCTGTCCCGGATGTCCTTGACCATGCCAGGCCAGTAAAACTGTGCTTGGGCCTGGGATAACGTGGCCTCCACCCCTGGGTGTCCGTTGTGGGCAGTCTGGAAGTAGTGATCTCGCAGCGCAGCCGGCACCACAACCTTGTGACCCTTCACCACCACGCCCGCGTGCAGCACCAGTTCATCCCGAACCAGGAAGTAGGGCACGGCACCAGCCGGCAGGGAAGACCGTCGTTCAGGCCAGCCACGGCGGATGACGCCCTCAAGCTGTTGAAGGTTCGGATCAGCGGCAGTGTGTGTGACCAGTGACTGCATCTGCCAAGATGGAACGATGTTGACGTTCAACACCATCAGGTCAGCCGATTCGTACGGATGGCGGGAAGTGGAAGGTAGTGGGGCACGGGACAAAGTGTCTGCCACGAACATCTCCTTGCCTTTGCGGTACACGATTTTGAATGTGAAACGCTGCAGCTGCAGCATCATTCGCTGCAAGCGGGACGAGGCTGCGTGGATGGGCTTGTTTAAAATAGAGACCAGCGGCTGGTGGTCAGTTTCGATGGTGAAAGTTTTTCCAAGAACGTAGTCTCTGAATTTGGAGCACGCGAACACCACGGCAAGGAGCTCCTTTTCTATCTGGGCGTAGCGCTGTTCAGCAGGGGTCATTGTGCGAGAGGCATAGGAGACGGGCAGCTGTCGGTCGTCGTAGAGCTGCAGGCAGGCAGCACCAAGGCCGAACCGAGATGCATCGCAGGTGAGGACGATTGGCCTGTTCAGGTCGAAGAACTGCAAAGTGGGGGTCCGTGCGAGTCTGGACCTCAGGGCCACGAAGGCCGATTGGTGGTGCGGGAGCCAGACCCAGGCATTGTCCTTCTTGGTCAGCTCCCTCAGGGGGGCACTCAGTTCGCTGAGGTCGGGTATGAACTTACCCAAGTAGTTGACCATGCCCAGGAAGCGCTGCAGGCCGGGCACGTCAGTGGGAGCGGGCATTTTGGTGATCGCCGCCGTCTTCTCGGGGTCTGGCTTCAGGCCCCCCGCCGTGAAAACGTGGCCGACGTAGGTGACTTCCTCAACGCGGAACCGACACTTCCTTCGATTAAGCTTGAGGTTGATCTCACGAGCCTTGTCCAGGACTTGGCGGAGGTGTCGGTCATGCTCAGCGACGTCCCTCCCGTACACCAGGATGTCATCCACAATGATGGCGCACGGCAACCCAGCAAACAGCTGCTCCATCGTACGCTGAAAAACCTCGCTTGCCGAGTTGATCCCAAAAGGCATGCGGAGGAAACGGAACCTGCCGAACGGTGTGCTGAAGGTGGTCAGGAAGGAGGAACGTGCATCCAGCGGGATCTGCCAAAAGGAGCTCTTGGCATCCAGGACCGAGAAAACTGTGGCTGGACCGACCTGTGCCGCGACGTCCTCCACCGTCCGCATGGGGTAGTGCGGGCGTTTAATAGCCAGGTTCAGGTCCTTGGGGTTGATGCAGATCCTGATCTCGCTCGCGTCCTTCTTGGCAGCGACCACCATGGTGGAGACCCACTGGGTGGGGGCACTCACCTCCTTGAGGATGCCCATGTCCACCATGCCACGTAGTGTGGACTCCACACGGCCCTTCATGGCAAAAGACACACGGTGGGCCGGTCTGACCACTGGGTCGACCCCCGGGTCCACAACGATCTTGTAGGCACAGGGCAGCTTCCCCAGGACGTCATCAAATCGGTCAGGGTACTCGATCAGGGGGTCCATGGGGGCCTGCACCAGGTGGATGTCGCGGTGGAATGAGACCAAACCAAAGTCCTGGCATGCACGGGCGCCCAGCAGGGTGACGTTGTCGGATGCTAGCAGGAGGAACGTGAGGGGCCGAGAGGTCTCCAGAACAGTACAGATAACCGTTGCCTTTCCCACGGCAATCAGAACGCCTCCCCCATAGGCATGGAGGCGGGAGTTGTCAGGAGTAACCCTCTCCCCCGAGCTTATCTGCTCGAAGAGGCCCACAGACATAACATTTGCAAAAGCCCCAGTATCGACCTTGGCAGGGAAGGAGTGTCCATTGACTGTAACATGCACGGATGGATCCGTTATCAATGCAGGTGCACCCAAAAGCGAAAACAGCATAGAGTCTCCATGGGAGGAAGTCGTATCTGAGCCATGGAGTTCCTCATGTTGGTACCGGGAACCGGTTGCGCTATCATCGGTCGCAAGGTTGTTTAGACTCCTTCTAGAAGCAGGGACAGGTCTCCCACGAGAACGACAAGCTGCAGAAAAATGGTTCTGCCTCCCGCAGGAATTACAAGTTTTGCCCTGCGCTGGGCAAACGTTATACCTGTGTGACGAGAAGTTGCAGTTTGGGCATCTGCGAGGGGTGACCATAGTGGGCGCGGAGGGGGTGACCCTGGTCTGCGGGTCATTCAATCGCCGGCGGCCGGTGAAATTTATGTCCTGGGGCGCCGGCCGAGATACTGAGCCAACAGCAGAGGCCATGCGTGCGGCATGTATGGCGTCCGTTAGCGACAGGTCAGGCTTCATCAGGAGCTCATCCCGCAGCTTAGAGTTTAGGAGACCGTTGACCAGGACGTCCCTGATCATCTCGTCGGGTGTAATCGTTTGAAGGCGGCACCGCCGAGCCATATGTCTTAAGGATGCAATGAAGGCGTCAACGTGCTCCCCTGGAGTCTGACGCCGCGAGAAAAAGTTGAAACGTTCGATAATGTTATTGGTGGGTATATCGCACAGGGCAGTGAACTTAGCCATGAGACATACCGGGTCGTTGCGGTCCTCCGGAGGGACGAATTCGAACGACGCATAGCGTTCCATTGCCTCCGGACCAGCCAGGTTGAGGAGCAGGTGAGCTTTTATCGCAGCAGTTGCATCAGGATGGGCAATCGCTATATAGTGCTCGTAGTCCCGCTGGAAGACAGTCCAGCGGTGCACTATGTCCTCATCAAAAACAAGCGTGTCCGGACGACGACACGAGGGAGCCATGGCAAAGTGGAAGGATGGGACACAACTGGGACGAACAAATGCTAAAAATAAAAACCCGATAAACAGGAGACGCAAGTCTACCGCTCTGACACCATGTAAAGAGACGTCCTTTGCACACAGAGTCTTTTACTGGATATTGTTTATTAATTTCACTACACACATGTTGTGCCCTAGCTGTCCGTGGTCATCACTGGAACTAGAGAGCGAGCTGGAGGTGGGGAAGCTACAATTATACAAGAGACAATGGGGAGTGGTTAGTAGTGGTGAGGTCACTATGTTAAAGGAACATGCACTGATCTACACTGCCTTACTGGGCCTTGCAGAATGAGCCCCTGGATGCTTATCCAGCAAGTATCCTTGTACATCAGTCACTGAAAGTAAGCATGCAAGTACAGCAGGCAGTGAAGAAAGCTAATGGCATGTTGGCCTTCATTGCAAGAGGATTTCCCTGGTAAGACCACACCTGGAGTATTGTGTGCAGTTTTGGTCTCCTAATTTAAGGAAGGACATTCTTGCTATTGAGGGAGTGCAGCGTAGGTTCACCAGGTTAATTCCTGGGATGGCAGGACTGACATATGAGGAAAGAATGGGTCGACTGGGCTTGTATTCACTGGAATTTAGAAGGATGAGAGGGGATCTTATAAAAACATATAAAATTCTTAGAGGATTGGACAGGGTAGATGCAGGAAAAATGTTCCCCATGTTGGGGGGAGTTCAGAAACAGGGCTCATAGTTTAAGAATATGGGATAGGCCATTTAGGACTGAGATTGAGGAAAAACTGTTTCACTCAGAGTTGTAAATCTTTGGAATTCTCTGCCACAGAAGGCAGTAGAGGCCAATTCACTGGATGTTTTCAAGAGAGAGTTAGATTTAGCTCTTAGGGCTAAAGGAATCAAGGGATATGGGGAAAAAAGCAGGAACGGGGTACTGAGTTTGGATGATCAGCCATGATCATATGGAATGGCGGTGCTGGCCCGAAGGGCCGAATGGCCTTCTCCTGCACCTATTTTGCTATGTTTCTAAGCCTTGTCTTCCAAAAGCAAATATATAAATGTACCACGTATGATGGAGGTTGTAACATTTTACTGGGTCAGCATAACGCCATTATATCTAGGCATTTGAAAGAGGAATTTTAATGTTCTACTCACATCTCTCTGTATCAAGTACCAAAATGCTTGAAGACCTTGAGCATTGGCTGGTGTTGATCTTATGCAGAATGATACTAATTGACGCAGTTCTGCACATACCTTTGACCTATCTGGTTTAATTCTGCTTCTGTGGATGATAATAAAAAATAAACACCAACTTGAAACTACTATTTATTTATTTTTTAAGAACAGCGTATTATTCTTTAATTAAATAGGATATATGCAAGCAAACCAACATGTTCAGCCAATGAACCTACATGGTACATAGACACACATGTACACTTTGGCACGGTAGAAAACCTGAAATATTCTCCCCCAATATCATGTTAACCGAGATTGTATTGCTCCAATCTTCCAGACTCACTTTCAGCACCAAAACACAAACCTAAACATTCCAGTGCATGAAAATTTACTGTAGCACATATCAAAATATTATTTATCAAAAGAGACCCCAAGCCATAAAATTAAAACAGAATGATCAGGTGCATAAACAAGGACAGGAGTGATAGGGTACATCTCTCGCAAAGCAACATTCAATTTTTACTTCAAATTCTTCAACTCAACTGAGATAATGTCAGGTGTTGGTGCTTCCCCAGCTCGGGGCAAGTGGAGAATTAAGCACACTTAAGTTTAGTTTAGTTCAGTTTAGAAATACAGCACTGTAACAGGCCCTTCGGTCCACCATGTCCGTGCTGACCAGTGATCCCTGCACACCAACGCTATCCTACACACACTGGGAACAATTTACTATTTTACAGAAGCCAATAATGAAGAAAAACTTTTTCAGTCAGAGAGTTGTGAATCTGTGGAATTCTCTGCCTCAGAAGGCAGTGGAGGCCAATTCTCTGAATGCATTCAAGAGAGAGCTGGATACAGCTCTTAAGGATAGCGGAGTCAGGGGGTATGGGGAGAAGGCAGGAACGGGGTACTGATTGAGAATGATCAGCCATGATCACATTGATTGGTGGTGCTGGCTTGAAGGGCCGAATGGCCTCCTCCTGCACCTATTGTCTATTGTCTATAACCTACAAGCCTGTTAGTCTTGAGTGTGGGAGGGTGTCGGAGATCCCGGAAAAAACCCCACGCAGGTCACGGGGAGAACACACAAACTATGCACCGACAAGCACCCGCAGTCGGGATCAAACCCGGGTCTCTGGCACTGTGCGGCAGCAGCTCTAGTGCTGCCCCAATGTGCCGCCCTTAAAATTGCAAAAGCCAATGAATAACCAGAAATAAAGAAATGTGTTTTTTTTAATTTTGTTTTAAATTTCAATGAACAAATATTCTGCACTGCTTTCTGTTTTTTTGGAAGTGATATCGGAAGCGTGTTTAGCAGTTAATGTTTCTGTTTTGCTTACCCGGGTGTTAATGATAGGTCCAAGAGGTCAGCCAACACTTTAAACTTGCAAAGCAATGACAAATATTCCACCGCAGGCCACAGCTGAATATTGTTCTGTAATTGATTCAAACAGTCCCCATCCAGCTCGAGTGGCTTTGGCTCAATGCTCTTGGAATTGGGAGAGTTGAGCAGACACCGAGATTTCATCGCTGAAGTTAAAGAGCTTACCACACACCGCATCTCATCTGTAACGGCAGAGGTTTACAACATAGCAGCTTAATATCAACTAATTAGGAATCAGCAACTTGAAATAAACACGTTTATTGTTTCTTTTCACAAAATGCTGGAGTAACTCTGCAGGTCAGGCAGCATCTCAGGAGAGAAGGAATGGGTGACGTTTTGGATCGAGACCCTTCTTCAGTCTGAAGGGTCTCGATCCGAAACGTCACCCATTCCTTCTCTCCTGAGATGCTGCCTGACCTGCAGAGTTACTCCAGCATTTTGTGAAATAAATACCTTCGATTTGTACCAGCATCTGCAGTTATTTTCTTACACATTTATTGTTTCAGTCATTGTTGGTCTCAATTAAACAAACTCTCAGCAGCAATGGCTCCATATTACCAGTATCAATTAATTATCAATGCATTATGTTGCATTATCAACTAATGCAACATAACATTAAATTAAGATACTCAATTTCATTAATCTTCGGAAAAAAATCATGAATCATACCAATGTCAGCTTCTGCAAGGTAATTGGCTCGAAGTACAAGGCCCCAAGCCAACAGCAAGTCCTTCTTGATATTCCAGTCAGTGTCAACTGCTTTCATTCTACAAAGTTGCTCTTTCCAGGCCATGTCTGTCATTTTTGGTCTCAGAGTTAGCACATCCAGGGCAGAACTTAGTGTCTTGAGATTAGATGTACATTCCAAAACAGATTCAACCTAATAACAAAAGCATATCCATTTTTACAGAGCACCAATGCTTCAATGGTTTCTTTATTGTCGCGTGTAGCAGGTAGAGTGAAATACATTTTTTGCATACAAATCAGCAAGACTATCCCCGTACATGAACACAATCACCCTGGTTAGTACAGAATGTACAGAACAGCCCGCTGAGTCCATATGCAGGAAGCACCATTTTACAGTCCCAGCTGCAGCTGGCTATCGAGTCGTACTTCATACGACTGTTAATGCTTAAGTAGGAAAGTGTGATAAGTAACATTGTGATCAAGCCAACCTTTGCCTAATTACCCACTTTCCTTCCAGCTAGCTTTCCTAAATTATTCTTTCACATCAACTACAAGTCTAAGACATCCAATTTGCAACAAATATGTGACAAAGGAACAATTTGCTTGAATTGCCTTTTGTATATAAACTGATAATATTCATCAACAGTTCCAGTTTGTAAAAGACAATTTCATGGTATTATGCCCAAACCTTATTGCTGCAGGGATACATATGACACCATAATTGGCCTGAAGGGCCCCGACCCAAAACATCACCTATCCTCGTTCTCCAGAGATGTTGCCTGACCCACTGAGTTACTCCAGCAGTTTGCATATTTTGGTTTGTAAACCAGCCAATGCAGTCTCTTGTCTCTTGTTATTTCAGTTTACTCCATAAATGCGCTGCAGCCTAACAATTTAAAAAAATTCAATTTCTTTAAGATAACCAGCAGGTTAAAATAAACTTACACTCTGGAAAATCAGTATCAAAATACACAAGCCAGACTGCCCTGGCAGACCCAATTGTTTTTGCTTGCTCTTGCCTTCTCCAAACTCATCTAAAGATACTTCAATTCTATCTGAAAACCCTTGTCCAGGCACATCCGACCTACATTCAAAGCACCTCACATGCCCTTCCCCTCTTCAGTAACATCCAATTCTGCGGCCACCTCCCTAGCCTCATCTTTAACATGGATACCCAGTCCCTACACCTCCATTCCTCATCAGCAAGGCCCTGGGGCCCTCCGTTTATTCCTTGAACAGAGACTCTCAACTAACAAGTGTCTTTAATTGGCAACAGCATTTAACTATTCACAAGGCTATTTCAAAATAGGTTTTATAGATAACCAAGAGTAATGGGCCAAATGGGAGCAGTGTAGCCTACTTATCCAGTAATCTCTTCCAGTTGACTGATGTTCGAAAATAGTGCTGTTTTTGTCGACCATGCTCACTATTTCATCTCTCATTACGTGAGAAATTAGAGAGCATCAGGAATGTTACAGCAATGAAGAATGCCATTTGGCCCACTAATTCTATGCTCAACGCAAGAGCAATCCAGTTAATCCAGGAAACATGTTCCCAATGTTGGGGGAGTCCAGAACAAGGGGCCACAGTTTAAGAATAAGGGGTAGGCCATTTAGAACGGAGATGAGGAAAAGCTTTTTCAGTCAGAGAGTTGTGAATCTGTGGAATTCTCTGCCTCAGAAGGCAATGGAGGCCAATTCTCTGAATGCATTCAAGAGAGAGCTAGATAGAGCTCTTAAGGATAGCGGAGTCAGGGGGTATGGGGAGAAGGCAGGAACGGGGTACTGATTGAGAATGATCAGCCATGATCACATTGAATGGCGGTGCTGGCTCGTAGGGCCGAATGGCCTCCTCCTGCACCTATTGTCTATTGTCTAGTCCAAGTCTCCTCATAAACTAAACAATCCCCCCACCACTCCCGCACTCCCCCACCCCACCCCCCCTTCAAGTTCTTATATCCTTTTGAACACTGTATAAATGCAATGAGAAGGAGTTCTAGGTAAGGGTTGGTCTTTTCTTTGCCTTTTATTTCAGAATTTCAATTGGCAGGCAATCTTGCCCAGATTTACTGCAAATGCAGGCAATGAATTTCAATAAACAATTTACAATTCTGGCTGCTGAATGCATCACAATGCTGCCATATGTGCTCACGGCAAACAGCCAACAGTCGCTTGTCTTTTTCTTTTTGTTTACACTTTTAATTTCAAGTTTTCGTGTACCTTGTAGTGTGTTGTGACTGTCGGCAGATCAATTTCCCTCCGGGGGTGAATAAAGTTTTATCGTATCGTATCGTATATTCCACAGATGCTCCACAAACAGAAACAACCCAACATTAGATTTCACTGACCTTGAACGGACAGGGGAAACCCAGTGATTTCTGCATTCTCTTTATGCCGAAAGATATTCCACTTGGACTAGCCAGATGACTTTGAAGGTTTACTGAAATGGTGTGAATTTCTTGAGAAGCTCTAATTAAGCAATAAACAGAAATGTACCATAAATATATTTCTTAAAACATTTGGTCATACAATATTTTAAAGAATTAAATTCTTGTATCCTGGAACAATATTTTTCAGTTCGGCAAAAATAAATGTAACCACAAATATTAATTCCGAGGTGGTGAAGAGAAACCAGGAAACTAAATCTGTTAAAGAAATTTATTTTTAAAATCCACTTGGAAAAGGGTTTATCCCAGGTGCACAATTCATTGGACCTTTGATACTAGTCTGACTCAAAGATGCGCAAAACGTAGACACATCTCAAATGACTGTGTAAATCAATCCTTGGGTACTCCTGAATCCAGTGAATGTAGTCTGCTTCCAGATTCTATAAGCAGTATTGTCACCTACACCATGGGTCCAATTGCTCTTCCTTTGAAGATTTTTCATTGCCAAACCATAGTCAAGTTTGACATAAATTCAAAATAATTGTACTTGTAAATCATGTCACATTTGCTCCACAAATCTTCAATTTAATTTTTAGTGGCTACTGTTATAGGTGAAAGTTAGCTGGCACATACAGATAGAGTCATGCAGCACAGAAACAGGTCCTTCTGCCAATCTCATCTATGCTGACCAAGATGCCTCATCTACGCTAGTTCCACCTGCTTGTGTTTAATCCATGTCCCTCTAAACATTTCCTATCCATGTACCTGTCCAAATGTCTTTGGAATGTTAAATGTTTGTTTTTTTTAAATTGTTGTTTGCTAATTAATAGTATCAACTAAATGAACTTAAATGTCATCTTAAAATGAAGAAAATACTTAAATGTGCAATTGTTAACACATCTATACGGTCCAAGGATTACAGCGGTATAACAAGTTATACTTATTCATACTGAGAAACACCAGACAGCCGCTGGAGGTGATCTTTCAGGAGGTGCTTCGTGATCCAGTGCCAGTGTAGTGACAGCAAGGCTATGCCTTCAAAATCCGAAGTGACTCTATCTGCAACCGCCCAGAACCGATCCCTCCACAAGGTGTTACACAGCACCTAAAGGACATCAGAAAGTTGTTAATGTTACATATGCTACAATGGAGGCTGAACAGAGAGGCCGTTTCTCGGTCTCACTTCAGTGGTGCACGGAAGCGGAGTAGTGGCTGCAGGAGGGCACGAGAGCGGTCGATGGGGTGGGCCGCTGGAAGCCCTAAAGCAGCCGGGGGATCGTGTAGATCAAGCGCCGATGGGAGGTCAGACCAGTGGGCAGATGGGACAGAGTCTGCAGCAACAGCGGAGAATACCGACAGCCGCCAGGCCAGGCTGACCTCTATATCAGTGACAGGCCAGTGCCGTCGACAGGATAATGGGCCTGTAATTCTATATGTTTAACTTGAAACGTGGGAATTACAAGATAGCGCCGGAAAAGTGGCGATTCTGTGCACTCCATTAGAAGAAATCTACTATTTCTTACACTAGTCATGTACGATTGTGCGTATGTACAGGTAGTGTAAGAAAATAACTGCAGATGCTGGTACAAATCGAAGGTATTTATTCACAAAATGCTGGAGTAACTCAGCAGGTCAGGCAGCATCTCAGGAGAGAAGGAATGGGTGACGTTTCGGGTCGAGACCCTTCATATCCTTAGTACTCATTACAGAGAAATGGTACACAAACTAACTGAACCTCAGTCCCTGAAGAACACGCTTTGCTATAGAAACATAAAATACAAATATTACAATAATAATGTATGACTTGCCTAATTAAAGCTATCCAACGTTTTAGTTTAGGGATATAATTTGGAAACAGGCACCTTCAGCCCAGAGTCCACGCAGACCATCGATCACATGTAGTTCTACGTTATCCCACTTTGATAATCTACATACTGGGGTCAATTTCCAGAAGCCAATTAACCTACATATCTTTGGAGTATGGGAGGAAACCGGAGCACCTGGAGAAAACCCACGCAGTCACAAGGAGAGTGTACAAACTTTGTACAGACAGCACCTGTAGTCAGGATCGAACCCGGGTCTCTGGCGTTGCAAGGCAGCAGCTCTACCGCTGCGCCACTTCTTATGTACATTGTAAAGTAGTGCTACTTTAAGTAGTACTGCTCTACATACCATCCATGACAGATTAACACATCTAAACAACATAACTAAAATTTAATGGTGGCAATTAAGTTTGTGCCAATTATCTCTGCATTCCACCTCTCCAAGATTTCCTGCTTGTGGATTATTTTGCATGCGATATACTTCTAAACAAATTACAAATAAACGTGTCTAACGTGCAAGTCAAGAATATCAATTGACACTTACTTCATTGAAGACATCATCTTCTAATTGATGAAACTGTGACTTGATGCAATGTAGCACACAGGCATCCCAAACTTCAAAGAAAGCAGCAAGATGAGCCAATGCAGGGTGGGGTAGATTTTCAAAGCTTAGCAAACCTTAAAAATGAAGTAATAAAAATTTAGGCGTAAACATTTGTTTCTCTTCCTAGTTAAATACCCTCTCAAATGACTTAGCAGATGGCCAAGCCATTGCTAGAAGATTTGCATATTATATAAAGGTCAGTTATTTAATGTAGTAGTTCCAAAGAGTACAGAAAACTTACTACACTGAGGATTTGAAAGCATGTCTGAATCCTAACAGCTGAAAATTTAAGTTCTGGTAATTAATTTTTAAAAGCTCGATAATGCAACAAACAGATGGTCATAAAAAACTATTTTACTCGCCTTCAGGGAAAGTATTCAGGCATCCTTACTCATTCTAGCCTTCAGGACACAGCCTACCAAAACAACTGATTTTTGATCGACCTTAAATGACTCAGCAAACGACTAAGATGACAGATTATAGAGGAAATTGGAGATGAGCAACAACTGGTGAGTTTGATAATAAATGAATAAACAAAAAAAAATGATCACTGCAAGCTTGGATTCTCCCAAGTTTGGGATTGAGATTCTACATATACCAATTCTGATTTACATCAACCAGTTCCAATAATAGAGGAAATGCTCAAAACTGTTAAAGTTATTTTCATAGTTATTTACATTGTAGATGGCAAACAAACCATTGTGGCACAATGTTCCAATGACCTGCTTCACACATTTTGATTGTTACCTTTATGAAATGCTATTGATATCCTCAAAGCACTGCGTTTCCCTGATTTTTTTGCAGCTTCAGACGTCAGTGCTGCCTTCTCTATATAGACTGTTTCCTCTCTGTTCATTAGAAGTGACATCCTATAAAAATGAAACAAAATTTTAGCATGACACAGACTATTTAGCACAACCATAGAAAGGATGGGCAATTTACACTAATTCACATTTAAATCTCTATTCAAAAATGCATCAAAGTGGACCTAATTAATCGATAGTGTTGAACTATACGCAAACAATAGTCCTGGATCGAGTGAATGTGGAGAGGGTGTTTCCACCAGTGGGAGAGTTAAGGACCAGAGGCCATCATCTCAGTACAAAAGGAAGCATCTTTAGAAAGGAATTTCTTTAGTCAGAGGGCTTTGAATCTGTAGAATTAATAGACAATAGGTGCAGGAGTAGGCCATTCGGCCTCTCGAGCCAGCACCGCCATTCAATATGATCATGGCTGATCATTAACAATCAGTACCCCGTTCCTGCCTTCTCCCCCTACCCCCTGACTCCGCTATCATTAAGAGCTTTATCTAGCTCTCTCTTGAAAGCATCCAGAGAATTGTCACACACGGCTGTGGAGGCCAAGTCAATGGATATTTTTAAGGTGGCGATTGACAGATTCTTGATTAGTAAGGGTGTCAGCGGTAGGAGAATGGGTTTGAGAGGATAGATTAGCCATGATTGAATGGAGGCGTATACTTGATGGGCCGAATGGCCTAATTCAGCTCTTTGAACATGAACATGAACAAGACTCTAATGCCCCATTCTGCCACATCACACCTTGATGTCAGACAGTCATTGTCATCTCACCATGAATTCAACAGTTGCACCTGTATTTTTGCAGAAACTGCAAGCTGTAATGAAGATCTGGATGTGAAATGGAGTAATGGAGATATGCTATCCCTAGCATAACCCAAAATTTGGCAAGCAGGTTCAACCCCAGTTGCAAGGAAGGAAAATGACACCACATTCAGAGGGGTCAAAATGGCTAATTCTAGTTACCTATTAGCAATGGAGCTGAACTGTGCTTGAAACGCTTTCAAACAATGATCTCCATTTTCAAAATCAACAGAATGAAATGAAATAACCAATTGTTGCTGGTTCCATCGTGGATCCAAAGGGATTGAGGAAATCTCTGGTGCAGATCAGGGAGAGAATGAAATCAAAGATTAGTTATCACAAATATAGCCAACATCTGGTATAGTAATCAGTTCAGCCCCATTTACCCTCCCCCACTGTCACCTTTCCCCACTGCCCTGATATTTATTTTTTCCTCTCATTCATTTCCAATTTTCTTTTCACAGCTCTATTTGGTGTTTCAAACCACCTTTATACCGGCACATTTTTTCCCCCCATATACATCTTCCTCGCATCTATTTTGAAGCCTTAAAGATACATTCTTTGATACCAGAGCAAGAGCTACTTATAGGAATGGAGCTTATTGAAAGAAAGCATCAATAAGAGAAAGGTAAGGAAACATTCGGGTTATCAATTTAAGGGTAACAGTGCCCATAAAGTTGAAACGGCACTACGTATTTTAGATTCTTTATACAGGTCCGCCGCCGATTTTCCGGCACCCTCTCTGGATTATCTGCTTTGCCGGACAAACAGAGGTCACGGCCTCAGAGAGGAGGCGGACAGTACCGGAACGGTCCTCCTAGGGGCCAAGAAACTGGCCCGCAAAGTCTGCCTCAGACGTTGGCTATGGGGATGGATCTGCTGGCTCCGGCTGGGCCTGAGTTCTAGAGCCCCGGCAGCAGGGGGTAAATTCCATCTACCAGTCAACCACGGAAGTCCAGATGAGGCCAAGTTTGGCCACCTCACCCGGTCTAGGCGCCACATTTCCAGGACCTCCAGGGGGTGGGAGGGGGTTAGGCGGCGCAATTACCAGTGCTTTCTCGTAATGTTTACTTACTTTCTAATCCAACATTAACAGTCAACCCATTTCAGAATTTACCTGGCTTACTATTAATTGTATTGAATGAAACTTAAATTCATGTTTCAGTGGGCAACAGATCACAAAACCAGTTTTGTGGCTGTGCAAAATGAAATTTTACACCAGAGTCATCTTGCTCAAAAGAGAGCTCCATGATTAATGAATTTAATGTGTCTGGAGTTACGGGGAGAAGGCAGGAGAATGGAGTTAAAAGGGAGAGATAGATCAGCCATGATTGAATGGTGGAATGATGGGTTGAATGGCCTCATTCTGCTCCTGTCACTTATAACCTTATGAATTTAAAGAAATCTAGCAAGTCACGTGGTCCAAATTTTCCACCTAAACCTTCAGCTAATCAACCTCTTAATTTGATATCCACAGGTGTTCTACCATGTGTCGCATCATTCCAAACTTTTCCAAAGCTTGTTGAAAAAGCAGTTTGTATTAACCAATGTGCTTACACTCTTGATATTCCTCCCTACACACCTGTCTGATACAAATCAAATTTTAAAAATTCACCTAATAACACCTCTCCCAAATTGTGTGCAGAACTGCAAATTTGCAAACTTGCTGCTTCTCAGAGCAAAAAATAAAAATGAACATGCAAGTGTTTTGTGAAGATTAATTTCATGTTGTTCATTCCCATTCACTGACGTGGATTACTCCCCATTCTCCATTGATGTCATCAAGTAATCTTAAAATATAATGAACAGGAATAGATCAGGTAATGAGGATTAGATCGGGGAAATGCAGTCTTTTGCCCAGAGCAAGGGAATTGCGAACAAGAGAACATAGGTTTAAAGTGGGGGGGGGGGGAAGAAAGAGAGATTTAATAGGAACCTGAGGTCTACGTTTTTTTACACAAAGGGTGGTGGGTTTATGGAGCTACCATAGGAGGTAGTTGAGGCAAGTACTATTGTTACATTTAAGAGAGATTTGGACAGATACAGAGAAAGGATAGGTTTAGAGGGTTATGGGTCGAATATGGGCAGGTCGGACTAGTGTAGATGGGGCATGGTGGCCGGCGTGGGCTAGTTGGGCCTAATGCTGTATGACTCTACAACAGCTATTAAAGATCAAAACATGAACCTGTTAATCAGGAGTACGTTACCGTTTTTATCAAGCTGCAGTCGATGAATAATTTCTTTCATTCCTGTTGGCAGGGCGCTGGAATAAACTGCATTGAGAGCTTTCGACCCCGCTTC
The DNA here is from genome assembly GCF_053455715.1 of Rhinoraja longicauda. Classification (NCBI taxonomy): domain Eukaryota; kingdom Metazoa; phylum Chordata; class Chondrichthyes; order Rajiformes; family Arhynchobatidae; genus Rhinoraja; species Rhinoraja longicauda. Next base: position 72,879,628 of record NC_135957.1, on the reverse strand, counting down.
CAGTTGTGCAAGCTTCAGGTCTGTGATTCAATTAAACAAAAAGCCATACAAGTTAATCAACAAAACATACAATTAGGAATTTGCTGAGTGGAATCAACTCACCACTTCGTGCTGCATTCAAAAAGGCAAGATTTTATATATGGTATCACAAAATGCTGGAGTAACTCAGCGGGTCAGGCAGTATCTCAGGAGAGAAGGAATGGGTGACGCTTCGGGGTTCGAGACCCTTCTTCAGAATTAAGAAGGGTCTCGACCCGAAACGTCACCCACTCCTTCTCTCTTGAGATGCTGCCTGACCCACTGAGTTACTCCAGCATTTTGTGATACCTTCGATTTGTACCAGCATCTGCAGTTATTTTCCTATATTCCTATATTTGGGAAGTGGCGGCGCTGCGCAGCAGCTGCGGCTCACCTGCAGTCCGTTTTTCTTGTGTTTTTTTTTTTTTTGTCTTAATTGTAGTGTTTAGATGTGACGTAGTGTTTTTTGTGGTTGTGTAATATGTGCCGGGGGGGGGGACGGGGCACTGTAAAATTTTCTCTTCCGAACGGAGACCTGACCTTTGTTTCTGGGTCGTGTCTCCGTTCCCGCTGCGGCCTACCATCGGCCAAACTACTGGAGCTGGCGGCCTCCACCTGGGACCACCTGGGTCTCTGGTTCGCAGAGCCCCCGGACTGTACTCACCACCTACGGAGCTGGTTGCCTTCGGAGGCTGTGGTGGCACTGCGAGTGCGGCTGCGACTCGCCTTCGGAGACTCCGGCGGCTTCGGCCGTGGGGATATCGGAAGCTCGCAGGCCCCTGGGTGGGGGCTGACATCGGGAGCTCCGGCAGCGGCAGCATCTTCGCCCGCCCCAAATCGCAGGGCTTGGGTCGGCCCACTGCGGACCTTTCACCATTCGGCACGGCCTGAAATAGGCCGCGGGATTTTTCTCTGCCCGGCGGGGGCTTCAATGTCGGGAGCCACGACCGCCCCGACGTGGCAACTTCAACAGCCTGACCGCGGGAGAAGACGGCAGGGGAAGAGAAAAGACATTCTGGCCTTCCATCACAGTGAGGAGGTGACTGGAGGAGACTCACTGTGATGGATGTTTCTTTTTTTTTGTTTTGTGTTGGTTCGTGATTGTGTGTGTTGTTGTTTATTTTTATTCCTGTTATTGTTGGAATGTGGGTAACGGAATTTCGTCCAAAAGACTTTTTTATTTGGATGGCAATAAAGGATATTCTGATTCTACACAAGATTTTATATAAATCTGTTTTAAGTCCAAAATCAGAATTCCATTTCTACTTATAAATCTACTAAGCCCAAGTACTTAAAAATGTAACTCAGATTTATGTTAAACTATATAAAATTTAGATTATAAACACAATTTTAAGACTGCACATCCATACTACTTAGAGTTTACAAATTCAAGTTCAATTTTATGCAAGGTATCAGACATGTTAATCTTCAGTAAGTGGCATGGCAACATAACCCCCTTTATGCAAGCAAACTCATTGACTGAATGATCCCACTCAGCAGCAAGAATTAATTGCACGACAAACATTTACATGCTTGAACACCAATGGTGGTACTCTACCTGACAACTGTTGGTGGGATTTTGCCATGTGGCACAACCACTTGGCCCTCAACAGCCAATCTTGATTTGATGCCTTCTCCGTGACCAATCTGACAGCAACAGGAATCATATCAATCTCACTGGCGAGTTCAGCTGCTGCCCTATTGCCGTGGAATGAAAGACGGTCCGTATTACAGGACTGCAAAACCAACTCCAGGTCAGTCAGAGTCAATGGTTGAAACCTCAGTTGGGGAAAAGGACAGAAAACAGATACATTACAAAAGTTGCAACATAGTTTGTAACCTAAATTTGTTGGATTTTCTATAAAACCACATAAATCAAATAAAAATAGTTCCTGCATTCTTAGCACGCAGACGTTTTTGCTGAAAGTAATATTTTTTAATACAGGTCCAACAACGAATTTCCGGCAACCAGTGGTCCAAATCCTCCTTTAATCCAGACAAAATTACGAGAGTGTGCTTGAAATCCACCCCCCCCCCCCCCCCGAAGATGTGGCACCTAGGCTGGGTGAGGCGGCCGATCTTGACCGGCCGCCTCACCCGGCCGCCTCACCCGGCCGCCTCACCCGGCCGCCTCACCCGGCCGCCTCACCCGGCCGCCTCACCCGGCCGCCTCACCCGGCCGCCTCACCCGGCCGCCTCACCCGGCCGCCTCACCCGGCCGATTCGTGCAGCGTAGGTTTACTAGGTTAATTCCCGGAATGCGGGACTGTCACATGTTGAAAGACTGGAGTGACTAGGCTTGTATACACTGGAATTTAGAAGGATGAGAGAGGATCTTATCGAAACGTATAAGATTATTAAGGGGTTGGACACGTTAGAGGCATGAAACATGTTCCCAATGTTGGGGGAGTCCAGAACAAGGGGCCACAGTTTAAGAATAAGGGGTAGGCCATTTAGAACTGAGATGAGGAAAAACGTTTTCAGTCAGAGAGTTGTGAATCTGTGGAATTCTCTGCCTCAGAAGGCAGTGGAGGCCAATTCTCTGAATGCATTCAAGAGAGAGCTAGATGGAGCTCTTAATGATAGCGGAGTCAGGGGGTATGGGGAGAAGGCAGGAATGGGGTACTGATTGAGAATGATCAGCCATGATCACATTGAATGGCGGTGCTGGCTCGAAGGGCCGAATGGCCTCTTCCTGCACCTATTGTCCATTGTCCTCATCGGGACTCCGGCAGCCGATCGACAGTTCAAATTCACCCCTGCAGCCGGGGCTCTGGAACTCCGTCACGGCTGGAGTTGGTAGATTCATTCCCTTGGACAGCTTAGCGGGCCAGTGCCTCAGCCCTTAGTGGCCTAGGCAGACTGTTTGACTCCTCTCGGAGGCCACGACCTCTACAAAACGGATAATCCAAAAAGGCTCTGGGAGCCAACGGTGCAGGATAATCAGTGGTGGACCTGTATATCTGTATATCTGCGCACAGATTGCAATTCAAACTGAAGAAAAAATGCACAAGTAAACTTTAGTCTTTCCCCAAGGAGTCGTATGCAAACAGTGGACTCCCGCCTACCTGTTATTGTCGAGACCAAATTGATTCAAGCAATAAGCAAGGACCTGCCCATCTCGATGGACCATAGACAGCATGGAATCCTCTGCTGTCAGCATTGCTGATGGAATAGAATCTGGCCACAACCCTAAAGTGGTCAAGGAATGCGCCTGGAATTTGGGCGATGCCAATGTCAACCCATGCTTCTCCACGAGTTCTTGTACTTGCTGTAACACAAACAGATGAGTTTTGCTGGTGGTTCTTAAATTATCCATTTGTTTCAATGGTTGACCTTAAACTCGTGAATGGTTTTATAAACAAGATGGCAGAATTTAGATAGCTTTAAAATAAAAGTCAGAGCACCTTAGTTTACAAAGATACGGATCACTCGTTCACACTGGTTCCATGTTATCCCACTTTTTCATTCACTCCCTGCGCACTAGGGGCAATTTGGAGGCCAATTAATCTACAAACCGGCACGTCTTCGGGATGTGGGAGGAAACCGTGGCACCTGGAGGAAACCCACCGGCATTCAATTTGTGGAATTCATGGCCATGTCACGGAGTGTTTTTAAAGCGGAGATGGATAGGTTCTTGATAGGAAGAGTGTCAAAGATTATGGGGAGAAAGCAGGAGAAAGGGGCCGAGAGGGAAAAATAGACATGATCAAATGGCGGAGCAGACTTGATGGGTCAAATGGCTTCATTCTGTTCCTATGTCATATGATCATTGCCTTCAAGCCAATTTTGAATCCAATCAGCTAGATCATCTTGGACTCTATGCGATCCAACCGACCAGACTAGCTCAGCATGTGGGACATTGTCCAAGAGAAAAGTTTCATTCAGCATTAAAAGTGAATATGCTTGCTTGGTCACAAACATCAACACTGTTGTTTTTACGTAGAACTCAAAACTTATAATTAGTCATAAGAACAGCAGCATTATTTCAGACATTCAAATTCTGGCGATGCTTTAATCTTCATTTACCAGATTTCTGACCAACGAAGAAAAATAAAAACAAGTCCTCAACCCTCACCTTCTGATGAGCTTGAGAACTCTGTGACGAGATGAATACTTCCAAACAAGCTCGACGGAACGCCTCTGGTAAACCAAGACCACGCTTGAGATGTTGGACAATGAGAACAGCTGCCCGAAGAAGTGAATTTATGGAGGAACTACCTTTGTGTTTAAAAATAAGTGTAAATAAAACAAGGTTATAGTCATCTATGCAAATACTTAATTTACAAGGTCATGATGTCATAAGGAATAGGAGGAGAATTAGGCCATTTGGCCCATCAAGTCTACTCTGTCATTCAATCGTGGCTGATCTATCTTTCCTTCCTAACCCCATCCTCCTGCCTTCTCCCCATAACCTCTGACACCTGTACTAATCAAGAATCTATCTGTGGCTTAAAAATATCCACTGACATGGCCTCCACAGCCTGCTGTGGCAAAGAATCCCACAGATTCACCATCTCTGACGAACGGAAACCAATAAACGCATGCAAGCAGAGCTTCCGATGAAATGTTAGAAAATGTAACAAAGATTGGCTGTCGTGGACGGTGAAGAAGACTGTCAAATATTACAGAGCATAACTTTAAAATCAGAGTGAAAAGTTTAAAGAAGATGTGAGGGACAAGTTTTTTTTTAAAAGTACAGATTGTTCGGTGCCTGGAACACGCTGCCAGGGATGGTTTGGAGGCAGCTACAATAGTGACGGTCAAGAAACTTAAATATTAAATAGTTATGTGAATAAGCAGGGATACAGAGCACATTACAGATAGAAGGGTTTAATTTAACTTGATTACTTGAGGGTTACCATTTAAACTCCCCTTCCCATTCTTATACTGACCTTTCTGTCCTGGGCCTCCTCAACTGTCGGAGTGAGGCCACACGTAAATTGGAAGAACAGCACCTCAAATTTCGCTTGGGCAGCTAACAACCCAGTGGGACGAACGTTGATTTCCTTAATTTCAAGTAACTCCTGCATTCCTTCTCCACCCCCCACCCTTCCCCACTCTAATTATCCTACTAGTCCCACTGTTCCCATCCTTGTATACCTGCTGTTAGCACATCTTCCCCAGCCAACATGGGCTATTATGGACTCCACCTTTCCTGAGGTCATCTGTTGCCGGACCTGTTTTGTTTTGGCCTTCTCTATCTTTCAGTCTGAAGATGGGTTCCAACCTGAAACATCTCCTATTCCATTACTCCAGAGATACTACCTGACCCGCTGAGTTACTCCAGCATTTTGTGCCTATCTGTGACATAAACCAGCAACTGCAGTTTCTTCCTATACATTACTTTAACTTGGTATCATGTTCGGCATCGATATCATGGACCAAAGGGCCTGTTCCTGCACTGTACAGTTCTATGTTCTGATACCGTTAAGTGACATGCCAGTGAGAACCAGTTTACTCAAAACCTCGAATTTGATTTGTTTAATTAATCGATCAACTGGGTTTATATTCACTGGAATTTAGAAGGATGAGAGGGATTGGACAGGCTAGATGTAGAAACAATTTTCTCGACATTTGCGGAATACAGAAGCAGGGGTCACAGTTCAAGAATAAGGGGTAGGCCATTTAGGACTGAAATGAGGAAAAACCTTTTCACCCAGAGAGTTGCGAATCTGTGGAACTCTCTGCCACAGAAGGCAGTGGAGGCCAATTCACTGGATGTTTTCAAGAGAGTTAGATTTAGCTCTTAGGGCTAATGAAATCAAGGGGTATGGAGAGAAAGCCGGAACGGGGTACTGATTTTTGATGATCAGCCATGATCATATTGCATGACGGTGCTGGCTCGAAGGGCCAAATGGCCTACTCCTGCACCTATTTTCTCTGTTTCCATGTTTCTTACCTACTGCAGTTTCTTTGATTTCAGAGTACAAAGTCATCAGCTGAGTACACGGTTGTTCTCCCATTAAGCCAAGCCCATGTAGTAACATTTTCATATCTTGTTCATCCAGAGGATCTGCATTATGCTCGCCTGTGATATAAATTTCAATGCCACGATTCCTCATGGCTCGGGAGATTTCCCCATGTGCCGGGTCCATGGTCATAAAAAGCCTGTTGCAAATAAAAACAATAGCATTTTAAATTAAAGCCTCAGCTCTAGGTTGAGATATTACCTTCAGCACCAATTCATTTTAATACAATTCATCCCAGCCAGTGGAAAGCATAATTTTAATAAGATCAAGCTCAGATTTTTTTTTAAATCATGAGAACCCTCTATTGTTAACAAAGGTGGTGAAGGAAAACATCACATCAAAACTAGGGACAGGGATTAATTGCACACCAGAGAATTGGGCATTTTCCTAGTAGCAGCAAGAGTCCAAAAAGCTTGTAGGGAGAAAGACAATTGTTTGCGAGAAAACTAGCAAAAACAAACAGTGGGTGCTTCTTAGAAGACATAGAGCATGGAAGCAAGCCCTTCAGCCCAACTCATGCACACCAACCAAGATGCCAATCCCATTTGCCAAATTTCTCTCAACCTTTCCTATTCAGGCATCTGTCCAAAATGTCTTTAAATGTTATTTTTCCTGCCTCAAGCAGCTTGTTCCATACTGAAGATAGACACAAAGTGCTGGAGTAACTCAGCGGGCCAGGCAGTATCTCTGGAGAAAAAGGATGGGTGACATTTCAAATCGGGACCCGTCTTCAGACTCGTGTGTTCCATATACCCACCACCTATTGTGTGAAAAAGTTACCGCTCGGGTTTCTATTAAAATCTTTCCCCTCTCACTGTAAACCTTTGGCCTCGGGTTATTGATTACCCAGTCATCGAGTCAGAGAGTGATACAGTGTGGAAACAGGCCCTCGGCTCAACTCGCCCACACCGGCCTACAATGTCCCTGGCAAGTGAGACTGCGCTTGGCCCATATCCCTCCAAACTTGTCCTATCCATGCACCTGTCCGTTTCATAAACGATGGGATAGTCCCAGCCTCAACTACCTCCTCTGGCAGCTTGTTCCATGCACCCACCCACCCTTTGTGTGGAAAAAGTTACTCTTCGGATTCCCATTGTCTTTTCCCCTTCACCTTGAACCCATGTCCTCTGGTCCTCGATTCCCCTACTCTGCGCAAAAGACTCCGTGCATCTACCCGATCTATTCCTCTCATGATCTTATACACCTCGAAAAGATCCCCCCTCATCCTCCTGCGCTCCCTGGAATAGAGACCCAGCCTACTGAACCTCTCCCTATAGCTCACACCCTCTAGTCCTGGCAACATCCTCGTAAATCTTTTCTGAACCCTTTCAAGCTTGACAATATCTTTCCTATAACATGGTGCCCAGAACTGAACACAATACTCTAAATGCGGTCTCACCAACGTCTCATACAACTGCAATATGACCTCCCGCTTCTATACTCAAAATGCTGACTGATGAAGGCCAAAGTGCCAAAACCCTTTTTGACCACCTTATCTTCCAGCGACTCGACCTTCAAGAAACCATGCACCTGTACTCCTTGATCCCTCTGCTCTGCAACACCACCCAGAGGCCTACCATTTACTGTGTAGGTCCTGCCCTTGTTCGACATCCCAAAAGGCAACATCTCACACTTCTCCGTGTTAAATTCCATCAACCATTCCTCTGCCCACCTGGCCAATCGATCCAGATCCTGCTGCAATCATTCACAACCATCTTCACCATCTGCAAAACCATTAAATTTGTCCTGTGCTAAAAGACTGTATTTACCCCATCTATTCCCCTCATGATTTTATACGCCTCTATAAGATCACCCCTCAGTCTCCCAAGAGGCAAGGAATAAAGTCTTAGCCTCCCCAACCTCTCTTTACAACTCAATCTCGAGTTCTGGCAACATCCTCTTCTCTGTAAGCTCTCCAGTTTAATGGCATGTTTCTTATAGCAGGGTGCCCAAAGTTGAACACAATACTCCAAGTTCAGCCTCACCAATTTATCTTTAGATAAATAAAAGGAACGCTAGACCCCCTGACGGTGAGACTGGAGAATCAATAACCTGGATGAGAAAAGTGCTTATGGCCGAGGACACTGCAAATATCTTCAAGGAGATCAAATGGGTTAAGGAAAAACAAAAAGCAGCTGGTATCTAAAGGTCTCTTTAACATTTAACGTGTTGGTAGCATGATGCTGCAGTCTATCAAAAAAAGTAGCCAGTCATTTGGAGACAATTAATGTAATCAAGCAAAATCAACATGGTTTATTAAAGCTAAATTAGGCTTGACAAATTTACTAGAGTTTAAGGATGCACTGAGTCTAATTGATTAAGGGAAACCCGCAGGAAATACATGGATTTCCAGAAGACATTACATTGTGCCACATGGAAAGGCAGTGCACAAGAGCTCATGTTATTGAGGGAAATTGTGTTCGGATTGACAATTGGCTATCACATTGAAGACCCTCAAAATATGTACATATTTTTCAGGCTGGAGATGCAAATGGAATTTAAAATCTCCAGCTAACGCTAATATAACAATGTTAAAATCTCCAATGGGATAATCCAGATGGGGGCCGAAAGAGCCATTAAGTTTGTAAATGCGATTTGTAAACGGAAACATAAAAATCTAGCTACATTAAAACTGGTTTATTTCATTATCCCTGAATTATCACCAAAAATGTTATCATCATACCTGAAATTTGGATGTGGTACAATAGTTGGGCTGGTGCCATCAATCAGTCCTCTTTCACCTATGGTCAGGACTCCTCCAGGTTCCAGGAGAGCATTAAGACGATCAAGCACAGAAGGACTGTTTAAAAGAAATGCAGCATACAACTAGCAACATAAATACATTTTACATTAGTAGTCCCCTGAATGTATCATCCAGAAAATCCCTTTCCAAATTGCATTGACAGAACAAGCCATTTCCCTCAACTTCCAAATCTATTGGTCGAATACCAAGCACGAGATGATAAAATATAGCTCTTCTGTAACAAATGTTTCCATAATACTAATTGGATACGACACCATTGATGAATTAGGAAAACTCTTTATCATTATGCGGGCCAAATTGTTCTAATGGTATTTCAACTGGGAACCAGAAACACTAAAAACAAAAATTTTGGAAATTGACAAGCAGAAAAAGGATGGCTTGGGAGAGAAAAAAAAAGTGTAGGAAAAAAGACTGTTTTTATTTCTATGTATCCTCCCTGCAGTAATGAAACACCATCTCTCAGCAATAGTGTCTGTTTCACCACAGGACATTGACAAGCATTCGCTTCTGTTGACACATGTGTAACTATACTCTATTAAATAGTGTAAAATAGAGACTTTAGTATTTTGAGCTTGCAGTAAAAATAAAGTTACAGCTATTGAAAAAGGCCTTTATTTTTGAAAACGTTCGGGAAAAAAGTGTGTTATTCATAGTCTGAAACTCTAGCTCCTAACCCCCTTATCCCCATTGACACGTTAGTTTTATATCACTACTTTATATAACACAAGGTTTCTTAGGAACACAACCTTTGCATTATAGAACACCACTGCATGTGATTAATCATCGAGCATTTTATAAAAATGCTGTTATTAAGAAGCTGTGGCAGAACCTTCAATGTTATCAAAATGTTAGTCAACACCAAGACAGATCTTACCTGCAAAAATTCACATTGTCCAGCAGTAGCCAATCTCCAGAATTTAATGCCTGCACAAGCATCCCATCAACCCATTCAAAAGTACCACGCTTTTCACCATCCAAAAACTGACTGCGTTGATGGTTGAATTGCTGGAATTCTGCAATCAATTCTTCAAATTCTAAAACACAACATTCAAGTCAAGACAAGACAAAATATTCCTGAGAAAGGCAGTCAATGTGCAAACAAAACTATTAAGCAGTCCAATTATAGCTTATGAGGTGACTAAGATGGTGCCCAACCCAGGTGACTATTTGCGTGCTAATCACAGAAGCAAATCTATAATCACATATTACAATCGCTCAACTTTTTAAAATCACTGTAAATGGCTCGACTGTAATCATGTATTGTCCTTCCCCTGGCTGGTTAGCATACAACAAAAGCTTTTCACTGTACCTCAGTACACCTGACAATAAACAAACTGAACTTATTTAATTTAACCATCAAATCACTTTTCCAATGCAAATACAGACCGATTACAATTAAAGCTCTCATCTGGCATAATCTCTGAATGATTGCTAAAATATTGTGTGTGTTCGCAGGTCCATCACTAACGACCCACCAAGATATGATCCATCTGTGCACAGATGAACAGTGAAAGCGCAGTGGGTACACAATGAAATCATTCCCCCTTCAAAGTTCTGTGGGTGCACAGGTGGATGTGGAAAAGCAATCTGCAGAAATATAAATTCCATCAAGAAGGAAAAGCCGAGGGACCTCACACCAGTCTTCATTGGCAAATTGGTGATGGAGAGAGTCAACAACTTGAAGTTCTGTGAATAAATATCTCCGATGATCTACCCTGGGCCCAGCAGTGATACAAGCACAAAAAAAGGTCCTCAACACCGTTACTTCCTCAGAATAGATAGGTCGCCGAATTCTGTACTGAACCATGATAAGCCAACAGTGGAAAACACACCGACTGGTGACATGATGGACTGTTTCGACAATCTAAACAGTCAAGAACAAAGGAGGCTGCAAAAAGTGAAATAGACATTGCCATCGCTATCTCTCATTATCAATGGGATCTGCAGGAAGAGCTGCCTCAAGGACATACTAATGTCAAAGACATACCATCCTGGCCACACTGCTATCATCAGGAAGGTGGTACAGGAGCTAGAGATCCATTACCAAATTCAAGAACAGCTTATTTTATCAGGTCACAAGTGATAGTAGAATTAGGCCATTTGGCCCATCAAGTCTACTCCGCCATTCAATCATGGCTGATCTATCTCTTCCTCCTTGCTCTGCTCCCGGACTTTTCAAATTGACTACTAGCTTCCTTTTGGCGCTCTTTTTAAACTGCCTGTTCAACTGTAATTAGCACTTACTTTTCTTCTCAGCCAACGGGCGTCCTTGCTCTGCTCCCGGACTTTTCAAATTGACTACTAGCTTCCTTTTGGCGCTCTTTTTAAACGGCCTATTCAACTGTAATTAGCACTTACTTTTCTGCTCAGCCAACGGGCGTCCTTGCTCTGCTCCCGGACTTTTCAAGGGTGGTGAAGGTGTGGAATTCTCTGCCTCAGAAGGCAGTGGAGGCCAGTTCGTTGGATGCTTTCAAGAGAGAGCTGGATAGAGCTCTTAAGGATAGCGGAGTGAGGGGGTATGGGGAGAAGGCAGGAACGGGGTACTGATTGAGAGTGATCAGCCATGATCGCATTGAATGGCGGTGCTGGCTCGAAGGGCTGAATGGCCTACTCCTGCACCTATTGTCTATTGTCTATTATAATAATAATAATAATATAATAATATTCATTTATTGTCATTGCAACGAGTACAACGAAATTAAAAAATAGCCAATCCTGACGTTGTCCTAACCCCATTCTCCTGCCTTCTCCCCATTACCTCTGACACCCGTACTAATCATAAGTCAGGTTGTCAGACACCCTGCACAACTATACTAAATCACGACGGACATTGCAGAACCATTGCTGCTTTAACTACTTGGTTTTTTGCACTTTCATGGTCTTACATTTGCTGATCATTCATTGTATATTTATTTTTGTTGTTGCCTCCAAATTGCCTCCAAAAAACTTGTAACCCCACAAAAACAATGCAGAAATGACTGCAACTCATTTTTTTCAATTTTGCATTGTTAATTTTACTTTTTTAAAGATTTTTTTAAAAAGAGATACAGCACAGAAACAGGCCCTTCGGCCCACCTTGTCCGCGCCGCCCAGCGATCCCCGCACACTAACACCACCCTACACCCACTAGGGACAATTTTTACATTTGCCCAGCCAATTAACCTACATACCTGTACGTCTTTGGAGTGTGGGAGGAAACCGAAGATCTCGGAGAAAACCCACGCAGGTCACGGGGAGAATGTACAAACTCCGTACAGACGGCGCCCGTAGTCAGGATCGAACCCGAGTCTCTGGCGCTGCAATCACTGTAAGGCAGCAACTCTACCGCTGTGCCACCGTGCCGCCCAAATATAAATATTCTCAAATATACCAGAATCTTCTTTCCAAAATATTTAAATAGCAAGCAATGCAGAATTTTAAAATGTGTTGCCAAATCTATACATAACTCAGAAATAAATATGTACCTGATGACGAGAGTGTGTTCAATTTGTTGTTGAACTGGTGAAGAACGGCAAACAAATCTTCTAATTTGTTCACTGCATCGGAGGAAATGCCAGTACTGTGTTCCTTATCAAGTGACTGAGAATAGCTCGTCAGGAATGAATTCCAGAGTTTGAGAAGATTACTGCATTCATGGAAAGAATCCAGAGAGAGCAGCATATTTTTGATGATGGCAAGGACAGCATCTTTCACCTTCCCAATTAAACTTTGCCAAGGACGTAAAATATCAACCTGCAAGCACAAAAGACCACTTAAACATACGACACTTCGCAACCACAGGAGATGCAACATCTGCCCCTATACCTCCTCCCTCAACTCTGTCCAGGGATCCAGACTGTCCTTTCAGGTTAGACACAGGTTCACTTGCACCTCCTCCAACCTCATCTACTGTATCCGTTGTTCAAGGTGTGGACTATTAAACATCGGCGAGACCAATCGTAGACTGTGCAGTCGTAGAAATCCTATCTGATTCATTTGAAAATATTTTTAAACATTTGATGACTCTGGGCTTACATTCACTGGAGTTTGGAACGATGAGGGGGGACCTCATTGAAACTTACCGAATAGTAAACGGCCTGGATAGAGTGTATGTGGAAAGGATAGTTCCACTAGTGGGAAGAATCTTGGACCAGAGGTCATAGCCTCAGAATACAAGGACGAACCTTTAGAAAGGAGATGAGAAGGAATTTCTTTAGTCAGAGGGTGGTGAATCTGTAGAATTCATTGCCACAGACCGGTGTGGAGGCCAGGTCATCGGGTATTGAGGTATCAGCGGAGATTGACAGGTTTGTGATTGGTAAAGGTGTCAAACATTATGGGGAGTAGGCAGGAGAATGGTGTTGAGAGGGAAAGATAGATCAACCATGATTCAATTGCAGAGTAGCCTCAGTGGGCCAAACGCCTAATTCTGCTCCTATCACTAATGAACTAGTAAACTTATCAAGGGCCATTTGACTCTGAAATTGGCTTGCTGACAGGAGGCAAGGGCTTATTTTTGGCAATTTGGAATGACTAATGTCTGGTTTATCCACAAGTATGCTATATGATAGGACCCTTGAAAGTACCAAGGAACAAAAGATCCTTGGAAGACATGCCCAAGGGATTCTTGCCTTGATCATTCAGAGCAAAGATTAAAAGCAAGGGGTTACAATCCAACCGTAAAAAAACTATTCAGGTCAGGGTTGTGGAACTGTGCACCATTTTGGTCACCATACTATAGAAAGCATTTGGCTGCACTGGGAGAAGCCACAGAAGTGAGTCAACAGCATGTTGCCTATTATGAATCTTTTTAGACAAGAGGAGAGACTGGGTTTGTTTTCCTTATAGCAGAAGAGGCCAAGGACGACTCATTTAGGGTACACAGAAGTCTTAAGGACATAAATTAGGAAGAGAATGAGAAACTTATTTCCCTCAGACAGAAATTGGGAGGGTGGTTGAAATTTGGAACACGCTGCCCAAGAGGGTAGTAGAGGCAAGTACATTCACAGCAAGTCTTTAGGCAAGTGATGTCAAGTGTTGGAACAAATAAGTAGTACAGATTGGCACTCGATGGACAGCAAAAGCAAAGTGGGCTGAAGGGTCTGTTTCGACATTGTACACCCAAGTCTAAGAAAAGCAAAGTAAAACAAAAATTAATCAATCATGATTGAAAACTTTAATCTTTTAATACCATTATTGTCATATTATATGAATATTATATGATAATATTATATGATAATACCAATGACAATAAAGTATCATTCATTCATTAACATTCTTGTATAAACCAACTATATATAGTCTAGCGAATGCTGTGGGGAAGCTGCAGAAGATACGAGTAAAGACTACACCGTATCTAAATCCGATGTCTCAAACATCCTGGTTAGAAATAACCTGATAGTTTCAGCAAGCAATATTAGAAACTGGGAAAATAGGTGCAGGAGGAGGCCATTTGGCCCTTCAAGCCAGCGCCGCCATTCATTGTGATCATCCACAATCAGTAACCCGTGCCCGCCTTCTCCCCATATCCCTTGATTGCACTAGCCCCTAGAGCTCTATCTAACTCTCTTTTCAAGTCGTTTATTTGTAACATACACGATGTGCAGTGAAATGAAAGTGGCAATGCCTGCGGATTGTGCAAAAATAGAATTACAGTTACAGCATATAAATTAAAGTTAATACAGAGAAGACAAAATTTAGTCCCTGGAGTTATAATAGTTAACAGTCCTGATGGCCTGTGGGAAGAAACTCCGTCTCATCCTCTCCGTTTTCACAGCGTAACAGCAGAGGCGCTTGCCTGTCCGTAGCAGCTGGAACAGTCCATTGCTGGGGTGACAGGGGTCCCTCATAATCTTGCTTCTACTGCCCTCTGCGGCAGAGAATTCCACAAACACAACTCTCTGGATGAAAGTTTTTTTCTCATCTCAGTTTTAAATGGCCTCCCGGCAATTTTCCCGGCATGAAGGCTGGGGAACTGCAATAAAAGTTAGTGTGCCATGAAGTTCAAAGTCGAGGTGCAAAGGAACAACACCAGCAACCACCTCAAAAGGCTTGGGACTTTGGCATGGTATTTCAAACTCTCTCGATAGTTTCAAGGGGATACACTAGCAGTTCCATCAAGGCTAAACAACTGCGGCAATGTACAAGACTCAGACCAAAGATAGACACAAAATGCTGGAGTAACTCAGCGGGCCAGGCAGCATCTCCGGATTGAAGGAATGGGTGACGTTTCGGGCCGTGACCCTTCTTACTCCAGCATTTCGTATCTATCTTTGGTGTAAACCAGCATGTGCAGTTCCTTCCGACACAATGTACACGGCTTGTATATCTCACCTGTTCAAATCCACCAAGTAGTTCTGTGGTGTCCATGGCACTGTTCATTGCCATAACCTTTAAATTCTGTCCTGTCAGGAGGGCCAAGAGCTGAATTAGGCTGGATTTCCCACTGGCAGCTGGTCCCACCAAAATTACCATCCAGCTCATCTGAGTGCACTTCATGACAGACTCCAGCGGTTGGAGGGAATGGTGAAGAATGGACAGATGTTTGCTCGACATGGGAACGTTGAAAGCACAGCGTGAGAGGATAGAATAACCAACCTGAAACAGAAGGGCGACAGCAAGGGTTGTGAACATTATTTTTCCCCATTTTTAAAAATACACTAGCAAAGCGGGCCCGTTGGGCCCGACCCCACACCCCCCATTCTCTCCTCCCCCAGCCCCACTCTTACTCTCCCCACACCAGGGAGGGAGGTGTGGAGGGATTGGGGGAGGGAGGGGGGGAGGGTGAGGAGAGATGGGGGGGGAGGTGTGGAGGGGGGAGGGAGGGGGGGGAGAGAGGGTGGGGAGAGGGGGGGGGAGGGAGGGGGGAGAGGGACCTCCCTTTCCCGTTGGGCCCGTCCCCACACCCCCCATTCTCTCCTCCCCCAGCCCCACTCTTACTCTCCCCACACCAGGGAGGGAGGTGTGGAGGAGGGAGGGGGGGAGGGTGAGGAGAGATGGGGGGAGGTGTGGGGGGGGAGGTGTGGAGGGGGGAGGGAGAGAGGGGGGGGGAAGGGGGGAGGTGAGGAGGGAGGGAGGGGGGAGAGGGGAGGGAGGGGGACCTCCCCTTTTCCCAGTACCCCTCTTTCCCCCACCACCAAGTCCCCTCCGCACGACCCCTGTTGTCCCACTCCCCAGTGCCCATTCTCAGACCCCCCCCATTTTCTCTCCCCCAGACACACTCTTAGCATCATTGTTACAAGGGCGAGCTCTTGTCACATGGGCATTTTGACGTCACACGCTGAAGGCAATGGAAAAAACGGCTGGATTTTTTTTTTTTTTACTAAAACGTCCGTAACTTAAAAAATACACGACCGAATCAAATAAAAAAAATCATTTTCCAGCAGCCTTCAGCGTGGTGATTAAGGCGGTGGCGCTACGGTTCAGCGTTTTTACCGAAATCGGCCGAAATAACTGAGAGAAAAAAAGTTTTGACTTTTAAACCTCTAACTTAAAAAATACACGACCAAATTAAATAAAAATATCATTTTCGGCAAGCGTCCAGCGGTGTGATTAAGGCGGTGCAAAAATTGTGGCGCTGCGGTTTACCGTTTTGCCGTAATCAGCCGAAATCAGCCGAAATCAGTGATAGAAAGATAGGTACATGTAAATTTAAAACCTCTAAACACCCAATAGCAGCTGTGATAGAAAGATAGGTACATATATACAAGATCTGAGTTTTAATAGTATATAGATAATCTTGCTACTTGAGCAAATTGAAGTTCTCATAATCAAGTCACATACCTGAACCTGCTGGGGTGTGATATGGAATTTTCTGGACCCGATGTAGGGATGCAATTGAATTTCATGATCACCAGAGAATGTTTCTTTAAATACAGCAAACATCTTGGAAAAAATAAAATATAAAATTAGTGTAGAATACAAGCTTGTTTATTTCACCAAATTTTGCAAATTATGCAAATCTTGGGGAATAATCTCAGTTTAGGTGCATCTGCCCTGTAACCTTAGCAGTTTTAAGGCAAGTGGGGGAAGGATTTAAGGAACCCAAGGAACAACTTTTTCACTCAGAGGGTGGTGGATATACGAAATAAGCTGCCAGGGGAGGTAGTTGAGGCACGTACTATAACAGTATTTAAAAGACATTTGGACGGGTACACGAATAGTAAAGGGTTAAAGGGATATGGGCGCAACAGACAGTAGAAGGCCTTTGATAAAGTACCACAGGGTAGAAGACAAAAAGGTTTTCAGAGGTTGGCAAATCTGTGGAAGTCATTGTCACACACGGCCGTGGAGTCCAAGTCTTTGGGGATTTTCAAAGTGGAGATTGACTGGTTCTTGATTAGTACGGGCGCCAAAGATTGCAAGGAGACGCAGGAGAATGGGGTTGAGAGGGAAAGATAGACCAGCCATGATTGAATAGTGTAGTAGATTTGATGGGCCGAATGGCATTATTCTGCTCCTATGATGCATGAACTTATGAACGTGGGCAGGTGGGTCTAGTGTAGATGGGGCATCTTGTTCGGCATGGGCAAGTTTGGCCAAAAGGCCCATATCCGCACCATATGACTCTCTATTCTTAATATGATTGATGAGGCTGTACTACCACCTGCTACAACTACAGCTGAAAACTGGGGAAGAGACAGTTACGCATCCTCTGTCATTTGGCAAAACTCAAAAATGAAAACGGAATAAACTTTAATTGTCATGCATGCTGCAGTACGGGGAACAAAGGCAATCGCAGAGCAAAAAAGGCTGGCAAGAACTACAAGTGAGGAGTATCAGCCATGGTTAGAGCTAGTCAACCTGTGAGGTTGACATTTACAGCAGCTGCAGACAGTATAAAAAGACAGTCAGAGAAAACAGAGATATTACATTGATCCATCCTGGAGTACAAGCACAACTTGGCCCGAGTGCCGGAACATAGGTACTAGTAGCAGCAAAATAGACACAAAATGCTGCAGTAACTCAGCAGGGCAGGCAGCAACTCTGGAGAGAAGGAATGGGTGATGTCTTGGGTCGAGATCCTTCTTCGCTCGAGTAGCAAGGGTATTCAGTCTGCAGCTCCACTCAGGATACAACATCAATTGCATAGTTAGTGTCCTTTTAGCTACTGCTAAAGACGCGCCTTATTTGACTTGAATGAGAGATGAAATTGCTGTCACCATATGAATGAAAAAAAGAAACATTTTGCTTTGGATATCATGGACAAAATGAAGTTAAAAATGTAACATATTCAAGTTCTGCAGTTGTAAAGCTGATTTGACAAAGTTAACAAGGAAACAAAAACAAATTTTAAATGGAGCTCTGATTCTCAAGTTCAAACAGGAGGCAAAGGAAGGAGAAACCACAACTTAACTACCCCAACCGTAAAGGACATATCATTGCAGAGGTTGGATTTATTGCAATAATTGACTGAAAATAAATAGAAGCTGTAATAGAGTGTCATTCTTACATTCCTCCTGTCTGCTTCCATTCTCATTCGGTCTGCATACACCAAAGCAACATGTTGGCCTGGATCGTAGCACCCTGGCATTTGGTCTACCAACATTAATTGGCACCATCGGAAGAGATCACGTAGGTTAAACTCCCACGGTCCTCCTTTTTGTCCCCATTTCCTTTCTACCATTACTTCTTGGTTAACCTTTAACAAAAAGTAGTTTGAATGCCAATGAGTATTCAACTTAAGAACTCATTCAAACATGAATCATTAAAGTAAAAATAATGCCTTACCTTATGATTAAAATGAACCATTTTACTGATGATTTTTTTACCAATAGCAGGAAAGATCGTGTCAGCAATATACTCCATGTCTGAAACTGAAAGTTGATCCACATAAACCTGCATTTAAAAAAATCAATATTAGTTTTAAACAAAGTACATTGGGCACAACACACAAAGTAGCAACCAACTTTCTGAATTATCACAAGCAAGAGAAGGAATTGGTTCAGGTATATTTTCTATTTGGTACTACCAAATTACTTAAATGCAATGAATCAGTGAAAACTTAATACAATTTTGCAAATACTGCAATATAAATAAATTACTGCTTTTGTACAAAATGTCGGTCCTGATCCGACTTTGGGCAGCAACACTACTGTAGTATTTAAACACAATGTCCAAACAAGATACACTGCCAAGTGTGACACAAAGTGCTAGAGTAACTCAGTGGGACAGGTAGCATCTCTGGAGAGAAGGAATGGGTGACGTTTCGGGTCAAGAGACAGACGAATGGTCTCGACCCGAAACGTCACCCATACCTTATCTCCAGAGATGCTGCCTGTCCCGCTGAGTTACTCCAGCATTTTCTTCCTATACAATGCTGTGTGGCATGTTAAATGTAAATTAAATTGAACGACTCCCTTTAGTCAGGCACACATTAAAGAAAGATCCTGACCAATCTTCACATTTAAGGTTAAAACAACTAAACAGGTCATAAGATAATTTGGCATTGCAGAGTTTCTGTGGGGCTTTGCAAGCCAGTTCCTATATTGTCCCTCATTACCAGTGTGGTTATTGTTCAAATGTCCCTCCCGCAATACGCATGTTTATGGGGTGTCTTTGGCTCTGGAAGTAAAATGTATAATTGTATAATTTTTAGGCTATTTGTGATTCTGGTAACAAATGTTTGCAGAAATCCCTGAATTAAACATTAGGGAGAGGCAAGTCCCCCAAATGTTGCAAACTGCATACCAAATAACCAGATAATGTTGCTTTAAATAGTCTTGATTATTCAGAATTTTTGGAAAGAGCAATTTTTTAAATATTATATGAACGACAAATTTCAGAAAAATTCCAAAGCTCAGCTATTCAAATTAACGCTGACAAGTTAATGTTTTGAACAAACACTTAATTATTATGCAGACAGTAGGTCAACATCCAAATAAAACCAGTCAGGTTTTTTTCCTGTATGCCAAGTGGCTTGCGAGTTTCCACAATGACCCACGTTTTCTGCCAAAACATCAAAATATACTCATTCTCTTGCCTCACCTGAGTGAACCTGTTGAGAAATGACTTGGGGAGGCCTTTCCTTCCACCTCCTTGTCTGTAAGGATTCTGGCAGGCAAAGATCTTGGTCTTCGTATGTTGCACTCTAAAGTGAAGTCCCAGCTCAGGAATAAAAACCTCACCACGATGGTCAAAGCAAGCATTCAGTCCCTCCAGTACAGATTGAGACGCCAAGTTTAACTGAGAAAAATAAATAATTCCAGTTACTTCATTCCATTTTTAAGTTTAATGCTAGACAAAGTTATTGAGTGCCATTTTCCTCCTTACACATGTTATTCATAACATTGTTGAACAACACAAACACTGCATCGTCTATATTCTCTGTATGCATCATTTCATTCAATAATAAATTAAATATTGGATCAATATGGCATCAACCTTTAATTCCCAAACTTTCTATCAGGGCAAGCAGAGACATTAGTTGTGTCGGAAGGAACTGCAGATGCTGGTTTATACCGAAGATAGATACAAATTTCTGGAATAACTCAGCGGTCAGGCAGCATCTCAAGAGAAAAGGAATGTGACTTGTAGCGTTAATTTGAATAGCCCTTCTGCAGATTGATTTTATGCCCAAAGACATTAGTTCGTAATTCCTGGGCCTTCTACATCTAATTATGGGAGAACCTCAAAATAATTGTTTGCACACAGAGCCTTCACAATGACTACACCAAACATCAGTGTGTCTTAGGGGATGCAGTCCTGCACCCAGTAAAGTGCCAGCTAACAGCTTTTAATGACTGATAGATGCTCACGCTGAAAGATCAACAAGCTCCAGGCAGACCAAGGTATTTGTGTAAGAAGGAACTGCAGATGCTGGTTTAAACCGCAGACACAAAAAGGTGGAGTAAAATGTCCAAAATTCAGAATTTTACATCAAAATTCATAATATGGCGCGTAATGCAACTTTTCAGCAAAAAAATGTATGCATGCCAAATGCGTGCAAGCGTTGCGCTACATTCATGTGTGGAAAACAACTATTATTTCCAACAGTCTGTAGTTCTTGGACTACATGTACAATGTCAGGCCTAACATGAGTATATTCTACTATTATAGAACGGTTATTGAACATAGATACTTTTTACAACAAAGAAAAAATTGTTTTTTTTGTTTTTTCTATTTTGCTTTTTCCTTACACATCCCAATTCTCTTGGTATTGAATAAAAGAACAATGGTAATAAAATGTATGACTAAGTTATGAAGAAAGAGTTTCATTTAAAAAACTGCACATACCTAATTTAATTGAAGACATACTTGCTCCAATGGTCTTCAACAGCAAATCACAACAGTCCGTCCCCTCCAACCCTACTCCCCCCCCAACTCCCTCTCCCCCAACTCCCTCTTCCCCCCCACCCCCCACCTGTCCCCCTACTGCCCCCACCCGTCCCCCTACTGCCCCCACCCCTTTCCCCCCAAATCCACTCCCCCACCCCTCCTCTCCCACTCCCCCCCTGACCCCCACTCTTCCTCCCCCCCTGACCCCCACTCCCTCCTCCCACTCCACTGCCACCCCCCCCCCCCCCATCCATCCCCTCTCAACATCAACGGGCCTCACGCTCCGCAGCGAGGCCGGGCCAGCGGCGAGAGGCAAGGTGAGGCCGGGCCAGCGGCGAGAGGCAAGGCGAGGCCGGGCCAGCGGTGAGAGGCGAGGTGAGGCCGGGCCAGCGGCGAGGCGACGCAAGGCAAGACCGGGCCAGCGACAAGGCGTGGACGGGCGAGCGGCGAGGACAGCAGTGAGGCAAGTACAGCAGCGAGGCGTGGCGAGGCGAGGCCGGGCCAGCGGCGAGAGGCGAGGTGAGGCCGGGCCAGCGGCGAGAGGCAAGAGGCGAGGTGAGGCCGGGCCAGCCGCGAGGCGACGCAAGGCGAGACCGAGCCAGCGACAAGGCGAGGCTGGTGGCGAGGCGAGTACAGCGGCGAGGCGAGTACAGCGGCGAGGCGAGGCGAGGCGAGTACAGCAGCGAGGCGAGCCATGTACAGCGGCGAGGCGAGTGGCGAGGCAAGGCATGTGTTTTGCGGAAAAATGTGAGGCGAAATCGGAATGGCGGAAATGAAATAAGAAAGTGGAAACTTTCCGCCAAATCCGGAAGGGTTGGGAGGTCTGCTCCACTGCCTTCTGTGGCAGAGAATTCCACACATTCACAACTGAAGAAGCTTTTCCTCATCTCAGTCCTAAATGGCCTACCCATTATTCTTAAACTCTGACCCCTGGTTCTGGACTCCCCCAACATCAGGAGCATTTTTCCTGCATCTAGCCTGTCCAATCGTTTAAGAATTTTATATGTTTCTATAAGATCCTTACGAGTTGCTTGTACTTATTCCATACCCAAAGAGAACAGGCACTCTGCATTCAAAGCAGAAATTAAAAGGTGCTAATCGTGGAAATATACTCAGCCCACAAGATACTGCAAATTCATCATAACAATTGATCAGTACCCACCTCGTCTAAAACAATCCAATGTCCAGCCTTCAAGGCTCCAAGCAGAGGACCATCTCGCCAGGCAAATTGTCCACCTTTACCACCCTCCACAGGCAGGTCTGTCCCAAACAAATCAGTCACGTCCTATAGAAACAGAAATCATGCTCAATTTTCAAAGCAATGGGTCAAAATTACAATTCAACCAAGCAGCAGAAATACGGCATCAGAATAATGTTTCTCATTTATGATTTCGCACATATCTCAGGTTCCAAATTACCTCTAGTTCCAAACAGTGATTTACTCACTTACCCCAGGAGTATTTAGTTTAATTTAGAGAAACAGCATGTAAACAGGCCTGCCCCCCGCCCCCGAGTCCACGCCGATCAACAAACACATGGACACTTGTTCTATGTCATCCCAGTTTTTCCATTAGGGGCAATTTACAGAAGCCAATTAACCTGCAAGCCTTTGTAATGTGGAAGGAAATCAGAGAATGTGGAGAAAACCAACTGTCAGAGAGAGAATGTGTAAAGTCTGCACAATCAGCACCTGTAGTCGGGATTGAACCTGGGACTCTGGTGCTGTCAGGTAGCAGCTCTACCGCTGCGCCGCATTGGTTGCGATTAACGGTCATGTACCCATATTAAAACACCGACAAAATTTCAAAATCTATTAAATGCAAGTACAAGGGATCCCAGGTCCTTCTGAATGCAACACTTTTTGATCTTCAGCCATTAAAAAAGTATGCTCAGCACTTTTTCCTATCACACATTGGGGCATGGATTTGTGCAGTAAAGTGGCCCCAGTGTGAAAGATCAACCATGATTCACTGACTGGTTGAGCAAGTACGAGGGACTGAATGGCCATTCCTAATTTTACAGATCACAAGATTAAATATTTCCATAACAAACTTACTGTTTGCTCAGAAAGGTTAATTCGGACTAGTTGGTTTCCTGAAGCCTTTGCCAGAGCTGCTACCAGGCTTGTCTTGCCAACTCCTGGTGATCCTTCCAGGAGAATTGGCCTGCTTAACCTCAGGGCCCGCAGTACTCTCTGAGCATTCATCGCCGTCGTGCCAGCGTTCAATGCGTAGTCATCAAGAGCGACACTCTCTCCGCCTGTCCCTTCTGGAAACATTAATACATGGTCATTGTTCCTAAACACTCAAGCTATAAATCCATTTACTCAACAGAAGGGAAAAAAAAGAAATTGAACAAAATATTAATTAAATGATTTTTAAAAATAAGAGAAGCATTAATAATTTAGGATGCAAGACTGGGCTTACAACAATAAAAGAATAAACGCTACCCATGCTACATTAAAAAGTATTTCAGCTGGAAAAGATGCAGTTAAAATAAAAAGACACTGTGTGGGAGGCACAGTGGCGTTTCTGCCTTATAGCATCAGACCCAGGTTCGATCCTGACTACTGCTGTTGTCTACACGGAGTTTGTATGCTCTCCCTGTGAGTTTTCTCCAGATGCTCCGGTTTTCTCCCATACTCCAAAGATGTAGAGGTTTGTAGGTTAATTGGCATCGGTTACATTGTAAATTGTTCCTAGTGTGAAGGATAATGCTGATGTGCGGGGTGATTGTTGGTCAGAGGGACTCAGCGCAAAGGGCCTGTTTCCGCACTGTATCACTAAAGTCCAATCAAATCCACTAGCAGAATCCAAGAATGCAACCATTCTTGCGGGAGGAAGAAAACAGTTTTGCTCCTACCACAAAGTCATACTAGAAATTAGGCCCAGCTGATAACGGTGATCCATGCAAGAACAGAATCAAAATTGTAATTTGCTTGATTTTTTAATACTGTGGTCTAAAAACATGGCTTCAAAATCTTGGAGAAATAGTAATCTGTTGGCAATGAACAGTCTACTTGCTATACGACTTGGTTGAAGAACAATTTTAATTTTTAGTCAATACAAACTTGAGGGAACAACTCCATTAAAAAAAACATAAGTGTTTTAAGATATTACTTGCTGAAGCTGCAAACAGTTGAAAAAGTGGTTGAGAAAGCACAAACGAACCCTGGGTCCTATAAAGAGGCATTGAACCTATCAGCAAGGAAGAACCAGCTTTACAAGAATATTTTGGACATAGATTGTTTAGTTGGTAGGAGGCAGATATAGCTATACTAGTAGCCATACCAGTAGATCAAAGCCTCCAAAGACATTGCGGATAATTTTTCTTCAAATCAGCATGAATCAGGCCCTTTGGCCACCAAGTCCATGCCAACCATCATTCTAGAATGTTATCACACTTTCTCATCCACTGCTTACACACTAAGGACAATTTAGAGGCTAACTAACCTATGAACCCGCACGTCTTTGGGATGTGGGGGGAAACCAGAGCACCCAGAGGAAACCCACACTGTCACAGGGAGAACGTGAAACATGGCACAGACAGCACCCAAGGTCGGGATCGAACCAGGATCTCTGGCGCCGTGAGGCAGCAACTCTACCAGCTGTACCACTGTATTGCAAACAGCTCCAGGAACCTAACATTTACCTCCTGGAATGAGGAAATGGCACTCGGAGGAAGAAGCTGGGGGCTGATCTGATCAAGATATTTAAAATCAACAACAGCAACACAATTCATTGAAACAGAGTTCAAGAAAGAGGAACCAGAATGAAGCAGTCTGGCAAAGCAAAACATGAAAGGATTGTTTTTGGTGAAGTCATGTTCAGAACGATAGAAATTTCTCCACACATGAACGATCTAGCCTTTTTAAACTCGGTGACCAAAACACAACTTAGGCTCTTTAATCCTGAAAATTGCTTTTCGACCACATGCTCACCTACAGGGATGTAGAAAGGATGGATTCCAAAACAGCGTTTGGTCGCTAAAACTTTCCTTTTTCTCTTCTGATCATAACTGTTTAGCATGCTCCACATATGCTTCTTCATCCGTGTAATTGCTGATAGCTTTTTAAAAAGAAATTCCAAGCACGCCTTGCGAGCAGCCAAAGTAGCTTCAGGTGAACAAACTGTGGAACCTGGAAAGACATTATGTCAAAAGGATAAAATATCTTTACTTTCGGAGAAAAATCTGCAAATAAGCCCCCCAATTACTCAGGAAAACAAAGATCCATTTGGCCCCTGCACATGACATGCAATGACCTTCTGGACTGGAAAGTTCTGTTGAAAATATTCATCCAAGAAATTTACAATTCATTCATTTTCTCCTCAGAAGAATTTTGAAGAAATAAAGTATGCCAAATGGCCCAAAACTCTGATATGCGGTTGGGTGCATTTTTAAGCCTTCCTTAATCATAATTATCATCATCATCATATCATATCATATATCTACAGCCGGAAACAGGCCTTTTCGGCCCTCCAAGTCCGTGCCGCCCAGTGATCCCCGTACATTAACACTATCCTACACCCACTAGGGACAATTTTTACATTTACCCAGCCAATTAACCTACATACCTGTACGTCTTTGGAGCCGTTTGATTCAGAAGTAGAGCGTTTTAAACACTGAACGTTTCTTTTTGGAAAAAGGCAAATGCTAATGGATACTTGGTTATGAAAAAGACATTGCTACAAGGTACATCTCCAAATTTGATTTTGGAATTTTAGGCAACACTCAAAACTCATATTCACAGTGGTAGCAGCTCTACTTTGTTCTTTCCCTCACCACAACACCCCCCCCCCCCCTCCCTCCCTCCCATTCCCTGCATACACTAACACACACCTGATCCAAGGCCATCAATACAAATGAGACAGGCAGCATGTATGAATGCAGAGACAGGATCGAGCTGAAACCCAATGCGTTCATCCAGATCCACATCTGAAGCCGCTCTCTTAGTTGTGACATTCATGAAGTTTACCCACGACAGAATATCACGAATACTCAATATACATCGACGTCCAAACTCTTGATTTTTTAGCCAGTCAATGAAATCCAAAATGAGCACAGCAATATCTTTGCCTAAATTGCACAGAGAAAAATTAGTTCCCTTTCAGAACAGTATTAGCAAAAATAAGGAGGTAGCTGAGGCAAGAACATTTGCAATATTTATTAAACATTTAGACAAGTACATGGAAAGGATAGGTTTAGAGGGCTATGGGCCAAACACAGGCAGGTGGGATGGTGTAGCTGGGACATGCTGGTTGGTTTGGGCAAGTTGAGCCGAAGGGCCCATTTCCACACTGTAAATCCATATCCCAATAATGGAGAAGACCATTAAAACATGCCAAGCCTGTAACTCATTCCCACATATCTCCCCAGATGCTCCACTCACCTACAGAAGGGGCAAGTTACAGCTGACAATTTGCCTATCAACCCACTCATCTTTAGGATGTCTGTGCAAACCAGAGCACTAAAGAAACCTATAAAATCACAGGGGAGAAAATACCGACTCCATATGGACAGTACTGGAAGGTCAGGATTGAATCAGGGTCACTGGAGCTGCATGGCACCACCTCTATTTACCTGTGTAGGAAGGAACTGCAGATGCTAGATTAAACCAAAGATAGACACAAAAAGCTGGAGTAACTCAGCAGGGGCAGGCAGCATCTCTGGAGAAGGAATGGGTGATGTTTCAGAACTGAAGAAGGGTCTCGACCCGAAACGTCACCCATTCCCTCTCTCCAGAGATGCTGCTTGTCCCGCTGAGTTACTCCAGATTTGTGTCTAACCTCTATTTACCTGATGGAGCTCTTAGCTGGGTGAGCTGACTACATATGAGCAAGAGTGAGATTAAGGATGATA
Source organism: Rhinoraja longicauda (assembly GCF_053455715.1). Lineage (NCBI taxonomy): Eukaryota > Metazoa > Chordata > Chondrichthyes > Rajiformes > Arhynchobatidae > Rhinoraja > Rhinoraja longicauda. Next base: position 72,852,760 of record NC_135957.1, on the reverse strand, counting down.
AATAAGTTGAAGTGTAGGAAAGACACAAAATGCTGGAGTAACTCAGCAAGTCCGGTAGCATCCTTGGAGAACAAGGTGGCGTTTCAGGTCAGGATACTTCCTCAGTCTGACTGTATGGGTGGGGTAGGGAACGAGGGACGACAAAGCATAGCAGGTAATAGGTAAATGCAGGTGGGGGGGGGGGGGGAGGGAGAAAGGGTTGACAGGTAGATGGTTGGACAAAGGCCGGATATGAACACTCGCAAGGAGCGAGACAGAAGGAGAGGGAGTTGTGAATTATGTTGCTGGAGGATTGATGAGGTGTGAATTGTTCAGGAATGTAGATGAAAGAGGTGGGGGTGGGGGGAGAGACAAGTGCAAGGTCACCCAGGAGTTATGGGGTAGAGGCGTTTGTGGGAAAGAAAGGGGGAGGGCCTCACTCTGACAATGGAGGAGGCCCAGGAAAGAAAGGTCAGTATGGGAGTTAAAATGGTTAACAACCAAGAGTTTCCACACGCCTTGGCAGACCAAGCACATATTCGGCGAAATGGTCGCCGAGACTACGTTTGGAGACTTATTAAGAGTAGTCACTTCATTAAATTTGTTCTACAGTCAAACAGAAACTGTGTACCCCTTAGCACCGATGAAGTCTTCCAAACGATCTTCCCGACAATATCCGTGAACTTATTAAGCAGACAGAAATTCAACAGTGTTTTCAAAACAAAACTAAATAAACAAAGCAGTGTTTTATTATCTTCCCACCTTCATTATCTTCTCCGTTCAAAGAAAGTCTGGGGCAGATGTTATGTTGAATAATCTCCGTCAAATCATCACGGCTATTACACGGTGGGCACCAGATCTCGGTAAATCTGTTCCTCAGGGCTGGTGAAAGCTAATGTTTCAAGTAAAGAAAGCAGAGGGGGTGGAGGGGGAAGGTGTACATTAACCGGCAGCAAATTATTTTTCACTGGAATAACTGAGCATATCCTAGTCTCCATACCAATTCAGGCCAACCCCTGTGGAAAATGCAAAAATGACTTAAGGGATCTGAGAGATTTTTTTTTTTAAATTAATGGGAAAGATTGCAAAATATTTTCCTATTTAGAAAACGTGCACACCTAATGGAGCCAGACATTAGAGGTGGAATTCCACAGCACAAAGATAAATCCGAGACTACGGACCACAAGTCAAAAAAGGCAAGCTAATTATAGAAACTGTCTACTATAAGTAGTGATTGGTGTAAATAGCCAAAAGCAAACCACAGGTGCAGATGGAAGGAAAACGTAACTGAAACTTGTACGCCAAAAGGCTGTGATTAAAACAGATTGATTGTGGTGTTTGAGAATTAACACCGGCACAGAAAAGCCACGATGGCTGTATTGTTTCTACGCAGAATATCGATGCAACTAGGCCACGTGGCTTGTTCTATAGTTATTGGAGATGATGATTGTGCTTGCACGCTTCCCTATACTGTCCACCTCCTTCGGCACACAAACTTGCTTTACACACTGCAACATTGGAGCACTGCATGTTCCGAGGTCACAAATAGAGGCAGGAAACATGTTCCCAATGTTGGGGGAGTCCAGAACCAGGGGCTACAGTTTAAGAATAAGGGGTAGAACGGAGATGAGGAAAAACGTTTTCACTCAGAGAGTTGTTAATCTGTGGAATTCTCTACCTCAGAAGGCAGTGGAGGCCAATTCTCTGGATGCATTCAAGAGAGAGTTAGATAGAGCTCTTAATGATAGTGGAGTCAAGGGGTATGGGGAGAGGGCAGGAACGGGGTACTGATTGTGGATGTTCAGCCGTGATCACATTGAATGGCGGTGCTGGCTCGAAGGGCCGAATGGCCTCCTCCTGCACCTATTGTCTGTTGTTGTTGTCTAAATGCACTCTCCGGCGTATACGTTAAAGTCACTATTTTAAAGTTCTTTTAAACACAATAAATAGATTACCCGGTCGGCCATTGTCACCAATAGTGGGAGTTTGCTGTGTGCATATTTTCTCCATTATAACACCAGCTATACATAAAAAAAATACTTTTATCAGGCTACAAAGCAGTTTTAGACACCTGCAGTTACAAAAATCAATTCAAGCTCCTTTTTTCCCCCAGGGTCATTACCATCAGTGTCGATATGGTTGCAATATTTAAGCTCAGAGGACATCCAAGTCGCTGTTTTCAAATAGTACTCTCACCTCTTTCTTCCCAAAATCACCACCGGGATTCATTGTTGCAAGAATCCGAAATTTGTTTCCGCCAGTTATGAGCTCCACCTGATCATCTTCCCCACTTCCCTTCTCTGCGAGCAATAGGGTCTGCTCAGCCTCCAGGACACTGCACAACACATTTGCACAAAAGTCAGTGAGCAACTAAACGGAAGAGTGACACGAAAACAACCTCTATCCTATACGTGGCATCCAAATATTAACACTCAAATTTGATTCGTGCTTCACCTATTCAGCCTTTCCAAAACAGAGTCATCTGCCAAAGAGATTTCATCCATCAGAAACATGTCATCTTCTTTCAGGGCAAGTACAAGAGGACCATCGTGCCACTCAAACAGCCTGCTGGGGTTGTCGGCGTCCTAACAGGGAAGAAATACAATTTCCATCAACTACCAATAGCATTAACTCTATGTAGACACAAAATGCTGGAGTAAATCAGCGTGCCAGGCAGCATCTCTGGAGAAAAGGAATAGATGAAGGTTTCGGGCTGAGACCCTTCTTCAGACTGGACATCCTCAATCCTATACTCGGCCGTCTGCTGACCGGGGCCACCAAATTACAGGTACCGACAACACCATTAACTCTTTGTTGTGCCAGAAGCATGTCAAACCCCTCCTTCACCACCCATGCTGCCACTTTCAGGGAACACTAACACTGCCAGTGGTGGTGGAGGAGGCAGATATGATAATGGCATTTAATAAACTTTTGGATAGGCACATGTATGCACAGGGACAGTGTAGGAATATGGAGCATGTGCAGCCAGATAGTATTTGTCTTGGTATCATGTTCGGCACAGACATTGTGGACCGAAGGGCCTGTTCTTGTGTTGCACTGTCCCCGTCCCCCAAGTTCTCTCTGTTCTACAACACCCACTCGTGGTTTTCATTTACTATGCAAGTCCTCTCTGGTTTAAAGTACCAAAATGCAAATCTTGTACTTTACTGGAGGCAAGGTGCTGTTGCCTTTCAAGGAAGAGTCTGCTGACTTTGGTGGTAAGAATAGGAAGGCAGAGTATTATCTGAATGGTATAAGAAAATAACTGCAGATGCTGGTACAAATCGATTTATTCACAAAATGCTGGAGTAACTCAGCAGGTCAGGCAGCATCTCGGGAGAGAAGGAATGGGTGACGTTTCGGGTCGAGACCCTATCTGAATGGTGTCAAGTTAGGAAAAGGGGACGTACAACGAGATCTGGGTGTCCTAGTGCATCAGTCACTGAAAGGAAGCCTGCAGGTACAGCAGGCAGTGAAGAAAGCCAATGGAATGTTGGCCTTCATAACAAGAGGAGTTGAGTATAGGAGCAAAGAGGTCCTTCTGCAGTTGTACAGGGCCCTAGTGAGACTGCACCTGGGGTACTGTGTGCAATTTTAGTCTCCAAATTTGAGGAAGGATATTCTTGCTATTGAGGGCATGCAGCATAGGTTTATTAGGTTAATTCCCGGAATGGCAGGACTGTCATATGTTGAAAGACTGGAGCGACTAGGCTTGTATACACTGGAATTTAGAAGGATGAGAGGGGATCTTATCGAAACATATACGATTATTAAGGGGTTGGACACGTTAGAGGCAGGAAACATGTTCCCAATGTTGGGGGAGTCCAGAACAAGGGGCCACAGTTTAAGAATAAGGGGTAGGCCATTTAGAACGGAGATGAGGAAAAACTTTTTCAAGTCAGAGAGTTGTGAATCTGTGGAATTCTCTGCCTCAGAAGGCAGTGGAGGCCAATTCTCTGAATGCATTCAAGAGAGAGCTAGATAGAGCTCTTAAAGATAGCGGAGTCAGGGGGTATGGGGAGAAGGCAGGAACGGGGTACTGATTGAGCCATGATCACATTGAATGGCGGTGCTGGCTCGAAGGGCCGAATGGCCTATTCCTGTACCTATTGTCTATTGACTTGTCCAAAGCAGGAATCAATTTCTCAGAAAATGACATCCGGACAGTAATATAATCAGAATTCATTTTGCAAACTGCCAAATCGTACAAGGTCTTCAACTTCAAGTTACCTATGTGCTGGAATTATCCTGCTAGAGGATATTTGTGCTGCCTTTTTCAGACTGGAATTACAATACAGGTCTGCATCTAACCCATCTCTTGATAAATTGGAGGCTGAAGAGCAAGATGCAACATTGTGTGTAAAAGCACAAATGAATCGTTTCAGGCAACCGATTGAATTTCAGCAATGCATATCATAAAGTATTGTGACATTTTCATGCTACCAAGCATACTTAATAGTTTCAACATTACTTCAAAAAGGTTGCTCTCCACCACCACTTTGCCATGTAGAATCTGGCAATCAGACTTGTTGACACTTGACAGAGAGAGATCAATTGTTTACTTTGGATTTAGATTCCAGATCAGACAATTGACTTACATTTTCACTGGAAGCATGCCTGACAGGTCGTAGACCTCCAAGGAAGTCTGATGTCTCCAGGTGCAGATGGCAGTTTACTGTATGTAGTTTCTGATTGGTCAGGGCAGCAAACATTTGACAGATTGTAGTCTTACCACACCTATATAAGAACAAAAAAAAAAGTACTAAATAAATGCAAGCTTTTTTAAGCCACGAGAATAAGCAAATGGATAGAGTAGAAAAAAAAGGTGAATGATTGTACCTGGGAGGCAAAACTAGGACAAATGTTGCATTAATTAGCAAGGTTTAAATGGGGTTAAAGGAATTTACAAACAAAGCCAAAAAAAGCAGCAGAGCAAAAAAATGAACTCTATTTTGTAATTAAACAGGCTTATCAAATACTTGGATTTTATTCCATATGTTTTGATACAATGGCAATAGCGTCACAGAATGGTTGCTGCCACCTATCTTGTGTTGCTCTTCACAAGAGCAAGCAGCTTGTTCCACTAACCATTCTCCCAACATCCCTCAAAATTCTTTCATATCATATACTTTCCAGTTCCTTTTGAATCGACCACCAATGACCCTGACAGCACATTCCAGACCCTAACCACTCACTTATGCATTCCTTCCTGAAGTTCAAACATCATTGGAAACTATCAATCCACATGTTTTGCCTTTTAAGATTTTAAGCCTTTCTAAATATTCCCTGCAACCTCCTTTGTTCTAAAGTGAACAATCCCAGCTCCTTCAGTGCATCTGCATAACTAAATTAGTTACAGTTCTAAGCTCATTGTTTCAAGAGAAGGTCCCATTAGAATTTGGACATCAACTGCAGAAGCTGTGATCTTGAGCATAATACAAAGCGCTGGTGGAGCTGAGCAGGTCAGGTAGCGTTTGGGAAGAATGCACAGCCAATGTTTCAACTCGGGAGCATTCATCATCTGCCAGTTTTTTGTCTCGGGAGCATTCATCATCTGCCAGTTTTTTGTCCACTCAATTGACCCATCTCTAACCCATTGTGAAAAGGACAAAGGAGGCACAACGTATTCACCTGTTCTTTTGTGGCATCAGCAAGTTTACCAACCACACATTTGGTGCTTTAATCCTTAATTATAAATTAAGTGGAGGATCCATCACTAATCCTGTGGCGTGCATCTTAATGCATTTTGCCAGTCGGACTGAAACATCCTGTTAGCCAGGCAATCTTGTACACAAGCCATTCACTTTGTTGATTAATGCAACAATCGCCAGAATTACAGAAATGCCTGAATTTGCCAAGATTCAAATTGTTTGGTTACCCAGTTTCTCCAACAAGGAGCACAGCTTCTCCAAACTGCAAAGCCTGTCCCACCAACATTGCTAGTTTTCTCATCCCATACGTCCATACTACATGTTGAAACTCGTCAGGCATGACCGCCTTTAGGCTTGTCCAGTGACCTGTGCATTGGGAAACGTGAAACAAGGTTACAAAGACATTAGAGAGCTTCTGTGGAAACAAGAAACTGCAGATGGTGGTTTACATAAAAGGACCGAGTGCTGGAATAACTCAACGGGTCAGACAGCATCTCTGGAGAACACGGACAAAGAAAACGTCACCAATCCATGTTCTCCAGAGATGCTGCCCGACCGGCTGAGTTACTCCAGCACTTTGTGTCCTTTATTCAATAAAGTTATTACTTTGCTCAAATCGTAAGAACGTAACTACAATTAACTACACATAATATAGGAGTGATTAGTGTCAGAGCAAATCAAGAACATGCAAGGTATTTAGAAAGTACAACTGCATAAAACAATAGTAACATCAGAAAACCGTGAGAAAATGCAGGGAGGCTTGAGGAGCACCCAAGTACCACACTTTCCATGATCATTATGTTTTAAACAATAAATAAAGACTACACAACCAGCAAAACTCAGCACGTGTCATGCAATTTTCCAGGAAGTCCTTTCTGCCAATACTCACACAATTTTTTCTCAAAATTCTCTTTTGAAAATATGGCTTCCGGAACAAGTTTCTTTTTGAATTGTTTTTCAAGAATATGTTGAATGACAGCAACTTCTTCCTCCTTTCTCACACGTCCAGCCAAGAGCATAAACGCTGCACAGAAGATTGAACAAATGAATACGTATAATAGACAATAGACAATAGACAATAGGTGCAGGAGTAGGCCATTCAGCCCTTCGAGCCAGCACCGCCATTCAATGCGATCATGGCTGATCACTATCAATCAGTACCCCGTTCCTGCCTTCTCCCCATACCCCCTCACTCCGCTATCCTTAAGAGCTCTATCCAGCTCTCTCTTGAAAGCATCCAACGAACTGGCCTCCACTGCCTTCTGAGGCAGAGAATTCCACACCTAATGCTGCACTTCTATGATTGCAACAGTTAGGAAACATTGTCAAATGCAGTTTTCTATCCCTGGAAGCCACCGGATAACATCAAGAGGAACATGGTGACTTGAAATTGGGTTTTTTGCACCTTATTTCAACAATTACACAAAGAATAAGCACTGGAGTTTACAGAGGGGCTGGAAACAAATAAACCCATGACTTTGCTAAGCAGCACTGAACCTCTATCACAACAGAATAATGAAAATAATTGAAGGGTCTAAGTTTCTGGCAAAGAGAGAAAGGAAAGTTCTAATCACCTTGGACACCTTGGATGTGGAGAGGATGTTTCCACGTGTGGGAGAGTCTAGGGCAAAATGTCATAGCCTCAGAAGAAAAGGACGTACTTTTAGAAAGATGGAGACATTTCTTTAGTCAGAGGGTGGTGAATCTGCGAAATTCATTGCCATGGAAGGCTATGGAAGTCAAGTCAATAGATATTTTTAAGGTGGAGATTGATAGATTCTTGATTAGTACGAGAGTCAGGGTTTATGGGGAGAAGGCAGGAGAATGGGGCTGAGGGGGAAAGATAGATCAGCCATGATTGAATGGCAGAGTAGACTGGATGGGCCGAATGGCCTAATTCTGCTTCTCTACTTATGAACTTAAGAACTTATGACTATGGCAAACACATAATTTTTCAATGACAATTGACAGCACTGAAATTCGTTTTTAAAGAAAACTCACCATCAGTAGCTATGTGCTTAATCCAGTCGTAATTTTGTGCAGTTACTTCAGACAACCTGTAGCGTTCAGCCCATCTAAATAGCTCTCGCAAAGTAATGAAGCCATGTTTTCCAGCAAAAACATTTGATCCTCTCCGATAAGACTGTTATAAAGAAACAAACTTGTTAAAAAACCATGGAAAAATTATTCCTCCCAGCCTTTGACCTTTTGTTTCTGGTTAAAGTCAGACATCACCGCCTCACATTGTTTAATTTTTTAATTATCTTTAAGTAGGTATAGATAAAACTGTTTCATCAACAGGATTAAACAATTGATAAGAACATGTTAGATCACTAATTATTACTTCTCAGTGAACCTGTGAAATTACAAAACACCTGTGGTTTAAAAATATATTGCTTTCTGAAATACCTGCAGATCCAGCATAACTTTAACCAATTTGGCACAGTATGATGGGGGCAAACTGCACCTCTTGTGGATGATCACTTCAAGCTCAGCACTTGGTAGCTCATCAAAATGCAACTCCACAAAGCGGTTTCTAAATGCTCTTGACAACACCTGCAAGTGTAATTGAGTCAGTAATAGAAAAGCATTATAAAAAACCAGATCCTACATTAATCTGTGAGCCGAGTGCCAAGTACAGAATCAAGATATCATGGAAAATAAACAAATATCAGAATAATTAGTATCCAGCTTCATTCTTGTCAGAATACAGCTGACTTAATACCAATTTTTCAACTCGGATGAATATCAAAATCGGGATGGACTTTTATACCTCTATCTATTCGCCCATGTTATTTAGTTTCACAGCGAAAGGACATCAAACCATCAAACTTTAGCTAATTCTTCAATTACAGTGGATTATACTAATGCCAACCAAGTTCTGGAATAAATACTAATATAATATGTACAAATATGCTAACTACAATGCGTGTTTACGGGCGGTACGGTGGCGCAGCAGTAGAGTTGCTGCCTCACTCCGCCAGAGCCCTGGGTTCCATCCCGACTACGAGTGTTGTCTGAATGGAGTTTGCACGTTTTACCCGTGACCTGAATGGGTTTTCTCCGGGAGCTCCGGTTTCCTCCCACACTCCAAAGACGTACAGGTTTGTAAGCTAATTGGCTAGGTAAAATTGTAAATTGTCCCTAGTGTGTGTAGGATAGTGCAAGTGTACAGGGATCGCTGGTCGGCGCGGTCTCGGTGGGTCGAAGGGCACGTTTACGCGCTGTATCTCTAACCTAAACTTAGGTCAACCAAGGGATTTCCAGTACACACCCCCAGCTTGTGTCTTGAAACTATAAACACTATTAAAATCACATCAAAAACAAACCTTTCTCCCTCCATACAGTCCAGGAGGGTTCTGGGTTGCAAAAAGCATGAACCTTGGATGTGCTTTCACCACCTCCTGTGTCTCGGTAACAAAGAGCTCCCGGTTATCATCAAGTAGTCGATTAAGTGCTTCTAAAACGTCCGTCGGGGCCAAATTCAATTCATCGAGAATTATCCAATGGCCTTTTCGCATGGCATTAATAAGCACACCTAAATAATTAAAATACAAGTGTGGAATTAACTGGTCACATTAAATGTCAGAATACCTAGACATCACGTGTGGTTTTCATTGGCATGTTGTGCAAAATCTATCGAGTATCAATCAAGCTATGCAATGCAAGTATTGTACAGTGTATGGTATTCATAATCTGCTGACGAAATGCACAAACCTTCCTTAAACACTAGTTTTCCCAAGTCATCGGATGCATAGCAGCCAATATATTCCTGAATGTCCGTGTGTTCATGATTGTTGATCCGCACACAGTTGTTTCCAGTGGCAGATGCCAACCAGTTAATCAGACTGGTTTTACCGACTGACGTCTCTCCTTGAATAAGCACCGGATGAATTCTTCAAATAAAACAGCGTTACATTACAAAGTTAGCTTTAAAGCAAATCACCCAAATATTATTTCATTTTATTTAATTGAGGTTAAAGTTGGTTGGACATAAAGGAGCATCCCTGCAGGTTTACTTTCAAAAAGGAAATGATTGAATTTGTCTGTATTTAACGATTTAAAGAGGCAGTAAGGGAAAGGAAGGCAACAATCAATATATATATATATATATATATATAATCACACCTCCCTCCACACCTCCCTCCTCCCTCCCTCCCTCCCCCTTCCCTCCCTCCCCTCCCGGTTACAATGGAAACCCTACGAGGACGGGCCCAACGGGGAAAGAGGGGTACTGGGAATTAACAGACTGCTAATTAAATATTCTTACCTTGCTGCAACCACTCTCACTAGATCCCTCAAGTTGAGTTTGACAGAAGGTGTGAGAATGTACAATTTATTAATGGAAGGTTCTTTATCTCCTATCGTAATCCAGTAGCCTTCAATCTGCACTGTGCCAACACCTTTTGGTTCTGGGATGGGCTGAAATATTAACAGGCTTTAAAATTAAGTAATTCAGATCGTTCAGCAATTTGGCACATAATCTCACCAGCCCACAAAAATATAATAAAGTAGAATATTGAAATCAGGCATCAGTGCATAGTTTTGCAAAGTACAGTTTGTCCAAAAATGGTCAACCTATCACCCAGTGACTAGATGTATCAAAGGCTCCCATGCAACTATGTGGATATAGTTATGTTGTTGGACTGTTTATCCAGAAGCCTTGAACAAATTTGATCAGAGATCAAGTGCAAGTCATTCCAAGGCAGATTTACACTTGGGAGGAAAAAGTGTTCGTATCATCTTGATATGTAACAGTTCTTTCAAACAGTGATAAAACACCAACTCATATACAGATTTCAAAGTAAATAGGATGCCTTTACCAGTCCTGGACTATGCAAAACCCGTGTCATTGTTCACTGGTTTATGTAACCATCATAAGAAGTGGCTAATAACCTCTCAATTGTATCCAGATATTGATTTCAGGGGAACGAGGCCATAAAGCCCCATGATGTCTTCAGCATTTATTAAAAATATTTTATTGAAATATTTAAAACTGTATTAATCAACTCCTTGGGCTCCAGATTGTATTCATTTTGTAGGCAAATTTTATAGGCAAACATATCTATTATGAATTGCACATTACAGCTTATTCCAAAAAAGCCCAACCACTATTCATCCCAGATTGCTTTAGAAATCCACCGATTAGAGCTAAACACCACGTAAATATAGAGTCCGTTACCTGCTGGAGAACAGCTTTGGCGTTGGCTCCGATAATATAACGACAGATTAACTTCTCCACAGCAGGGTGAGATGTGCGATCCAGCTGTGTCAGGAAGCTCATGCAGAACCCCTGTTTTTAGAAAAGAATAAATGCGATTTTAGATATGCAACAAGAATTCCTGATCCTGAAGAACTTCTAAAAATGTAATTGCAAACAGCATCAATTCGAAAATCTTTACCCCTGCCCTCACCCACACTTAAATCTCGTTCCAGAATTCCAAATTAAGGAATTACAACTATTCTTCATTTCAAGTTCAAACACTGTGCTGAAATATTTCTGCGTCTGGGGAAGGAGAGGATGCTAATGTAAGACGTGTCAGGCATTTTCAAACACATCCATCACTGCAAAAATAATGAATTAAACCATCACACAAAATCTCTATCCCATTCTCAGTTTGAACTCCCTGCTTTCAAAAATATATTCTGTTTCAACAAAGCTCAACGTAAAATGAGAAAACAAATTATCTTCCAGGATAGATACAAAATGCTGGAGTAACTCAGCAGGACAGGCAGCATCTCTGCAGAGAAGGAATGGGTAATGTTTTGGGTCGAGATCCTTCTTCAGACCAGCATCTGCAGGTCCTTCCTGCACAAATTATCTTCTAAGTTGGGCCATAACTGCCATTTATACTGAATAGCAGGTTTCAGAAACAAGTTCTTCTATTCCCATTTACTTTTCCTCTGAACCCAATTTCTCCATTGTTCTATTCCAATCCTTTTCACACATAGCATATAATTTATCTTACCTTTCAATCTATCAGATTTTCCATTGCTTTCATCCATTGACTTCCTCAGTATCTTAAAACATGTTTCCTTCTTCAATCCAGGGACAATAATTGTACTTTTGTCTGACTTATGGTCTGACACACCAAGTATTTTCAACATTCCTTTATCTACTGTTGCATTGCATATTTTGGATATATTGCACATATATTGCACTGGCTAAACAATATTCAGCAACATGTGTTGAAATCAAGGTTTGTAATCTCCACATCAGCCAGGGTGATTGGGGACAGCACAGTGGTGCAGCCGTAGAGTTACGGCCGTACAGCGCCTAAGACACGGGTTCGATCCCGACTGTCTGTGTGGAGTTTTTACGTTCTCCCTGTGACCACGACGGTTTTTCTACGGGTGCTCCCGTTTCCTCCCACATCCCAAATGATGTTCAGGTTTGTAGGCAAATTGGTAGGCACAGGCAGCATCTCTGGAGAGAAGAAACGGGTGACATTTCGGGTCGAGATCCATTCCTTCTCTCCAGAGATGCTGCCTGTTCCATTGAGTTACTCCAGCATTTTGTGTCTACCTTCGATTTAAATCAACACCTGCAGTTCTTTCCTACAAATTGTGGGCAAATTGGCTTTGGTAAAATTGTAAATTGTCCCTAGCGTGTAAGAGAGTGCTAATATATACGGTGATTGATGGTCGGCGTGGACCGAAGGGCCCGTTTCCACGCTGTATCTCCAGGTTGAAAAGACTAAAGGCAATCATCATTTACCTCGTACAGTGAGCGTTGAACACTGTTGTAAGAGTTCAATGCTGCAAATCTGAGAGCGCGGCAGAGGGTCCGAAGGCTATAGTGGGGTCTGTGCCCTGTTCCATCCATTAACTTGACATCTGTCTCCTTACGGACGGATAAGTAAAACCTAGTAACAGGAAAATGAAGATGTAACACGGATAATACTACAATTGTCTCCTGTCAATTGAAGAACACCTCAAGGCTGCTGGCTTAATCCCATACTCTATATATCCACGACTCAACTGTAGTCAGACACAACTCCTACGCCACCTTTAAATTGGCTGGTGATACCACTGTCGTTGGATGAGTAATGGATAACAACGAGTTTTGAGCGAGGTTGATAATCTGACTGAATGGTATCAGACCAACAATCTTGCTCTCAATGTTAGCAAGTCCAAGAAGCCGATTGTCGACTTCAGGAAGAGAAAGGCGAAGATCCATGAATCTGTCTTCCTCGGTCGGATGGCGGTGAAGAGAAACCTTTTACCGCACGTTTCTACCAAATATTTAAAAAGCTATAAGCTAGAAATCAAAATTATTCTTACTCAATGATCCCTTGAATAGTTTTTTTGCTGACATTTAATCCCTGGAGATAATCAGATACGAGGATTCTGAGATCTCCCTCAGTTTCCAGTTCATCAACATACAGTTCCGTAAACCTGCAAGCAAAAAAACATCATAAACACAAGTTAGTAATTAGATTTTTTTTTTTTTTTTTAAGAATACCAACTACATTTAGTTTGTTCTCTATTCGTAAAGAAGCAGAGGCACAGGGTTAGAGTTGCTGCCTTACAGCACCAGTGACCTGGGTTCGATCCGACTATGAGTGCTGCCTGTATGGAGTTTGTATGTTTTCACTGAGACTGCATGAGTTTTCTCCGGGTGCTCCTGTTTCCTCATATTTCCAGGTTTGCAGGTTAATTGGCTTCAATAGAAATGTCCCTAGTGTGTAGGTTAGAACCAGCCTACATGCGATCAGTGTTCAGCGCAGACTCGGCGCAGGAGTAGGCCATTCTGCCCTTCAAGCCAGCACCACCATTCAATGTGATCATGGCTGATCATTCTCAATCTGTACCCCGTTCCTGCCTTCTCCCAATTCCCCCTGACTCCGCTATCCTTAAGAGCTCTATCTGGCTCTCTCTTGAATTCATTCAGAGAATTGGCCCCCACTGCCTTCTGAGGCAGAGAATTCCACAGATTTACAACTCTCTGACTGAAAAAGTTTTTCCTCATCTCCGTTCTAAATGGCCTACCCCTTATTCTTAAACTGTGGGCCCTGGTTTTGGACTCCCCCAACATTGGGAACACGCTTCCTGCCTCTAACGTGTCCAACCCCTTAATAATCTTATATGTTTCGATAAGATCCCCTCTCATCCTTCTAAATTCCAGTGTATACAAGCCTAGTCGCTCCAGTCTTTCAACATACAACAGTCCCGCCATTCCGGGAATTAACCTAGTAAACCTACGCTGCACGCCCTCAATAGCAAGAATATCCTTCCTCAAATTTGGAGACCAAAACTTCACACAGTACTCCAGGTGCAGGGCCCTGTACAACTGCAGAAGGACCTCTTTGCTCCTATACTCGACTCCTCTTGTTATGAAGGCCAACATTCCATTGGCTTTCTTCACTGCCTGCTGTACGTGCATGCTTCCTTTCAGTGACTGATGCACTAGGACACCCAGATCTTGTTGTACATCCCCTTTTCCTAACTTGACACCATTCAGATAATAATCTGCCTTCCTATTCTTACCACCAAAGTGGATAACCTCACACTTATCCACATTAATCTGCATCTGCCATGCATCCGCCCACTCACACAACCTGTCCAAGTCACCCTGCAACCTCATAACATCTTCCTCACAGTTCATACTACCACCCAGCTTTGTATCATCTGCAAATTTGCTAATGGTACTTTTAATCCCTTCATCCAAGTCATTAATGTATATTGTAAATAGCTGCGGTCCCAGCACGGAGCCTTGCGGCGGTACCCCACCAGTCACTGCCTGCCATTCTGAAAGGGACCCATTTATCCCCACTCTTTGCTTTCTGTCTTCCCCACCACTGATGTCTGACTAACTGGTCTATAATTTCCCGTTTTCTCTCTCCCTCCTTTCTTAAAAAGTGGTACTTTTTCTCAAAACTGTATCTCAAAAACTAAGCAGGCAGATGGTCCACATAAAATGTCCAAATAAACCATTGAATATTATGGAAAAGTAGTCAAGATGTTCTAGTTGTGTTACCAACGTGCAATTAGATTATGGAAAAAAAACTAATTGTTGTTGAAAAAAAGTTATTTAAATATCAGGCAGCACCAATGTAAAAAAAAACTAATTTTGAGTTACATCCATGCAGAAGAACTGAGTGATTGCACAAAATGTAAAGTTCAGTATATGTGGAAGGAAAGCATTCAACAAATGACAGGAAACAATTTGCTTTTATCATTAGATGCAAATGATTAAAGGGTGGCAATAACATCCAGGAATGAAAAAAAACAAATCCCAATTCAGAAAGAATAGGCCCTGCAATTCACGACCATTTAGCCTCATCTCCACAATAAACAGATTTGTTTTTGAAGACCACGTTGTCAGTTTCAGTAGTTCTGCCACTTTAGATTCTAAGAAATCTTAGAGAATGCAGTTGATTTAAACTAATCCAAACTATTCTTTCTAGTTTTTCCTGAAAGTAGAAAACAAAATGTTTCCTTTTCAAACCGACAGGCTTAGATAGCATCGAAGAGTAAAAATGGAAGAGATGTGTCTCTTT
The DNA here is from genome assembly GCF_053455715.1 of Rhinoraja longicauda. Classification (NCBI taxonomy): domain Eukaryota; kingdom Metazoa; phylum Chordata; class Chondrichthyes; order Rajiformes; family Arhynchobatidae; genus Rhinoraja; species Rhinoraja longicauda. Next base: position 72,837,627 of record NC_135957.1, on the reverse strand, counting down.
AAAAATGGATTGCAGAAAGAAAATGGTGCTGTTAAATATTATCAAAAACCTCAGTGACCGGTGGAACTGAAAAGAATGAAGCAGGTGAGGGAGAACTATTGAATCAATGGCATTTAATTGGCGATTCCATTCAAGATTCAGTCTCTGTCTCAGAGATTAAACATGCTGAAAGGTTTAACTCAAACGCTTGGGAGTTTATAATTAAAAATTCAGTCCTTTTGACGATAATTGCCTTCATACTGCAGTAGGTTTGAGAGATTGCTCTGTCCTTAACATGAAGCTGCAAAAGTACAGAACAAAAGTTGAGTGCTTTCCCTGCGTGAGGACATATTCATTTTCCATGCAAACTCCCCTCCATGGAACTCTGCTGCCTCCTGCTGGCAGATACATATAAACTTCAAGTGATTTGAAAGCACGAAGGAACCAGGTTGAAAGGGGAAGTGCCAATCATCCGAAAAACGGCAAATATGAATCAATCTGTGCCCAGCCTTTGCAACTTTGTAAACTGAGTGTTCTCTGTAAACATACAAATGACCATCAGAATGTTTTAGATTAATTTTAACTACGTTTGATACTTGGAACTAAATACATGCCCATCAAAAAATGTTGGAGTAACTCAGCAAGTCAGGCAGCATCTCTGGAGAGAAGGAATGGGTGACGTTTCGGGTCGAGACCCTTCTTCAGACTGAAGAAGGGTCTCGACTTGAAATGTCACCCATTCCTTCTCTCCAGAGATGCTGCCTGACCTGCTGAGTTACTCCAGCATTTTGTGATACCTTCGATTTGTACCAGCATCTGCAGTTTTTTTCCTACACAACATGCCCATCAAATGTAAACTGTTCAACTGCAAATTTCCTGCCAAGCACCATCCACTTTTTCGGCTCAAATCTGTCCACGATTCTTTGTGAAGGCAGGCCAGACACCAAAACAAAACTATACTAAAAGATGTTTTACTTACCGATTTCGTATGCCTGGTGGCAAGTTTCTCTTTCCTACATCTGTTGCTGGATTCATGCAGGCAAACAAACGAAACTCTGGGTCACGGTGTATAGGCTCTGCAACAGCACGGAGATAAAAACAAAATGATATGGGTAACAAGATTAGTTTATTTGAAAAGCAACTTCTCCAAACATAAATTACCCCACAACCACAGGAAAAAGGTTCTATCAGCCAAATAAACTGCTGCATCAATTGAGAGGAGTTGAGTATAGGAGCAAAGAGGTCCTTCTACAGTTGTACCGGGCCCTGGTGAGACCGCACCTGGAGTACTGTGTGCAGTTTTGGTCTCCAAATTTGAGGAAGGATATTCTTGCTATTGAGGGCGTGCAGCGTAGGTTCACTAGGTTAATTCCCGGAATGGCGGGACTGTCGTATGTTGAAAGACGAGCGACTAGGCTTGTATACACTGGAATTTAGAAGGATGAGGGGGGATCTTATTGAAACATACAAGATAATTAGGGGATTGGACACATTAGAGGCAGGAAACATGTTCCCAATGTTGGGGGAGTCCAGAACAAGGGGCCACAGTTTAAGAATAAGGGGTAGGCCATTTAGAACGGAGATGAGGAAGAACTTTTTCAGTCAGAGTGGTGAAGGTGTGGAATTCTCTGCCTCAGAAGGCAGTGGAGGCCAGTTCGTTGGATGCTTTCAAGAGAGAGCTGGATAGAGCTCTTAAGGATAGCGGAGTGAGGGGGTATGGGGAGAAGGCAGGAACGGGGTACTGATTGAGAGTGATCAGCCATGATCGCATTGAATGGCGGTGCTGGCTCGAAGGGCTGAATGGCCTACTCCTGCACCTATTGTCTATTGTCTATTGAGAGCTAGAAGGCTTTGACCTAAAAACTCCACTGGTTCTCTTTAATCTTAAATATACAATGCCCTCCATAATGTTTGTGACAAAGACCCATCATTTATTTATTTGCCTCTGTACTCCACAATTTGAGATTTATAATAGGAAAAAAATCACATGTGGTTAAAGTGCACATTGTCAGATTTTAATAAAGGCCATTTTTATACATTTTGGTTTCACTTCTTGGCAAACTGTAACCGGGCCATCCTATTTTTGCGGCTAACCAGTGGTTTGCATCCTGCAGTGTATTTCTGTTCATAAAGTCTTCTGCAGACAGTGGTCATTGACAAATCCACATCTGAATAGTGTTTCTGATCTGTTAACTGGTGTTTGGGGATTTTTGTTTATTATAGAGAGAATTATTCTGTCATCAGCTGTGGAGGTTTGCTTTGGCCTGCCAGTCCCTTTGCGATTAGTAAGCTCACCAGTGCATTCTTTCTTCTTAATGATGTTTCAAACAGTTGATTTTGGTAAGCCTATGGTTTGGCTGATGAATCGAACAGTTTTATTCTTGTTTCTCAGTCATAATGGCTTCTTTGACTTTCATTGGCACAACTTCAGTTCTCATGTTGATAAACAGCACTAAAATTTCCAAAGATGCTGGAAAGACTGGAGGAAAGACTAGGTGCCGAGAGCTCACTAAAACCTGCATTATGGAGGCATTTAAACACACCTGAGCAATTACAAATGCCTGTGAAGCCATGTGTCTCAAACATTATGGTGCCCTGAAATGGGGGGACTATGTATAAACACAGCTGTAATTTCTACATGGTTAAACCAAAATGTATAAAAATACCCTTTCATAAAATCTGACAATGTGCACTTTAACCACATGTGATTTTTTTATTTTACAAATATCAAACTGTGGAGTACAGAGGCAAATAAATAGACAATAGGTGCAGGAGTAGGCCATTCGGCCCTTCCAGCCAGCACCGTCATTCAATGTGATCACGGCTGATCATTCACAAATAAATGAAGGGTCTTTGTCCCAAACATTATGGAGAGCAATGTATTGACCATATTTTAAAATAAACAGCATGAAAGTCTTAACTTCACAATAAACAAGTTATTGAGTTGGATAACATCCAAACGCTCCCATACCAGTATCTCCTCGATCTAAAAGCACAAGGGAACTTTTATTTCCTTCCAGTAGTCCACTCAAACATTCCAGTGTCTCTGCTGAAGCCAAGTTAATCTCATCCAACAATATCCATTCCCCTTTTTTCACAGCTTGTGCTAAGGTGCCCTGGTTAAAAAAGAGAAAAGAACAAAATGTCTTAGAAATGCTCAGGTCTGGGGCACGTTAGTAAATTCAGTCAAGTAGTGACAGCAGTGTCGTTTTATTCAGAACCCTTTGGTCAGTAACAAATATCCAAACACAATTATACCAGCCAACCCTGGCTGGAAAGTGCATAGTTGGATAGAAGTTAATTAAAAGTTTTTCTTCTCGGTGCAATTCAAAATAATCCAAGATAATGCTTAATTAGCAGCTTATTGGAATTGCACAGGTGCAAGTGAACAGAAAAATATGGTTACCACCTCTTATTTAAAATTAGAAAGGCATAATTAAGGTCCTAAGCTATGAATGTTAAAACACTAAAATTAGAATTATTTGTGTTACTAAATTGCATTGGAACATAGCAAGCATCATAATAATACAACTATTAAAGTGTCAAACAATAACTTAGATGTTCAATTTGCTATTTAATATTGTAAGAAAGAGCAATACGCAAAACATATAATTGAGGTTTATACTATTTCACGACACGTCTAAAATAAAGAGGAGAATAGATAGGGTGAATGCAGCATCTTTTACCCCGCTTAGGGGGTTGAAAAACAAGAGGACAGGTTTAAGGCAAGAGGGGCAAGATTTAAGAGGACCCTGTGGGGCAACATTTTCCACTCAGAGGATGGTAGGTATGTGGAACGAGCTGCCAGAGGAGGTAGTCGATAACGGCATTTAAAATATACTTGGACAGGTGCATCGATAGGAGAGGTTTAGAGGGATATGAACCAAACGTGGGCAAATAGATCTATCTTAGATATGGATGAGGGCCGAAGGGCCATTTCCTTGCTGTATGACTAATGAGCCTCACTTTCCTCCCTTCCCTCCAGTTAAATCTTTCCGAATAAAGTCCTAAAATAAAACGTGGGGTGATAAAGTATCGCAGTCTGTGAATGCACCAGTTTTATGTACTCCAAAATGGGCGGCACACTTGTCTCCAACAGCAGCTGTATTTTAATTTCTTTGAATTTCCCCCAGCACCACATGAAATTGTACCAGAGGCTCTAAACCTCCCATCAAGAATAACTACAATAAAAATGGATCAAAAAATGTTTTATTTTAAAATAAATCCATTATTTTACAAACGATGCAATATTGGAGATGAGGCCTGGGAGAGCCTCAGTGAGAATCATTCCTCATGCCAGCATGCAAATAAATGCATCAATGGGAGGCACGGTGGCACAGCAGTAGAGTTGCTGCCTCGCAACGCTTGCAACACCAGAGACCCGGGAGCGATCCCGACTACAGGTGCTGTCTGTACAGAGTTTGTACGTTCTCCCCGTGACTGCGTGGGTTTTCTCCAAGATCTTCAGTTTCCTCCCTCACTACTCCAAAGACGTACAGGTTTGTAGGTTAATTGGCTTGATATAAGTGCAAATTGTCCCCAGTGTATGTCGGATAATGTTAATGTGCGGGGATCGCTGGTCGGTGTGGACTCGGTGTGGACCGAAGGGTCTGTTTCCGCGCTGTATCTCTGAACTAAACTAAAAATCATCTACACCTTACCTCCACAAAGGCAAATACCAACGATGATTCACTCAGTTTCATCTGCTGCTGAGCCTGGGCCAGACGCAGACCGAGCAATTCCCACTTTACTTTCAGGCAGGCACCTGAAACGCACAAACCACTCTTGTAAATAAAATTTACCATCTAAATTAAAAGTTCAGAAGGGGGTTGATTAAATTGACCATTATTCATCTCCTTTTCAATGAAGGTTAAGCCATGGCCATTTTGCACCAGGTCCTACCGAAGACTCGTGTGATAATGACCCGGTTATTTATTTAGAACATAGATGAGTGCAGCGCAAGAACAGGCCCTCCGGTCTGCAACAAACATGATGTCAAGACCACCACTTATCCATCTTGCACATAATCCATATCCCTCCGGTAGACACAAAATGCTGGAGTAACTCAACGGGACAGGCAGCATCTCTGGAGAGAAGGAAGGGAGATGCTGCCTGTCCTGCTGTGTTACTCCAGCATTTTGTTTCTACCTTCGATTTAAACCAGCATCTGCAGTTCTTTCCTATCCATATGCCTATCCAAAAACCTCTTAAACGCCACTATTATATCTGCCTCAACCACTACCCCTGGCAATGTGTTCCAGGCACTCATCGCCCTCTGCATAAATAAATTGCCTCGTACATCTCCTTTAAACTTTGTCTCTCACATCTTAAAGGTCTGCTCTCTAGTGTTTGCCTTTTCCATCCTGGGGAAAAAGGTTCCGACTGTCTACCCTATCTATGCCTCTAAATTTTTTTACAAATTTATTTGTTGTTGATTAAATAGCAATATTGGCCTTGACTTCAAGCACCAAGAAAATTTAAAATGGTTTTGGCAGATAATGAGTATCATAAATGGACTACATTTTGAACAAACCAATTGCTTTTTACTCCCCAATATCTATTACTAGTGCCCCAATTGAAAATGTCCATTTGGCAGAAGCAGCAATAGAAACAACTGATACCAAATTGGTTCTATCACACCATTTTCACACCAAAATCTTATGCATGAATCTCTCACCAGTTTCTTTAGATTTCATCTCCTTACTGACGGCCGTTTTGTGGACATGCAACATCAGCTGAAGCAAATCTTGCCATCGTTTCTGCTTGCAGCACATTTGGATATGACCCAAGAAGGTGGTATTTTGCTTCCTTGAGTATGTGTGAATGAAAAGTTCTTCAAACGCTTCACGCAAGGGCAACATAATAAGTCTACGGTCCATAGGCTTGTATCTGCAAAGGTGCAAATCCAAAACAGGTTGGTAACGGGATAAACTTGGGGGCATGCACTTCACATTAACCAATGTCACTTATGCAGCTTTTACTATTTTTACATTATATTCCTCCTTTGCATATTAGATGTTCTTTGGGACAGTTAGGACCGAGCGACATCCAAGGGAAAACTTGGAGTATGACCAACATACAAATCCCAAATCCAGGTTGATTCCTGTAATCAACATGGGTTGGCAAGACATGCGTGGGGACTCCCTAGTTTTGTAACAAGTGTGTTCGAAAACTATTCCTCCCTCTTTTAACAAACAGTAAGCACTTTACATTCTTTGCAGCAAAACAAAGATAGGATGGAAAACTTCCATGAGGATATCAGTGGTGAAGCAACCAATTAAGAGTACAAAATCCAATAGAAAAAGACATTAATCATTTCCAATTTCAATTTGCCGCCACATAAATAGGAGTCAGGTTTTAATTAAGAACTAATTTATCATACGGCATGGAAATGGGCACAATTAATAAGTCATCTACAATCTTATCCTCAGAATTTCTAGGAAATCCTTCAAATGTCATACTTACCCTCCAAGCAAATCAGCCGTGTCACTCTGTTGGTTCATGTTTACAACTCTCAGTTTGTGGCCTGAAACAATAGACACACCAGTAAGCTTGTCAAAGACATCTGAGAAGGTCCAGCATTAAACATTTTTAAATATATTTGTCAAAATGCCAACATATCTGCTTCATAAAAATATGCCAACACTTAAATCTGCCACTAATAATTAGAAAGTGGCACAGCGGTAGAGTAGAGTTGCTGCCTTACAGCGAATGCAGCGCCGGAGACTCAGGTTCGATCCCGATTACGGGTGCTGTCTGTACGGGGTTTGTACGTTCTCCCCGTGACCTGCGTGGGTTTTCTCCGAGATCTTCGGTTTCCTCCCACACTCCAAGGACGTACAGGTATGTAGGTTAATTGGCTGGGCAAATGCAAAAATTGTCCCTAGTGTGTGTAGGATGGTGTTAATGGGCGGGGATCGCTGGGCGGCGCGGACCCGGTGGGCCGAAGAGCCTGTTTCCGCGCTGTATCTCTAAATCTAAATAAGGTAAATCTGGTATCATAAATGGACAACATTTTGACATTGTCCATGAACAAAAACTCATAAGGGTAGTACAGGGCAGCACAGTGGCACAGCGGCAGAGTTGCTGCCTTGCAGCGGCAGAGTTGCTGCCTTGCAGCGGCAGAGTTGCTGCCTTGCAGCGGCAGATTTGCTGCCTTGCAGCGGCAGATTTGCTGCCTTGCAGCGGCAGATTTGCTGCCTTGCAGCGGTAGATTTGCTGCCTTACAGCATGCAGTGCCAGCGACCTGCGTTCGACCTCGACGTATGGGTGCTGTCTGTGCAGAATTTGTGCATTCTTCCCATGACCGCGTGGGTTTTCTCCAAGATCTTCGGTCTCCTCCCCCACTCCAAAGATGTACAGGTTTGTAGGTTAATTGGCTTGGTACAAGTGTAAATTGTTCCTAGTGTGTGCAAGATAGTTTTAACATCCAGGGATCGTTGGTCGATGTGGACTCGGTGGGCCGAAAGGCTTGTTTCCGCACTGTATCTCTAAACTAAACGAAGAACGGGAGACATTCATTCAATGTTTTTTTTTGCAAGGCCAGGAGCTACAATTCAGTTTCCAGTTTCATTTCAATGATAAAGGACAGGAAAATAGTGTTAACAAAAATGTGAAAGTTGTGAACTGATCATATGATTTCACTTCAAACTGCCACACTAACATCCATGAAATGGATAAGGAATACTGATAATAAAAAGCTTACTGCAGGGATTGCATTTTAAAAAAAAATTTTTTTTTTTTTAAAGCTTACAAACATGAAATTAGAAATCAGAGTAAATAGTATTTTCCAAACAACATTGCCCTCAGCTACTGGTTACTGGTCTGGGTGGAAATGTATCACATTTGGTTGCCTCCATTCATGAATGGACACTGCACTTTGCCGCAATTCAAAAGATTTAATCCAAAGGTAGTTACAACCACCCAATAAATTCTGAAGACACACGACCAGCATTCCCCATGTCAGTGCAGTCTTCTAATACTTCATTTAAAAACTGTGTACTTTATAATGCAACTTTCTCCCTTCTACATAGTCCTGAAACCATTAACTCGTACTGCAGAGCAACTCCACAACTTTACTTTTCACCAATCGCCCAATATTGGCCCCAATATCACAAATTGAACTTCATTCTGCATGGCAGTAAGTGAGTCGACAATCTGTTCCAACTCACCAGTAATCCTGGCAAGGTACTGGACCGTGGATGTCTTTCCAGTGCCTGTTTCACCAACCAATAAGACAGGCTCCTCTTTGCCGAGACAAACAGCCAACTGCTCAAGGAGAAGAGATGAGGGTCTTGTGGCCGAAAACGTCTGGGTTTCCCTTAAAACACAAACAGCGTTATCAAACAAGTTTTGATAATAAGGGGGTCATAGAGATGGAAGTGCAGAGGAAAGAAATTAGAAAAACTCCACCGTGAAAGCTGAAAATCAAAATGGCATGAATAGTGGAACAAATAAAAATTTACATCACGGATACGAGGTCTGTACTGGATATGATCTTGAAGTCTGGATAAAGAGATGACAAAAAGTCAATACTCTGAGAAAAAGTCAATACTCGAGCAGGTGCCAATTATGGTCAGTGAACAAAAGGCTAATAGTGCCAGTTAGAATGTGAGCTGTAATGGTTTGGACAGATCGATATTATGTGAAAGGAAATAATGTTTGATCAGTTCATTGGAGTTTCGATAAAGGGAATCTGAGGAAGCACGATACTCGGATATCCTGAAGACATTTGATAGGGTGCTGCACCAAAAGGTTATTGCACAAAAATAGAAGTTCACGTTTCGTAGGAGGCAATATATTAATGTGGTTATTATACTAAATAAACAGTGATATCCAAAGTAATACAGGTATGTAGGTTAATTGACTGGGTAAATGCAAAAATTGTCCCTAGTGTGTGTAGGATAGTGTTAATGTGCGGGGATCGCTGGGCGGCACGGACTCGATGGGCCTGTTTCTGCGCTGTATCTCTAAAATCTAAAAAAATCTAAATCTATTTGGCAATGTTTGCAAGAATCAAGATTCCAAAGCATTTCATTTTATATTTAAAAGTCACAGTATTTACTGAAAAGAATACAGTGAGCGAGTTAAAAAGCAGCAATATTTTAATAATTACAATGTGCTGGAAGAAACTAGAAGGCAATTCCCAAAATAATGTAATAAAATATAAAACATAAATATAGAATTCTTAAGGATAGCGAAGTATGGGGAGAAGGCAGGAACGGGGTACTGATTGAGAATGATCAGCTATGATCACATTGAATGGCGGTGCTGGCTCAAAGGGCCGAATGGCCTCCTCCTGCACCTATTGTCTATAACATTGTCAGAGGATCTCGACCCAAAATGTCACCAGTCCATTCTCTCCCTAGATGCTGCATGCCCTGATGAGTTCCTCCAGCAGCTTGTGCTTTGCACAGAATTTTTTTCACCAGGTTGCTGAAAGCAACAATAAACTGGAAAATGTTGGAAACACCCTGCAGGTCAGGCAGCATGTGCGGAATGAGACAAAAGTTAACACCGAGGTCTGGAGCCTCGCGGGCCGGAGCCTCAAGAGTCGACGAAGACTGCGTCCAACCTTCTAATGCAATTCATTATTTAAAACCTTTTTCTTTAGACAATTTTTCTTTTTCATTTTTGTAAACTTTCTTTCCACTGGAGGCAGATAAGGTGAATGTTATGTCACTCCACATTAGCTTGTACTGTGGCATAGTGTGCTGTCACTCAATGTTGATGTTAACTTACTGCAAATTTCATTGTACTATATTCAAAGATAAACATAGATTCCAGTATTAAATCCACTTGTCAAAAATGTAATAAGCCATACCCAAGGCTTTTGTTCAAGATTTCTCTAATCTAAAATAGCATCTGCGGCTGAGGCCGGCACCATGGAGAGGACTCGCCGACGATTGTGGAGAGGTGCATGCGGCGGTCAATGATGGCAACAGGGCTGGACCACCTGGAAGTGAGGACACGGCTGCAGGGGGAAGAAATAAAGGAGGACCCAGAGTGGACGGACCGCCGTGGGGAAGGGGGAAGAACAATGGACAATAGAGGACACAGCGTTGGCGGACCGCCGTGATGGAGGGGGAAGAACAATGGACAATAGAGGACACAGCATGGGGGGACCGCGCTGAGGGAGGGGGAAGAACAGTGGCAATAGAGGACCCGGCTTGGGGGGACTGCCTTGGGGGGGGGGGGGGGGGGGGGGGGGGGGGGGAGAAGGAGAACAAAGGGGGATCTGACGCACAGATACTTTGTAACTTCGTAAGCGCCCTTTATGGGCGACTGTTTTCATACCTTGGGTATGCAAGCAAAGAATTTCACTGCGACTTGTGATAATAACGTGTTCATTCATTCATTTCAGGTTGGTCCCTTCATCAGAACTGGTTCAACCTAAATATTCTTTGGCGTTACACTGGTTATACTGTCACCTTTGCTGTAATTGCCAATCAAGATATTAAAAAAAATTGCAACACTTACAACTGCAGCTGGATGATATCACTGATTCTTCGAGGAAGAACAGACCGCCCGACAGTCACTGCAACCTCATTCAGCTCAACAGCAGGTTTATACAACTGACAGAAGTACTCTGCCTGAAATATAAATTAAATTAAATTTTCACACAGCTTTAAATGCTGTACTTTCAATAATTACCAAATACAGGGTGAGGGGAAACCAAACTCCTAATTTTTTCCACCCACACAATAAAATGATAATCAAGTTACCAAAAAAAAACACTTAGTAAAGATATAAATGTGCATGGATTCAGGACAGACTGCCCAGGTGCCAAATGCCAGTTTATATTAATGTAGACATGTTCCTAACAATTCCAAGGGAGAAGTATGAACCATCTTTTCCCCATAACTTGTATTGCAAATTCAGTACCCACTGTAAAGATTCCCATTTGCCAATTATTTTCCTCATTCGTCATATCTAAATCAAGCAAATGCTCAATGGAACCAAAATACACCAAGAGTCAAGAGGAGGAGTGAAATGAGAATGTTGCCAGGTTGCTGTGGGTCTCTGAAGATCCCTTTAATAGTGGGGAGGTCAGCACCCGTGATGGATGGACAGTGTTGACCACTTTTGAAATCTTCTTCCTTCCTGGGAGTTCGAGTTGTCGAACCAGGCCGTGGTGCAACCAGTCAATATGCTTTGTACAATACACCTGTAGGAGTTCAAGAGAGTATTCATTGACATACCGAAACTCCTCAATCTTCTAAGGAAATAGAGGTGTTGATGGGCTTTTTTAATTTTTGCATCAATGTGCTGGGTCCAGGACATATCTTCAGAGATCCTCAGGCCCGGGAATTCGATGTTTTTGACTCTCTCCATCACCATGAAGACAAGTTTGTGGATTCCCGACTTTCATCTTCCAAAGTCAACAATTAGTTCCTTGGTTTTACCGATGTTGAGAGCAAGGTTGTTGTTCTGGCACCATATCAGAAGTCGATCGATCTCCCTCCTACAGCAATCTCCATTGTGAAAGACCTTTCATTTGACAGCACTCTGGCACAGCAGTTGCTGCTGCCTCAGCTGCAGTGACCCAGTCAGTCCCCAGTGCAATCTATGTAATGTGTACATTACCCCATGACCACACAGGCTTTCAGTTTCCCCTGCACCCCAAAGACCAGCTGGTGGGTTAACTGGCTGCTGTAAATTATCCCTACTGTAGGTGGGTGATAAAGCTTAAATCTTTATGCACAATGAGAATTTATTGTAGATGCTACAATAACTAAATCGGTTGTGATGACTACGTCAGAAGGCACCAAATTAGTATTTTATACAACAACAAAAAATCTGTATTTTATACAAAAGTACCAGTCACAGTAAACAACAGCATAATACAATGCTAACTATTATGAAATATAGCTGTGATCATGTCAAAGAAGCCAATGAACAATGCTACTGTCCCTGCCTCAATATCTTCCTCTGGCAGCTGGTCCCATAAATGAACCACCCACTGCACAGAAATTGCACCTCAGGTCTCATTATATTTGTTCCTCTTTCACCTTAAACCTATGTTCTCTAATCTTGAACTCTCTACTTTGGGGGGGAAAAAAGACTATTCACCTTATCTACACCTATCAATCCTGTCTACCTCTATAAAGGGCATCCCTCATGCCCCAATGCTCCAGGGGGAAAGTCCCAGCCTCTGCTTACAATTCAGGCCGTCTAGTCCTCGTAACACCCTTGTGAATCTTTTGTACATCTTTCCAAATTAATGTCATCCTTCCTGTTGCAGGCTGACCAGAACTGCACACAACATTCCAAGCGTGGTCTCACCAACATATTTTACAGGTGTAGCATGAAGTCCCAACTCCTGTACTCAAAGAAAGCATGCCAAAAGTTTTCTTCACCACCCCGTCTAACTGCATTGGCAATTTCCAGAAACCGTGTACCTGTATCCCTAGGTCATGCTGCTCTACCACACTCACCAGGGCCCGAACATTTACTGTGCAACTCCTGCTCTGATTTGACTTACCAAAATGCATCATTTTATGTTTGACAGACTTAAATTCCACCTGCCATTCCTTGGCCCACTTCCTTGTTGATCCAAATCCTTTTCTAAATTTAGATGGCCTTCCTCATTGCCCACTATACCACCAACGTTGGTGTGATCTACAAATTTACCAGCCCAGTTAACTAAGACATCATCTCCAGCAATGTTGACTGACCCGCCGAGTTACTTCAGCACCGTATTTGTTTGTAAACCAGCATCTGCAGTTCCTTATTTCCCCATCTTTATTAACAATTTAGATGAACAACAGTCAGCAGGACACAGGGCTGAAAAGCAATCCTCCACTACCACCCTCTGACTACCATCAACAAGTCAATTTTGTATCCAGTAATCAGAACACCCTGCATCCCACATGATCTAGCCTTCCAGACTAGCCTACCATGCAAGACCACGTCAAAGGCCTTGCTGAAGTTGACCATCCGGCCCTCATCAATCCTCTTTGTGACCTCCAAAAAAAGAATTTCTGAGACAATCTGCCACACATAAAGCCATGCAGACAGACTGTTTCGAATCACCCCTTGCCCATCTGGGCTGCTAGATCCCATTCCCAAGAATCTCCACCAACTTTCCCACCACTGACGTCAGACACTAGCCTAGAGTTTCCTGGCTTATCCTTGCAACCCTTCATCAGGGGATACACAATGTCAGGCCCTCAAAATTTATCCACATTAATTATCGTTAAGACTATTAGCACCTCCGTTCCCTCAATTCCTTTGCTTCCATGATCTTCTCTGTAAATACAGATGAGAAGTATTCATTCAACACCTATCCCATCTCTCGTGGCTCAACAGAGACATCCATGTTGATCCTCGAGACCTATTCACTCCCTTATCCTTTTGCTCTTCACAATCAATTGCTTAGGATTTCTCTATCTTGTCTGCCAGAGCCATCTCATGTCATCTTTCTGCCTTCCTTTTTTTCCCCCGTCCTAACTGTATTTCTGCATCGCTTACACTCAAAGAATTTGCTTAATCCCAGCAGCGTACACTTGGAATATGCCTCCTTTTTTCTGACTACAGCCTCAATATCCCTTGTAAACTAGTTCCTAAACAAACCCATGAACCCGTCAATTTGGAAAATGAATTTTACCCAAAATATAGTACAACTTAATTATATACATAGAAAACACTGTGAAGGATTAAAGGGAAAATCCAATAACAAAGTGTTACCTTTTCTTTTGAAATATTTAGTTTGCTTCCAATGATCTCTGCCATTTTCTGTCTACTCTTCGGCTTGGATATCATGGCTGTGAAACAATCCAGTGCCTGTTAAAAAAAGGGCAACAATTTGAAAATACCTTCCTAGAGTCGCAAAATATTACCCATATTTCTTTATAATTACAAGCTGAAGCTGCATAAAATTTGGTATTTGAAATGGCCAACAACTTATTGGATCAGTCCTCAAACCAAGCTTTCCGTCCTGTGAGGCCCTAGGCTCGGTCTTCTCTTGGTAAGTTGGCTCCCATTTCACCGACAAACCACCAACTCTGCCAACGTGGCCAACTCTGCACAAAATGGCCGCCAGAGCCAGTGAACCCTTGCCAGCGTGTTCGCCAGCTGTCGAAGCAGTGTTTAAACAGCCAGCAACATTACAGAATGGCATCAGAAATGAAGCTTGCAAATAAAATAGTTTCACAAAATATTCCCCTTTGAACCTCCCATTACAAATAAAACAAAAGCAAATAGCACAAAACACAAAAAAAATCACAGCAAAGACTAAGTCCCCAAAATTTCTACAAGCATGCCAATTGTCAAAGTGCTGTAAGAAGGTGGGCACGAGAGACTAAAGAAATTGGAAAGCAAACAAAATCTAATTCCAGTCATCATTTGGAGAATGCAAACATGTGTTTTAAGATCACTGATTAAAAATGAAATACTTCTGATGTGGACCTTTTGCAAACATTTGTATTGTGCTAATTCACCTCCTCCTTACCTCCTGGAAAATACAGAGAGCAGTGGAAGATGATGTCCCATCAAAGTTAGGAATTATTCTCTCACACCATTTCAGTAAATCTCTGGTTAAAATAAAAAGCAATTTCATGCAGATTGTCAAAATCATTACAATATAATGTAACCATAAAATAACATTATGCCAGATTCTTATGTTACACAAATTGAGGTATGCAAAGAGGACATAAAGTGCTATGAAGCTGTAAGATTCTAAAGGATAGTTACCTTACGAAAATTATCACACAGACACGCCCATCACTTTAAACCATTTTGAAAGTAAAGAGTAAGTAAAGTAAGCAATGAATTATATTAGTCATATGGTCAGTCTTTCTGTACCCATGGTCAGGGCTCCAAGCTTTGCAAATAACAAACATATGCCACCAGATGTAGTGCTACCATTAAGGCTATCACTAAGATTTTGGCAATAGTAAACATCAAAATAATGGACAGATTTGGCTCACGACTGCATTACAATATTATTAATAAAATCAGTAAAATGGAGGCAAACAAATCCAAAAAATAGATTCAAAATGTAATGCCCGAGGAATGACAGGTGCAGATTCAATTGCAACATCTTGAGTAGTGCGGGTGTCAGGGGTTATGGGCAGAAGTCAGGAGAATGGGTTTAGGAAGGAGGGATAGATCAGCCATGATTGAATGGCGGAGTAGACTTGATGGGCCGAATGGCCTAATTCTGCTCCTATCACTTATGACCTTATGACTTCCAATAAGGATTTGAATAATATCTTCAAATGAATAATTTGTATAACTATGAAGAAAAAGAGAATGGGACAAATCATTCAAATGATTCACCATTAAAACAATGTACAAACAGCCTCCTCTTGTGCTATGTCATTGTTTAACACTACATTCCAGTGATACAAACCACCACCCGATTAATTTTCTCGCATCTTCCCACAACCTCCTTCCCCCCCCCCCCCACACAAAAAGGAGGGGAAAAAAATCTTGTTCAGATGCTCAAGACATGTTTAGAAATGAATACAATCAAGACAAACCACAAAGTAATTATAAAGAGGGATAAAGTGAGACGTCTGCTTGCACCAAAGTCAAAATGAACAGAAAACACTTTAGCGAAACTAAAGTTAAACCAGACTCCACGGTAGCAGTACAATAATTCAACAACTCTGGATAAATAACTGGCTGATCAGCATACAGTTTTAGGAAAATAGGGCAAATCATTGTCAAAAAATGCTTCATAATTTAAAAAGGGCAGTTTAAATCTTAGTGCCAGGATCACATTATTAATTTATAGTCACTCACTGAAGTTGATTTATACAATATTCTTCAATCATCTGCACAAAAGAGTACCTTTCTTTCATTGGCCATCACTGACAAATTTTGGGCCGAAGAGCTTGTTTCCGCACTGTATCTCTAAACTAAACTAATCTATTGCAAACCTTAAAGATAATCTTCTTCCCTCAAGGCACAAGTCTTTCTCTTCAGGATTTGCCGCACAATCAACTGACTCGATATTTTCATGATTTTCAGCCAAATTGATTTTCAATTCTTGATGTTTCTTGCCAGTTAGTTGGCAGTAAATGCCCAAAAGTCGGTCTATCACAATTTCTAGGCTTGGATATCGGTTCACCAACACCTATAAAATAAGAGAGTGTCATTGTATTTGCCATTTCATTGCCGAAGATCAAGATGAACGCATTTTAATACCAGAAATACATTTTCCAAAATGCTTCCATGGATCTGAACAACATTAATAATAAATAATAAAACTGAAATATAACTAACAGAAAAAGACACAAAGTGCTGGAGTAACTCAGCGGGTCAGGCAGACCCTGGAGAATATGGACAGGTAAAATTTCTGGTCTGAAACTTTCTTCAGACTCAAGCATTACATTTAATACTACTAGTAACTGCCACAAACCCACAATGCTACTGAATTGAGTATAGTTTGTTGTCACGTGTACCGAGATACATTGAAAAGCTTTTGTTGCGTGCCAACCTGTCTGAGCAAAGACAATACATGTTTACAATCGAACCATCCACGAGATCCATGATAAAGGGAATAAATTTGGGTATGGTAATATTCTTTTTACTTAGTTGCTTTTTCCAAAATAATAGAAATAAAACACACAAATGCACAATTTGTATTTGAAAATAGATAAAAGAGCAATTAGAATCTAGTTCAGCAGTAAAGTTTCACATTACAACACTTAAAGCGACTGTTTTAGCTACATACCACAACCAACTACAGCAAGTGCTGCACACGGGACATCATGCTGCAATGTAGAAGTTGTGATTTGGAGCGTTGTGCATAGTGGCAACTCAGCTGTAGGAGGGTGCTGGAATGTGTGCAGAAAAGATTCATGAGGATGTTACCAAAATTGGAAGGCTCGAGTCAAGGAGAGACTGGTTCTATTTTTCCTTGCATCATTGAAGGAATGAAGTAGAGAAGAAAGTTGGAACTCGGTACAGAGGAGGAGATTCACCAGGATGTTGCCTGGGCTTGAGTTATAGTGCGAGGTTGGAGAGTTCGGCATCTTTTCATTTGGAGCTTTGGAGGCTGAGTGGCCTTATCAAAGAGTACAAGATCATGAGGGACACGAATAAAGTGATTAAAAGACTCAGCCTTTTTCCCCAGGGTGGAAGGATTCCAAAACTAGAGGGTGTGGGCTTAAAGAAGTGAGGGGAGAACTTTGAGAGGGACCTCAGGGACAATCCTTTCACTCAGAGGGTAGTCCGTATCTGGAATGAGCTTCCAGAAGAAACAATCTAAGTGGATGCAAAAAACATTTGGACCGATACACAGAGAAATGGTTTCGTTTTAGTTTAGTTTAAAGCGTACAAATGATGCTGTTAGCAGAATTCCAAAGACTCGAGACCTTAAGGAAAACAAATGCACCCTTATTTTTAAGTCGCCACTCCTACTTCTTGATTCTCCCACGAGTGGAAACTTCTCTGCCAAATGCACCCTTCTACTACCACTCAAAAATACAGGCATTTTGCATACTTCCAAATTCCATCAGAATATAATTCTAGCCTGTTCAGCCTTCCCTCAGGACAAAATATCCATTCCAGGCATTAGTTGGAATACCTTACCAAACTGAACCCAACACTAACTTCCTTTTTTAAAGGCCAATACTATACACTGAGAAAACGAACTGTTTACTACTCCACTGTACACAGTACACCAGATGAAGTATCTCCATCCGCCTGAAGGATTCCAACCAGAAATGTCACTTGTCCTTTTCCCTCTACAGATGCTGCCTGGCCTGCGGAGTTCTTCCGGCACTGTGTTTTACTCAAGATTATAACATCAGAAGTTTTGTGGCTCCAAGGTCCAATTATATTACAGTGCTCAAACAAGACAAAAGCCACCAAGGCATCAAATCAGTAAACCAATAAAAATTGACCGTAAAGTAAACTCACTTCTTTTAGTTCTGCTTTGTTCATATTATCCAACTGGATTTTGGTCCATAGTTTGTCCAACAAATTTGCATGACTGTTTTGTTGTCTGTACCAACCTACATTGCTGCTGAACAACCTAAAAGGAGGTCAAATAGAAATTCAGCAATTTGTAGGTAAAGAAAAAAAAAAGTTCAGGTTTTAACACAATTTAGTTCTCTCTAAATCATGTTATGATTTCTAGCAACAAACACCACATACATTTAAGAGTACATAAGAAATTGTCTCATTTTTCAGGGAATATATAAATTTGGTTTACTGGAAATGATCAAATAATCAACATCTTTCTCCCCCCTCAATCTCAAAAGTGGAAACTTGCACCACAGTGCTTTGTGTTACCCAATCACTGGAATAAAGCATTTATGAAATCACCTATCATAGCTGTAATTTAAACCGTCACAATAGCAAGGGAAGAAAAAAAATCCCAAAAAAATTTGGAGGGGTGGGGGGGGGTAGGGGGTGCCAGGAAATGCTGTGTGATGCAGCATCTTACAACCAGTGCTCAGTTGTGTCGCCTCGTGCAGTGCATGCACTTTGCATGTTCCCCTCGCGACTGCACTTATTTTCCTCCCATATTTCAAAGGTAGGCTGGTTTTCTGGTCACAGTAGGTGTTGAGCAGGAGAATCAGTGTGGTAGAGGATTTTTTGATCAACATACAAGACTATATGTAACACTTGGAAATGGGATTACTCTCAGCTTGTAACGACTTCATTCGGGCCAAATGGCATGTAAAAGGAAATTATTCAAAAATAAACAGGCCTAGGAACAACTCATTTAGTTTAAATTTGGAGAGGGGAGTAAAATGTAATAAAAATTAAATGAAATTTCAATTAATTATAAGCAAAATACGAAAAAAGTACCAGTGGTTTTATTTTCACTGTCAACTACATAGTCCTTCAAGCAGAATGTATGGGTATCAGGGTATGTGTATTACAGGCTTGCTGCTAGATTTTCATTTTACAGAGCATTGAGCTACAATGAAAAACAAAAAAAATTGATTTTTTGGAGTCAAGAGACTGCAGATGCTAGAATCTTGAGTTGCAGAATTTTTGGAGGGACTCAGTGGGTCAGCTAACATCCGTGGGGGAAATGGGCAAACAGTCTAAAGAAAGGTTCTGGCCTGAAACATCATCTGTCCATGTCTCTCCACGGATGCTGCCCGACAAACCGTGTCCCTCAAGCAGTTTTTTTCCCCCACATACTAGATATTTTGCTCACTTTAGCCAATAGTCATCATCCAGTTTGTTGGATTAGAAAAATAATCAAGCCTAAACTACAAGTTATACTAGATTTGATACCAGACCTTCTTGTTGCAAAAAACTGAAATCCAGGTGCTGCTTTTATGCAATCACCGTGTCCAGGAATTAAGAACTCCCCAGTCTCCAGCAAAGGGATCAGCACAGATATCTGCAAGGTAGAAGGAATAAAATGTAGTCAGTAGTACACCCAGATATGAATAGCAAAATGTGAAGCAGACTGATAAATGCATAATTTGGGTATTTTTAAAATGGAAATTCTTGATTAATAAGGGTGTCAAAGGTTACGAGGAGAAAGCAGGAGAATGGGGCCGAATAAGAAAAATAGATCAGCCATGATTGAACAGTGGAGCAGACTCCATGTGCCGAATAGCCTAATACTGCTCCCATGTCTTATGGTCTACTTTCAATTATTTTTCTCCACATCTTATTTTGATGCTATAATTGAAAGAAAGCTTGCAGAGTGAAAGTTATAACCATCAGCTGGTTTGCTTCAAGATTGCAAGGGTCCACTAGTAATCCACTGGCAAATTGTTAAACCCAGGATGGGATACAAACCAATACGAGTTTATTTTCAGTTTATTGTCATGTCATTTATTGTTATTGTCAGCGAAAAGCTTTTGTTGCGTGCTAACCACTCAGCAGCAAGACAATACATGATTACAATCGAGCCGTCCACAATGTACAGATACATGATAAAAGGAATAACGTGAATAACAATTAGTGCAAGATAAAGCCCAATCAATGATAGTCTGAGGGTCTCCAACCAGGGAGATAGTAGTTCGGAACTGCTCTCTAGTTGTTGGCAGAATGGTTCAGTTGCCTGATAACAGCGGGGAAGAAATTGTCCCTGAATCTGGAGGTGTGCATTTTCACACTTCGCCAGATGGGAGAGGAGGGAGTGGCCTGAGTGTGACTCATACTTGATTATGCTCCGAGGCAGCACGAGGTATAAATTGAGTAAATGGAATGGGAGGTTGGTTTGTGTGATGGTCTGGGCTGCGTCCACAATTCTCTGCAATTTCTTGCGGTCTTGGATGGAGCTGTTCCCAAACCACGCTGTCATTGCAAACAGTCTTAAAAAATCCCTGCGGCAAAACAGTTGTCCTATCATGACCAATTAAATAAATTGGATATATTCTCTTTGGATTTAAGAATGAGGGTGATTTTGTTCATACAAAATTCCAAGGAGACATATCACGATGTTTTCACCAGTGGGAGAATCTCAAACAAGGGCAGATGGTTACAAGATTAAGGACAGCCATTTAAAACTAATGCACATAGGAACTTGATCAGCTTCTGTGACAATCTCTGGATGGAATCCTCTATCCCAAAGGGTTACACAGGCAAGATCAGTGGGTAAATGGGGAGAGGGAATAGGAAGAGAAAATAAATATTTTTAAAGATCAGATAATTGTGAGCTATGGGGAACTGGCTCAGACGAGGATACAAGGCCTGGGGAAATCAGTCATGATTGTATTGAATACAGACCTCCCAACATTTGATTTTACAAATTCAGAATTTTGATGTCCAAAATTCAGAATTTTACATCAAAATTCATAATATGGCGCGTAATGCAACTTTTCATCAAAAGAAAGTATGCACGCCAAATGCGCGTACGCGTTGCGCTACATTCATGTGTGAAAAACGACTATTATTTCCAACAGTCTGTAGTTCTTGGACTAAATGTACAATGTCGGGCCTATCATGGAGTACATTCTGCTATTTATATAAAGGTTATTGAACAGAAATACTTTTTACAACACAAAGAAAAAATGGTTTTGTTTTGTTTTCTCTATTTTGCTTTTTCCTTACACAAAATGTATGACCAAGATATGAAGAGTTTCATTTAAAACTGCACATAATTTCATTGAAGACATACTTGCTCCAGTGGTCTTCAACAGTAAATCATAACAGTCCATGTCCCCCCCCACCCCACACGCCTCCCCACTACCCTCCCCATCACCCCCACTACCATCACCCCACCCTCCCCCCACTCCCGACTCCCCCCCACTCCCCTTTCCCCGCCGGCTACAGCCCTCCCCTCCCCCACTCCCCCCTACTCCAGCCGTCCCCCCCCACTCCCACCTAACCCCCTACTCCCTTCCCCTCCCACCCTCCCCTCCCCACCTTTTCCCCCACCTCCACTCCCCCTCACATCCCCCCCTCCCACCCTTTCCCCCCCACCTCCACTCCCCCTCCCATTCTCCCCACCGCCCAACCAGCCCCACTCCCCTCCCACCCACACTGCCCCCCCTCCCACCCACCCACCCACACTGCCCCCCCTCCACCCCCCTGACCCCTGCCCCCCTCCCCAGCACCCCATCCCCTCTCAACATCAACGGGCCTCGCGCTAAGCAGCGAGTCGGGGTCAGCGGCGAGGCGAGTCTGGGGCCAGCGGCGAGGAGAGTTTGGGGCCAGCGGCGAGGCGAGTCTGGGGCCAGCGGCGAGGCGAGTCTGGGGCCAGCGGCGAGGCGAGGCCAGCGGCGTGAGGGGGCGAGCGGCAAGGCATGTGTTTTGCGGAGAAATGTGAGGTGAAATCAGAATGGCGGAAATGAAATAAGAAAGCGGAAACTTTCCGCCAAATTCGGATGGGTTGGGAAGACTTTGAATAGCATAGCCGGCTTGAAGTGCCAATTTTTCTATTCCTTGTTTGATTCTTATAACCTAATGGCCTAAATTAATCCTAATTTTGCACACTTCTACCAAACCTCTTATCTTTTCACACTACTACGACTCCAGTTTACCCAACCTTGAGTTAAAAAACACTCATTCTTAAAATCAAAACTTCCCCTTAACTTAAGTATAATAGAGGTAGTACATACAACATCTAGTGGTGCATAGTCAATGTCTTCCAGGAGAAGCCAATATCCATTCATCACAGCTTGAGTCAGTGACCCAGGCTGCCAAACAAATTCCCCAGGAACATCTGCACAGCGATACATTCCCAGCAACATCTATAAAAAGTAGCAGCAATTTGAAACAAAAGTGGATCAGTTAGAGCAACTAAAATATACAATTTTATAACCTTCCCAAGATTATTCACTAAAATGCAAAATTAAAAACACATCAAGTACAAGTAGAACATCCCCTTGTTTATGCATCTTCAAGGAACCCGAATGAAATAGTTGATATAACTTTGAAACCAGCAGATTGGAGAGACAAAATGAAGTCAAGATTTGGCTTCCATAAGCACAACTTTAACAAAAAATAGAAAGACAAATTATCTGCAAAAAAATTAAAAAACATTGTTTTGCCAAGCTCCATTTGCACAAGTCAAACAATTTTATAAAACAACCTAATGATTTGCATAGAATTAATGGGCTATGCTGCAACACAAGATCCAACTCATGATCCACCCACAAAGTGGGCTGCCCATCACAACTACTGCAAGTAGAAGTTGGAAATCTATATTTTAAAAATTGGATTAATTGTGTACTTCCATGGAGTCAGGCCATGGTTAACAAAAGCCGAAACTAAAATAAAAGAAAACCTCAACAATGATCCCGCGTAAGTAAATTCATACCTTGCTGTCAGTCTGGTCTCCGAGCTGTACTTTCAGGAAGTCAGGAGCCTTCGGTCGACCTGTGACCGCTGCCAAATATTCTACTAAAGCAGTTTTACCACAGCCAATTGGCCCTTCTAGCAACACGGCATTCTGGGACAATACTGCCATCGCCAGGTTCTGTAGGTAACCGTAGGTCGAAGCCACCAACACAAGCGACTTATTGATGCACTGCAGAGAAAGGATCAAATAAATCAATCACCAAAATAGGGTAAATACATGGCCTCTCCCTCCACCCCTTGAGATGGGAAATCAAGAAGGAAATGGCATAGGTTTAAGGTGAGTCGAGAACGGGGGGGGGGGGGGGGGGGGGGGGGGCGGGGTAGCAATTTTCT
Organism: Rhinoraja longicauda; assembly: GCF_053455715.1. Lineage (NCBI taxonomy): Eukaryota > Metazoa > Chordata > Chondrichthyes > Rajiformes > Arhynchobatidae > Rhinoraja > Rhinoraja longicauda. The sequence goes on along the minus strand of NC_135957.1, from coordinate 72,814,581 downwards.
GACATTCAGTGTATGGAATAAGCTAAAAGTAGAGGGCATTGGTTAAAGTTGAGTCCGGAGAGATTTAAGAGGGACCACTCAGAGGGTAGTCTGTATCTGGAATGGAGTAAGCACATATAATTACAACTTTTAAAATAAATTTGACCAGGTGAACGAAGTGTTTAGAGGAAAATGAGCTAAATGGGACCAGCCCAGGTGCCAACTGGGTTGGCATGGACCAAAGGGCCTGTTTCTGTGCTGTTTAGCTCCATGACTCTCAATGGAACTAGTGTTGATGGTAATTTGGTCAGCATGGATGAGCTGGGCAGAATGACCCATTTCCTCTACATAGGACTCAAACTCCTTTGAGGCAACATTGGTATAATGGGACAGGTAGCACAAATTACTCAATGGGGATTATTTTATGATGTATTTTAAATAAACATATTTTAAATGATGAATACAGGATCTACTGCAAAGTGTACGATAGACAGAAACAGATTAACTGGGACATTTCTGGTGCTTAAATAACCAACCAAAGATCACTATTAAAAGTTACAATTTTAAAACATTGTTCCTTCAACAAAATAACAGAATGCAACCAGAAGAAGTGAGTAATCAGAAAACAGGAGATTAAAAGCATTGAAGGGATTGCAATAAAAAAAAGACTTATCTAGTCAATACCATAATGAGCTGCAGATACTGTATATAGCTGAAGCATATATTTATGAAGACTACAGGGCTGATGGCCACAAATATTCATGAATTTTCAGGTTATTTCCTGCCAGTAATTTTACTTAGCAAGGCCCAATACAACCCCCGCAACTGAATTAGTTTTCTTGTTAAAAAGACAAGTAAATGACAACCTGGTCCTTTTGGGCGAGTTGGTTCCGTGGTAACGCGATTCCACACACCACCACAACACTCTCAGACAAATCACCAGCTAACACGTGCCCTTGGGTATATTTTTGTTGTTTCTCTTTCTGCCAAAGACCAGTCTTAGAATTTGCCAGTACCAAGGCCTTCTCCACATTCAGCAACATGTCATCTTCCAATAATCTATGAAATAAAAAGGGATGCAAAAAAAAAGTTTCTCATCATAAACTGTTAATTGTGAATGTAAAGTGAGAGAAATTAGCAACAAAAGCAATAACATACAACCATTTTTTAAATTCCTGTACAGAACAAGAGCTGAATATATATGGAGCAATTGTGTACAATTTCTATTTCTCCGTTTACTTTAAATTGATATTTGTGCTGCCGAAGCATAAATTAAACAAGAAAAAACAGGTACAATCCTCCCAAGTCCTCATGACAAAGGAACTTGAGGCTGAAGTCCAGCTTAATAATTAAAAAAATGAAGTGGGAATTATCTACATCACAGCCTTCTTCACAATTATCCAATACAATGGACAGCTATCGGTCTTCCTTGGACGGTACCACAAATCAAAGTGTACAAAGTTTACAAATCACCGTAATTTTTGTGGGGTAAAAGCAGCCAACTTTGCCGCTCTACCAATTTCAAAAGCCTTATTTTTGACAATCTTCATTGACCAAAACTCAGACCACAATATACTAAAGCAGCTAACCAATTCAAGGACAATTTTCACCCTGGTCATTCCCTCTTTTCCTCTCTCCCATTAGGCAGAAGAAACAAAAGCTTGAAAGCATGTACCACCAGTTTTAGGAACAGTTTCTTCCCACTGTTATCAGACCACTGAACACTGCTCCCGCAAGCTAAGGCGTAGTCCTGACTCCCCAACCTACCTCATTGCAGCACTTGCACTTTAAAATCTGCACTTTCTCTGTAACTGTAATGCTTAACACTGTAACACTATACTTGGTACTCTGGTATTTTTCCCTCTGCACTACCTGTTGTACTTATGTACAGTGCGATTTAACTGATAAAACAAAGTGGGGTATCCACGATGTCTCAGTACTAAGTAATAATAAACCAATACCAGAACACCAACTCCGTTAAATATAGTTAACCAATTTAAACTGGAAAGGATGACTGCAAAATCTTTATGTTCAAATCATGGTAGGGTTCTTAATCCTAAAATTCAATTATCCAATGGAGCAGCTTCAATTAATGAATAAAAATTCCCCTAAGTTTCAAACTTCAATTAAAAAATCATGAAAAATATTTAAGCAGCTCATCAACATAGCTTTGCACAGGAACACACACAGACTTTTCCTCTTTTTGTCACTTATACGAGAAAATATGTTCAGGTTCAGAAAAGGTTTAATTGAAACTTGTGCAAATTCCGATTATCCTTCAAACAATAACGGGTTACATTCAGTGATATGTAATCAACATTAAGCTTCTAGGTGGCAATACAATGTATGGATTTCATTTGTAAATCTTATTTTGCGAGGTTATTAATATAGCAATGACCAATAATCATGAAAGTAACTTTGTAACTTTACACAACAAATTTAAAACATAAACCTATTCAAAAATAAGCTTTTGTGTCATATTTGAAACATTTTAAATGTTCATTCAGTCCCCAATTCATAAAATAATTGAGTTCATGCAAGGATTTAGAAACCATCCACAGTTAAAAGAAAGCTACTATTAAATCGAAATGTGAAATAAAACTGGGAACGCTGCAATAGTCCAAACAATCGTTATTGATCAGAAACACTATCAGCTTCTCTCTCCACAGCCAAACCAAGGAGATTTTCCATCATCTTTTGATTTAGAAACATAGAAAATAGGTGCAGGAGTAGGCCATTCGGCCCTTCGAGCCTGCACAGCCATTCAATATGATCATGGCTGATCATCCAGCTCAGTAACCTATACCTGCCTTCTCTCCATACCCCCTGATCCCTTTAGCCACAAGGGCTGCATCTAACTCCCTCTTAAATATAGCCAATGAACTGGCCTCAACTACCTTCTGTGGCAGAGAATTCCACAGACTCACCACTCTCTGTGTGAAAAAAAACGTTCTCATCTCGGTCCTAAAAGACTTCCCCCTTATCCTTAAGCTGTGACCCCTGGTTCTGGACTTCCCCAACATCGGGAACAATCTTCCCGCATTTAGCCTCTCCAACCCCTAAAGAATTTTATAAGTTTCAATAAGATCCCCCGTCAGTCTTCTAAATTCCAGCGAGTACAAGCCTAGTCTATCCAGTCTTTCTTCATATGAAAGTCCTGCCATCCCAGGGATCAATCTGGTGAACCTTCTCTGTACTCCCTCTAAGGCTAGAATGTCTTTCCTCAGATTAGGAGACCAAAACTGTACACAATACTCCAGGTGCGGTCTCACCAAGGCCCTGTACAACTGCAGCAGAACCTCCCTGCTCCTATACTCAAATCCTCTTGCTATGAATGCTAACATAATAGTGAAGTGATTAGCTTACTGTAGTCTAAAATTTGTCAGGTCTTCTGTAGTGAGAATTTTCTTGAAGAAGTGGTTCTTTTGTTCATCACTCATGTTTGTTACAACTGCAAGACATCTAGCCGTATACCTGAAAGATGAAGAAAATGCACAAGGTCAGTCATGATAAGCCAAGGACTGCAGATAGTCTTAACAAAAAGCCAAACCATTTTGTTTTGAACTCAAAGTATGCTGGTTGTTTCTCTGTAACAGCACCCCTCCCCCATTCCTATCCCTGAAGCTCACTTTGGATAACTTTTCTTTCTGAAAGAAATAGAAATACTTATTTGGGAAATTAATACGAGAGAAAGAGAAAGTTGCAATTCGTAAACAAGAGAAACACAGAACTGCAGGTTCTGGTTTACAAAGAAAGGCACAAAGTGCTGGAGTAATTCAGCGGGTCTGGCAGCATCTCTCCATATGTCAAACAATATTGTTTGGACAAAGTGTTTAGATAAATATCACCATAGTTCTTAAAGTATTTTTGAATTTAATTGTCAAGGAGAGAACATAAAAAAGTGCATCACCCCTTGAACAATCATGGATTGTGCTTGGAATTTAGTCATTCATCCCAACACATTACATTTGTTTTCTCCCCTTCTGCAGTTCTTTTAGTGCAGAGAAGCACCTGCAACTTTCAAATCTTTCAATGCCATATGAATATACATGTAATCACTAAAGTTCTTTAAGTATTTTTGAATTTTGGACTTCAGTTAGGCGTTCGACAAGTTTCTGCATGGTAGGCTGCTCTGGAAGGTTAGATCGCATGGGATCCAAAGAGAGTTAGCTGAATGGATAGCAAATTGGCTCCACGGAAGGAAGCAGAGGGTAATGGCGGAAGGTTGCTTCTCAGACTGGATGCCTGTGACTCGTGGTATGCCTCAGTGTTCGGTGCTGGGCCCATTACTGTTTGTCATCTACATCAATGATTTGGATGAGACATACAGGGCAAGATTAGCAAGTTTGCTGATGATACAAAAGTTAGTGGTTTTACAGATAGTGAAGATGGTTGTGAACGATTGCAGCAGGATCTGGATCGATTGGCCAGGTGGTCAGAGGAATGGTTGATGGAATTTAATACAGAGAAGTGTGAGGTGTTGCATTTTGGGACGTCGAACAAGGGCAGGACCTACACGGTAAATGGTAGGCCTCTAGGTAGTGTTGTAGAGCAGAGGGATCTAGGAGTACAGGTGCATGGTTCCTTGAAGGTCAAATCGCAGGTAGATAAGGTGGTGCTTTTGGCACTTTGGCCTTCATCAGTCAAAGTATTGAGTATAGAAGCTGGGAGGTCATGTTGCAGTTGTATAAGACATTGGTGAGACCGCTTTCAGAATATTGTGTTCAGTTCTGGGCACCATGTTATAGGAAAGATATTGTCAAGCTTGAAAGGGTTCAGAAAAGATTTATGAGGATGTTGCCAGGACTAGTGGGTGTGAGCTATAGGGAGTGGTTGAGTAGGCTAGGTCTCTATTCCATGGAGCACAGGAGGATGAGGGGAGATCTTAGAGGTATACAAAATCATGAGAGGAATAGATCGGGTAGATGCACAGTCTTTTGTCCAGAGTAGGGGAATCAAGGACCAGAGGACATAGGTTCAAGGTGAAGGGGAAAAGATTTCATAGGAATCCGAGGGATAGTCTTTTCCACACAAAGGGTGGTGGGTGGATGGAACAAGCTGCCAGAGGGGGTAGTTGAGGCTGGGACTATCCAACCGGTTAAGAAACAGTTAAACAGGTACGTGGATAGGACAGGTTTGGAGGGATATGGACCAAGCACAGGCAAGTGGGATTAGTGTAGCTGGGACATTGTTGGCTGGTGTGGGCAAGTTGGGTCGAAGGGCCTGTTCCCACACTGTATCACTCTATGACTCTATGATTCATAATTTCAAAGCACTATTTAAAATGGAGAAATAAAAGGAAAGAACAGTTAAATGTAAAATGAAAAAAACCTAGTAAAATATAAAAAATACTTAGGTCAGGAAAAATTTATCGAGAAAGAATTAACACTCTGGTTTCATCATCAAGCCGAAATAACTCAAAATTCTCTCTATGATATTGTCTGATCTGTCGAGAATGTCAAAAACTAATATTCTGCTTGTATAAATGAGTTATCAAAGTACATAAAGGGAATTTTCACCCAACTTGTTGTTTCAATATAATTTCAACACTCGAGGATTTTAGATGCTAATAATTGAACGTAAATATATGGAGTTTTTTGACATACCAACGAACCAAGGCATCATGGCTTCCCAACAATGGAAGGCACACACTCCAATCCCATAATTCACTGAACATTATCCAGTTTTCCTTCAAGAATTTGCACGCTGCGCTCATGAGGTCTCGGAGCTTCATGCGCTTTCGACCATAGCGGACTGTATTTGAATCCGAACTCTCCAGAAACAATCTCTGAAAGACTGGTGGCGAATCCTTAAAGTACCTCAGGGCAAACCTTGAGAAAACAAGTAGGTTACACAAGTTACAAAATTATCGCCGGGTGTTTGCCCATATATATCCCCATATAAACAACCTATGCAAGAATAATTATCAGAAGGACAAGGGCAACAGATGCATCGAAACATCACCATCAAGCCACACGACACACTGTCCTGTCAATGTATTATTATCTATTTCCACATAGTCGGGTCACAAATCCTCAAATTCACGACGCATAGTAGAACACAAAGTGCTGGATTAACTCAGAGGGTCAGGCATCATCTCTGGAGGACATGGATAAGCAACATTTCGGGTCGGGAACCATCTTCAGACTACATCTGCAGTTCCTTGCCTCTACAATTCCCTACCCATGACATACTATGGCTGTTCAAAATAGTGGATCACTTTCATCTTATCAACAGAGATCGAGTATAGACAATAAATGGTGGCATTTATAGCCTTTTACCCAAGATAGGATATTTAAAACCCCCCAAAATAATGGGTCAATAAAATCTCTTGGCACCCATTTGTTCCTTGGTACCAGACTTGCTCAGTGAAAAATCTCATTCTGTTGCACAGGTAGACACTTTTCCTCTGTTTAATATGATATAGCCAGAGATGAAAAAGACTGTTAAATGTTAGATTGGACGTGTTTGAATTATAATGTAAAATTTGGGGTCGGAGAAAGGGTTAGTAAAAGAAACAATGTCTGATTCAACTCTCCCCAATTGTAGATATTGGACTTTATCTATGGAATTGTCACGTTACAATGCTGAGAGTTCCCAAGTTATAGGGGTAAGTCATAGTAGAAATAGACCATTCGGCCCATTTAGTCTTCTCCACCATTCAATCATGGCTAATCGCTCCCTCCTAATTCCATTTTCCTGCCTTCCCATCATTACCCTTGACACCTGTTCCAATCAAGAATTTGTCTATGTCTGCCTTAAAAATATCCACTGCATTCTGTGTTTTCCCCCCTTTGCTCAATCTGTTGTACTCGAGTTAGACAATTGCATTTATGTAGTGTTACTGGATCCGATTCAATCGCATGCAAAACAAAGCTATTCACAGTACCTCGTACACAATGATAAAGCTAAATCTATGAATGCTATTACAAGTTGCCTCAATGTCTCTCATCACAAAGTTTCTATACCTAGACATCACCCGATCGCGATGTTTGGTATTGAAAAGGGCTGGTGCTTTTAATGTTGACAGTCCACCGGTGCTCATTTGAGGGCACATGAAAAATCGAACACCTGGATGCTACAAAATGTAAATAAAACCCCAACCAGTAACGATTGATTTAATAAAACACAGAAAGAAAAAATTGTCTTAACTGATTTAGTTTAGTTTAGAGATATAGCATGGAAACCTTCAGTCCACCAAGTCCACACTGACCATCAAACACCCGTTTATACTAGTTCTATGTTATCCCATTTTCTCATCCACCCCCAACACACAAGGGCCAATTTACAGAGGCCAATGAGCCTACAAACCTCCTAATCCCATTTTCCCACGTAAATGCTCCCTCCTAATCCCATTTTCCTGCCTTCCCATCATTACCCATCATTACACGCACGTGTTTGGGATGTGGGAGGAAACAGTAGATGGAGGAAAACCACAGGGTTATAGGAAGAACATGTAAATTTCACACGCACAGCACCCGAGGTCAGAATCAGACCCAGTCTCTGACGCTGTAAGGCAGCAGCTGATCTTTTGAGTTCTGTAACTTCACTCGTGATAGTGCAGCTAATTACTTAACAAGTTAATGTACAATGCAGATCTTTACGCGCAAACTAGAAAAGAACGAGGGATGACTTACAAAATGACATCAGGGCTGATATCAATAAGCTTGCTCATTGCTACACATAACCGCTCGTGCAGGTCGTGATTGAATACGGGCCTTTTGATCGCCTTGACATTGCGTTCAAGAAGATCCAACAGCAGAGGCCTGAGATGGCGTCCGATCAGCAGCGTGCATTCCTTATCCAGCAGCAGCTGAGCCAAGACATTGAGGATATACTGCCGATCCTGCTTGTTCCAAATCTGATTGAAAAACAAAATGTTTCTTGTTAGTTGTCGGTATTGTGTATTGTACAATGTGATCCTCAGGAAAAACATAGACCCAATATACTGTCATACATCTAATCCCATTCTTCTGTCTCATCGGGCACCGCTCATAAGAACGTGGATTGGAATTTGAAAAGTGCGCGGATTGGAATTTGAAAATAGCACCAAAAGACGGCGCCTCATGTAGACTATTTCTGTACAATTTGCTAATCGGGGATATGCTTAGGTTTGGCAATACTTTACTGGACTGTGAGTAAGAAAAAAATGGCACCGTGTATTTTCACATGTGACAATAAAAGCAGCATCATCATTCTTTCAAAGTTAAACAATTGCCTGAGTATTCCAATATTTTCAGCTTTGGATGTGATGAGTCAAGAGAATTTAATTGTCATATGTACCGAAACAACAATGAAATTAGTTTAATTTATTATTATTATTGTCACGTGTACAGAGGTACAGTGAAAAGCTTTTTTGTTGCGTGCTATCTAGTCAGTGAAAAGACAATGCTGAATACAATCAAGTCGTCCACAGTGTACAGATACAAGATGAAGGGTATAATGTTTAGTGCAACATAAAATCCAGTAAAGTCTAATTAAATATAGTTCGAAGGTCTCCAATGGGGTAGATGATAGCTCGGGACCGCTCTCTAATTGGTGAGGATGGTTCAGTTGCCTGATAACAGCTGGAAATAAACTGCCAAAATCTGGAGGTATGCAATTTCAAACTTCTGTACCTACCTATTGCCTAAAGAGAGAGGGGAGAAGTGGGAGTGACGGTCCTTGATTATGCTGGTGGCCCTGCCGAGGCAGCGTGAAGTGTAGATCGAGTTAATGGAAGGGAGGTTGGTTTGCGTTTGCAATTCTTACTTACAGCAGCATAACAGGTCTTTAAACACCGATAGCTCTGGCAGATAATATTGGAAATCCAAAGAGATTTTACGTGCATTAAGCGAAAGAGGGTGACTAAAGAGAGAATAGAGCCCCTCGGAAACCAAAGCGGTCATCGCTGTCCGGAGCTGAAGGAGATGGACAAGTCCTTAATGAGTATTACTGTGGAGAAAGATGTGAAGACTGGGGAACGTGACAATTTATGGATGTGTCTTGAGTTCAGTCAGTATTACAGTCAAGGTGGTGCTGAACATCTTTGGGCACATGAAGGTGGATAAATCTCCCAAGCCAGATCAGATATTTCCGAGGACACTGTGGGAAGCTAGAAAATAAATTGCAGCTGCACTGACTGAGATTTATGAATCATCATGATACAAGGATGAGTTGCCAGAAGGCTGGAGGGGAGCCTCCATTTAAGAGGGTTGCAAGGAAAAGGTTGCATTTTGGGATGACAAATCAGGGCAGGATCTTTACAATACATGGCAGGGCTCTGTGGAGTGTTGGAGAACAGAGGGATCCAGGAGTGCAGGTACATGGTCCGCGAAAGTGGCATCACAGGTAGATAGGGAGGTCAAAGCAGATTTTGGCACATTGGCATTCAACAGTCAAAATATTGAATATAAAAGTTGGGAAGTATGTTACAGTCGCACAAGACATTGGTGAGACCACATTTGAGGTATTATGTTCAGCTTTGGTCACTCTGTTATTGGAAAGATGTTGCTAAGCTGGAAAGGGTGCAGAGAAGATTTACAAGGGTTGCCAGGAATCAAGGGCCTGAGCTATAGGGAGATGTTGAGCAGGCTAGCATTTTATTCCTTGGATTGTAGGAGGAGGAGGGATGATCTGAGAGAGATGTACAAGATCATGATGGTAATAGATAGTGTAAATGCAGTGTCTTTTACTCAGAGTAGGGGATCAAGAACCAAACGTTTAAGGTGACGGGGGAAAAAGATTTAATAGGAACTTTTTTTCTACACAAAGGGTGGTGGGTGTATGGCCAAGCCCAAACGAGGATGTAGCTGAGGCAGGTTAATGTTTAAAAGCCATTTGGACAGGTACATGGGTGGGATAGATTTAGAAGGACTTGGGCCAAACGCAGGTAGGTGGGACTAGTGTAGGTAGAGCATGGTAGGCGACATGGACAAGTTGGGCTGAAGGGCCTGTTTCCACACTGTATGACTTTACTCAAAAGATATTTAATTGAGACATTTTGTATTCCTTCATTAATCTTCAAAGGGACATGCTTATGGTCAGAGAAGCCTGCTCATGATCTTTTTATTTCATACAGGTTTATCATAGCAACTTCGAGGTTCTTTGTTTCCTGGCTTTTATCTCAATGGCCTTATCAAAATGATATTGCAAAGAACCATCTCAACTCAGTCCACACCAATCCCAACCTCAAAGCCTGCAGACAAAAGCAGCGCTGTTGTAGTCTGACGACGTGATCTCTACCATGCTGAGTCAGCTCTCAGTCATCACTTCCTGAACAAAGCCTCACCAATGAACATCAGGCCTCCTTCTCCCCAAGCATCATAAATCTCAAAATCCCAGCAATCGTCCCCTCCACAGTCTCGAACCTAATAGCTCCTCAACCATAATTGGCCGTTTCCATCTCCTACCCCAAATCTAGAAACAGACCATCCCTAATCGACCGGAGATAGACACAAAATGCTGGAGTAACTCGGCGGGTCAGGAAGCATCTCTGGAGAAAAGGAATAGGCGACGTTCCGGGTTGAGACCCTTCTTCACGTCACCTATTCCTTTACTCCCAAGATGCTGCCTGACCCGCTGAGCTACTCTAGCATTTTGTGTCTATCTTTGGTGCAAACCCAGCATCTGCAGTTCCTTCCTACACATCCCTAATGGGCCCTTTGTTTCTGCTGCTCCTGCCCCACTGAACTCACCTCATTCCTGGACTCTATCTTCTTTCCCCTTGTGCAATCCCTTCCCAACTACATCCGAGACATCTCTCCACCTCTTCCAGGTTGGTAAAAGGGTCCTGACTCGAATCATCCGCTGTCCATTTCCCTTCACCGATGCTGCCTGACCCAGTAGTTTGAGTATTTCTCCAGTAGTTTGTTTTTGCTCAGCCCATCAGATACCTCTACTCTTACATATAGAAACATTTCTGTACTCATTTACTCCCCATGCTTTTATGTTTTGTACAAAATGCTGCCAGAGATCTTTTGAAATGATAAAATATACCCATGCTCTTTTTTTACTCTTTCTCCTTGCACCCAAGAGATAGCGAGAATTTTTCAGAAGATCCTCATTATAATGTAATCGACTCCGCAATTCCCCTGGTAGACACAACATGCTGGAGTAACTCAGCGGGACAGGCAGCATCTCTGGAGAAAAGGAATAGGTGACGTGAAGAAGGGTCTCAACCCAAAACGTCACCCATTCCTTCTCTCCAGAGATGCTGCCTGTTATTCCAGCATGTTGTGTCTACCTTTGATTTAAATGAGCAGCTGCAGTTCTTTGTGTAGGAAAGAACTGCAGATGCTGCAGTTCTTTCCTACTTAATTCCCCTGATTACTATATTATTTTTACAAACCTTATCACACAATAACTATGATAGCAACAGAAAGTTAATACCACCCAACACCACAGTTTTCAGTAGAGTCAAATATTCAAAAACAATATCTAAAACCTGGAAGTGTTAGAAACAAGAAATAGAAAATGCTGGAACTATTTAGCAAATTGATCGTTAACATGCATTTTTCCTGCAACTCGAAACTACTTTTTAAAAAGCTTTTTCCTTTTTCTAACGGTCTTCGAAACAAACCCTTTAGCTGTTTTTCTTACTATAAATCCTATATGATCTGTTAGCATTTTATTTTTAATTTCGCAAGTTCCATGTTCTCCAGAGATGCCGCCTGACTCGCTCAGTTACTCCAGCACTTTGTGTCTTTTTTAAAATATAATTTCAACTAACTTTTGCAAATTCGGAGAGCAAAATATATTACACAAAAATATTGATTTCAAATAACAATAGCAACCCGACAACCTAACATAACGACCTGAAACCTAAGCATCATTTCAGAATTAACAAAAAGGCATAGAAACTATGCTACTCAAAACACTGTCCACTCGATCCCATCTCTGGATCGCTCACTTTAGGATTCATATTGAGTAAGCAGGTAATTATTTGATGATAAACCCATGATCACAATGAATGGTGGTGCTGGCTCGAAGGGCCAAATGGCCTCCTCCTGCATCTAATTTTTGTTTCTGTTTCAACAGTCCCTCCCGTCAGTAATTTTGCTGAATGAAATGCACCAGAATGTAACCATTTACGTACATGGAGGTACAGATGTATTTGCAAAACAATTACAAATTGCTAAATGTGGAGGAAGAAACTGCAGATGCTGGTTTACACTGAAGATAAGACACAAAATGCTGGAGTAACTCAGCGGGTCCAGGCAGCATCACCGGAGAGAAGGAATGGGTGATGCTGCTTAGCCTTCGGGTCGAGACCCTTCTTCAGACTGACAGAGATGCTACCTGTCCCGCGGAGTTACTCCAGCATTTTGTGTTTATCTATTTGCAAATTGCTAATCCTCTGAGTTTGCAAATAGACCTGTACGTGTATGCAATGCTCGCATCATGTTGCAAAACAATTTGCCCAAATCAATATCATCAGGTACAATCCACAATGATATCTGAACCAGACAACCAACCCTTCCTTGCACTTAATCCCACCCGGTGGTGCCTCAGCACTTTATATACCCCCTCTGCCTGGGCGACTACGGCGTCCCGGCATTTTTATTCTCTTTTTACCTGCTTGGCCAAGTACTTGCTCAGCTCGCTGCGGCTCCTCTCGTTCAACTTGGCGATCAGAGGAAGGGCCGCCAGCTGCAAGGCCTGGTCGCCCATGGTGTTAGCGGAGTGTGGGCTGGAGCCGGTGGAGAGAGGAGCTGTCAGGCCGCCGCCAGCAGCAACATGCGGGCCCCGCCGCTACACAGCCACACGTGGACCAGAGCGAGTAGAACACTTCCGGGGCACCAGCTGGACCCTGACTGTCCCGGGACGCCCTTTAAACACCTCGAGTTGCTGCACACTCAACCCCCCCAGCTTTCAAAACTATCTGAAAATGGAATTGAAAGGGAATTCAAAGGGAATTGAATGCAATGCAATTTTACACCAATGCAATTTTACACCGATGCAAATTTACACCGATGCAATTTTACACCATGCAATTTTACACCAATGCAATTTTACACCAATGCAACTTTACACCAATGCCATTTTACACCGATGCAACTTTACACCAATGCAATTTTACACAATGCAATTTTACACCAATGCAAATTTACACCAATGCAGTTTTACACCAATGCAGTTTTACACCAATGCAATTTTGCACCAATGCAAATTTACACCAATACAATTTTACACCATGCAATTTTACACCAATGCAACTTTACACCAATGCAATTTTACACCGATGCAAATTTACACCGATGCAATTTTACACCGATACAATTTTACACCAATGCAATTTTACACCAATGCAAATTTACACCAATGCAATTTTACACCAATGTAATTTTACACAATGCAATTTTGCACCAATGCAATTTTACACAGATGCCATTTTACACCGATGCAATTTTACACAATGCAATTTTGCACCAATGCAATTTTACACCAATGCAATTATACACCGATGCAATTTTACACCAATGCAATTTTACACCCATGCAATTTTACACCCATGCAATTTTACACCCCATGCAAATTTACACCCATGCAAATTTACACCGATGCAATTTCACACAATGCAATTTTACACCAATGCAGCTTTACACCGATGCAATTTACACCGATGCAATTTTACACCAATGCAGTTTTACACCGATGCAATTTTACACAAATGCAATTTTGCACCAATGCAATTTTACACCAACACAACTTTACACCGTTGCAATTTTACACCGATGCAAGTTAGGAAGAGGGGATGTTCAACGAGATCTGGGTGTCCTAGTACATCAGTCACTGAAAGGAAGCATGCAGGTACAGCAGGCAGTGAAGAAAGCCAATGGAATGTTGGCCTTCGTAACAAGAGGAGTTGAGTATAGGAGCAAAGAGGTCCTTCTACAGTTGTACCGGGCCCTGGTGAGACCGCACCTGGAGTACTGTGTGCAGTTTTGGTCTCCAAATTTGAGGAAGGATATTCTTGCTATTGAGGGCGTGCAGCTTAGGTTCACTAGGTTGATTCCCGGAATGGCGGGACTGTCGTATGTTGAAAGGCTGGAGCAATTAGGCTTGTATACACTGGAATTTAGAAGGATGAGGGGGGATCTTATTGAAAAATATAAGACACATTAGAGGCAGGAAACATGTTCCCAATGTTGGGGGAGTCCAGAACAAGGGGCCACAGTTTAAGAATAAGGGGTAGGCCATTTAGAACGGTGATGAGGAAGAACTTTTTCAGTCTGAGAGTGGTGAAGGTGTGGAATTCTCTGCCTCAGAAGGCAGTGGAGGCCAGTTCGTTGGATGCTTTCAAGAGAGAGCTGGATAGAGCTCTTAAGGATAGCGGAGTGAGGGGGTATGGGGAGAAGGCAGGAACGGGGTACTGATTGAGAGTGATCAGCCATGATCGCATTGAATGGCGGTGCTGGCTCGAAGAGCTGAATGGCCTACTCCTGCACCTATTGTCTATTGTCTATTGTCTATACCCCGATGCAAATTTACACCAACGCAATTTTACACCAACGCAATTTTACACCGATGCAATTTTACCCCGATGCAAATTTACACCAACGCAATTTTACACCAATGCAATTTTACACCAATGCAATTTTACACCGGCTACCAATCCAGAGCTTCTCAACGATTCTGGCTGTATTTCCAATTTTTAATCTTGATGTTATCCACATTTGGACATTGGATCATCTCACCAAACTTGCCCACGTAAAAATCTAAATAACCTTTTTGCAACCAGGACCCACGCGAGCGAAACCTGCACGAGATAGCCCAGGTGTTGGCAGTTGTGCAGCAGAAAATAGAAAACAGAAACATTTGTTATCCACAGTGAAATGTTATCCACATTTGTGTCAGAAGGAACTACACCGAATGTAGGCACAAAATGCTGGAGTAACTCTGCGGGACAGGCAGCATCTCTGGAGAGAAGGAATGGGTGATGTTTCGGGTCGAGACCCTTCTTCAGACATTGTCTATCCACATTTGTGTAACGTGTCTTCCTAAAAAGCAACTCATCCGTTGCAGTTCAAAATATCTGCACTCTCTCCCTAAAACTTGCAGGGAAAACAAAACAGTTATTTTCGTTTTTAAGATTTAAATTAAAATTTGAGGACTCGTGCACTAGGTAAAATTGAAAATATTGCCAGAATAGTTAAGAAGTGTTATTCAGGCAGAGGGCGGGGGATGCCTTCTTTGAAATAGTAAAATAATTTCAATACTGCATTGGTATGCACAGAACAGGGATACCCAAAGTGCAATAGGAAACCAGCTGGAGGACTTTGTACTGGAGCAAAGCCAAGCATTTAAACTAATAGAGTCAGATGCACAACTTGCCCATACAAACCAAAATGCCCCGTCTCTGCTAGTCCCATTTGCCTGTGTTTGACCCATATCCCTCTAAACCTTTCCTATCCATGTACCTGTTCAAGGGTCTTTTAAATGCTGTTATAATATCTGCCTCCTCTGGCAGCTCATGATATATACTCCACCTCCCTATGTGTGAAAAAAATGGCCCTCAGGTCTATATTCAATTTTGCCCCTCTCGCCTTAAACATATGTCCTCTTGTTTTTGATTCCTCTACTCTGGCTAACATACTCTGTGTATTCACCCTATCTATGCTTCTCCTGATTTTGTACACTTGCAAGCATTAGGGCATGTCCTCCAGGCCATCACGCATGTCCATACTGTTCAGAGTGTGAGATCTCAGCTCTTCCTCTGCTATTGGCACTCATCTACCATTTCAAATTGCATTTCAGTTCCATGTTCTTGAGCTTTTGAATCATGATATAGGCAGGGCAGAACATCAGAGTGAGGGAACAACTCGTGGCCCTGCAACTGAACCTGTCCATGGCGGCCATTAAAGATGCATCAAATGAGCCAACAGTGTGCGTTCATTTGGACTGACTACCTGTCCCTTCACTGAGCTTAAACTCCTTCTGGCAACCATGTTCATCGCATGTGTTTACTGCTTTCTGCAACCAGCGAACACAAGAGAGCCTGGAGCTCATCATTGGTGTTGCAAATAACATTTTAAGTTTTCATGTTTAGTTTAAATCTGAAATAAACTTAGTTTACAAAAACTAACCTAATTTGCCTGCACATGATCCACAACCCTCTATTCCCCACACTTCCATGTGCTATCCAAACACTCCTGAAGAAAGGTCTCAACCCAAATCATCACCCATTCCTTCTCTCCAGAGACACTGCCTGTCCTGCTGAGTTACTCCAGCATATTGTGTCTCTCTTCTTAAAAGTCACTTATAAGTTGATTTGCTATTCATTTCGGGACTTCGGGCTTTTGTTTTTGTTCAGCATGATATTGTTTTTTTATTTTAATTTTTTTATTTATTATTTGTTTATTGTGTTATCTATTGAATACTGTGTTTACAGCCATGTAAGAATTTCATGTGTAGGAAAATAACTGCAGATGCTGGTACAAATCAAAGGTATCACAAAATGCTGGAGTAACTCAGCACAAGACTCGGTGCTGGGACCGCAGCTATTTACAATATACATTAATGACTTGGATGAAGGGATTAAAAGTAACATTAGCAAATTTGCAGATGACACAAAGTGTGAACTGTGAGGAAGATACTATGAGGTTGCAGGGTGACTTGGACAGGTTGTGTGAGTGGGCGGATGCATGGCAGATGCAGTTTAATGTGGATTAGTGTGAGGTTATCCACTTTGGTGGTAAGAATAGGAAGGCAGATTATTATTTGAATGGTGTCGTTAGGAAAAGGGGACCTACAACGAGATCTGGGTGTCCTAGTGCATCAGTCACTGAAAGGAAGCATGAAGGTGCAGCAGGCAGTGAAGAAAGCCAATGGAATGTTGGCCTTCATAACATGAGGAGTTGAGTAAAGGAGCAAAGAGGTCCTCCTGCAGTTGTACAGGGCCCTAGTGAGACCGCACCTGGAGTACTGCGTGCAGTTTTGGTCTCCAAATGTGAGGAAGGATATTCTTGCTATTGAGGGCGTGCAGTGTAGGTTTACTAGGTTAATTCCCGGAATGGCGGGACTGTCGTATATTGAAAGACTGGAGCAACTAGGCCTGTATACACTAGAATTTAGAAGAATGAGAGGGGATCTTATCGAAACATATAAGATTATTAAGGGGTTTGACACGTTAGAGGCAGGAAACATGTTCCCAATGTTGGGGGAGTCCAGATCCAGGGGCAACAGTTTAAGAATAAGGGGTAGGCCATTTAGAACAGAGATGAGGAAAAACTTTTTCAGTCAGAGAGTTGTAAATCTGTGGACTTCACTGCCTCAGAAGGCAGGGGAGGCCAATTCTCTGAATGCTTTCAAGAGAGAGATAGATAGAGCTCTTAAGGATAGCGGAGTCAGGGGGTATGGGGAGAAGGCAGGAATGGGGTACTGATTGAGAATGATCAGCCATGATCACATTGAATCGTGGTGTAGGAGCCATTTACACTTAATTTAGCTACAGTCATTGTATTATGGCTATGTTTAATATTTCTAGTATATCTTTTTTGCATGCTTGTGGGTGTGACTTAATACGTAATGGGGAATGTCTAGATGGGAGGAGGCTAGCGTGGCGACAGAGGTTGCGGTTCAGTTTTGTCTGGGAGGATGGAGAGAATACAGTTCTTTACCACACCTGCTCATGCCAGCTACACTTATAAGAACCACACGGTAATAACCACAAGAATTTTATTGTATTGTTTGAAGAAGAAACAGTTGATAAGAACGAAAAGTAATGAATTACTCTTTGATTTGTGCTACTTTAATAAAGACCAATTAATCAAGAAACAGCGTTTGGAGGATTTGTTTTGTTATATTATGGTGCGGTGTGTGCATAAGCTATACCTCCATTCCATCCCCGAGCAGTAATGGCTATCGAAGTTGGACTTTGAGAAGGTATAGAAACTGCCAACTGGCATGGGTATAGAATGGCCTACTCCTGCACCTATTGTCTACAACACTTTGGAGTCGTTTCTTGGTAAACCAGCATCTGCAGTTAGTTGTTGCCACTTCTCCAGTGATGCTGCCTGACCAGCTGAGTTCCTCCAACACTTTGTGGTCATTCCTTAGTAAACCAGCATCTGCAGTTAGTTGTTGCCACTTCTCCAGTGACCAGCTGAGTTACTCCAACACTTTGTAGTCTTTCCTTGGTAAACCAGCATCTGCAGTTAGTTGTTGCCACTTCTCCAGTGACCAGCTGAGTTACTCCAACACTTTGTGGTCTTTCCTTGGTAAACCAGCATCTGCAGTTAGTTGTTGCCACTTCTCCAGTGATGCTGCCTGACCAGCTGAGTTCCCTCCAACACTTTGTAGTCTTTCCTTGGTAAACCAGCATCTGCAGTTAGTTGTTGCCACTTCTCCAGTGATGCTGCCTGACCAGCTGAGTTCCCTCCAACACTTTGTAGTCTTTCCTTGGTAAACCAGCATCTGCAGTTAGTTGTTGCCACTTCTCCAGTGATGCTGCCTGACCAGCTGAGTTACTCCGCCAACACGTTGGAGTCTTTCCTTGGTAAACCAGCATCTGCAGTTAGTTTGTTGCCACTTCTCCAGTGACCAGCTGAGTTACTCCACCAACACTTTGGAGTCGTTTCTTGGTAAACCAGCATCTGCAGTTAGTTGTTGCCACTTCTCCAATGATGCTGCCTGACCAGCTGAGTTCCTCCAACACACTTTGTGGTCTTTCCTTTGTAAACTGGCATCTGCAGTTAGTTGTTGCCACTTCTCCAGTGACCAGCTGAGTTCCTCCAACACACTTTCTGGTCTTTCCTTGGTAAACCGGCATCTGCAGTTAGTTTGTTGCCACTTCTCCAGTGACCAGCTGAGTTACTCCAGCACTTGGTACATTTTTTTTTATTATTTTTTTTTAAAAACATTTCACTGCACATCGTGTATGTGTATGTGACAAATAAACTTGACTTGATCAAACACTCTTGACTTCCCCCACTTCTCTCTCCCTTTTCTTTGGTGCATCCATTGCTCTTGTGCAGCTGCGGAAGGCGGCCTTTGGAGGTCGTTGCTGGAGGAGTTGCTGGAGGTGGAGGCTGAGGGGAGGGCGGAAGGAGCGCGGGAAGAAGCGGCTGCCAGGCCGGGCAGCAACAGCGGCAGAGGAGAATGGCGAGAGGGCGCCGGGCCCACCGTGCACCACAGGCAAGTCCCCCCCCCTCCCCTCTTCCAGACCCGTCTCCCCCTGAATTATTGCAAACTATAACCCAATATGCACGGCAGGACATATTGTCCTCGCCTCCCCCTTCTCCATCCGGCCAACAGTTAGCGCCAAACAGCACCCCCTTGCCTTGCCTTGCCTTGCCTTCCTTGGTGCGTTTCTTCTGTTGTTATATTTCATTTCACTTCAGTTGGTGCATTCAAATTTCTGCTTCTACTTTTTGACCGGAGAAGAAACTCCAGGGGAGGAGGAGGAGGAGGGGGGCGTTGACTCCGACCGTGATCAAGCCGTAACTAAGTTAAAAGGATTGTGAGGAGGGAGTAACTGGACCGGGCCGGGCAGCATCTCTGGAGGAGGAGGAGGAGGACAACATGGGGTCATGGAGAGGGGACATTTCGGGTCATCATTGTAATTGTGGACGGTGCGGGTGCGGGTGCGGTTTCCCGGGGTTGTGACTGTCATCCCAGTTCTCTGGTTGAAAGCAGGGACGGGCGGACAACTTTGACGGCCTCCTCCTCCTCCTCCTCCTCCTCCTCATCCTCCTCCTAACCCCCAGTGAAGAGCGCGCCTTCCACACCACAGTGTGTGGTCAGTCAGTGCATCCCCCTTCTCTCCTGAGATGCTGCCTGACCCTCAGAGTTACTCCAGCATTTTGTGAATAAATACCTTCCACACCACAGTGTGTGGTCAGTCAGTGCACCCCTCTTCTCCCCTGAAAGCTTCTGGCCTGTTCTCTAGTTTTTGCAGCTTGTTCTGGAAACCATTGAATGGTGTTTGCCTGCTGCAGAGGTTGTAGGTGGTTTCATTTTCAGTCTGGAGAAGGGTCTCGACCCGAAATGTCACCCATTCCTTCTCTCCTGAGGTGCTGCCTGACCCTCAGAGTTACTCCAGCATTTTGTGAATAAATACCTTCCACACCACAGTGTGTGGTCAGTCAGTGCACCCCCTCTTCTCTCCTGAAAGCTTCTGGCCTGTTCTCTAGTTTTTGCAGCTTTTATAAAAAAATTAAATTTAATTTAAATCAAGTTCTGGAAACCATTGAACGGTGTTTACCTGCTGCAGAGGTTGTAGGTGGTTTCATTTTCATTCTTTAGATGGGTCTCATAGAAACATAGAAAATAGGTGCAGGAGTAGGCCATTCGGCCCTTCGAGCCTGCACCGCCATTCAATGTGATCATGGCTGATCATCCAACTCAGTATCCCGTACCTGCCTTCTCTCCATACCCCCTGATCCCTTTAGCCACAAGGGCCACATCTAACTCCCTCTTAAATATAGCCAATGAACTGGCCTCAACTACCTTCTGTGGCAGAGAATTCCACAGATTCACCACTCTGTGAAAAAAAACTTTCTCATCTCAGTCCTAAAAGACTTCCCCCTTATCCTTAAACTGTGACCCCTTGTTCTGGACTTCCCCAATATCAGGAACATTCTTCCTGCATCTAGCCTGTCCAACCCCTTAAGAATTTTGTAAGTTTCTGTAAGATCCCCCCATAATCTTCTGACCCGTATCTTCAATCTCGACCTGAAACGTCGCCCATTCCTTCATTCCTTCTCTCCTGAGATGTTGCCTGACCTGCTGAGTTACTCCAGCATTTTGTGAATAAATACCTTCATTTTATGTTGTTGATTTGTGCTTCTGGAGATCAAATCTGCCCCCTCCCCCTCCCTCCCTCCTCCCCCCCTCCCTACCTCCCTCCCCCCCCCCTCCCCTCCCTCCCCCCCTCCCTCCCCTCCCTCCCCTCTCCCCCCCTCCCTCCCCTCTCTCCCCCTCCCTCCCCTCTCTCCCCCTCCCTCCCCTCTCTCCCCTCTCCCCCCCCCTCCCATCTCCTTCCCCCCCCCCGCCATGTTTGACCGATTCAATTCCATGACATGTCCTATACTTGCTTCCCCCACTGAACCAATGGAGAAAATAAGTCCAATTACACCAAGTGGCCGACCCAAGACTTGCTCAAAAGGACACAAAGTGCTGGAGAAAACTCAGTGGGTCAGGCAGCATCTCTGGAGTACATGGGATAGGTGGCGTTTTGGGTCGAGACTCTTTTACAGACGCCAAGACAGTGTTGCTCAGGTTCACTGGGGATGAGCAGTAAATATTTGTAATAGACACAAAGTACTGGAGTAACACAACGGGACAGGCAGCATCTCTGGAGCGAAGGATTGGGTGACATTTCGGGTCGAGGCCCTTCAATAAATCTTGGTGTTTGTGATATCCACAACTTACATTTTAAAAAGTGCAGTGGGTGCTGAAGTCAGGTTTTATATTGATTGAGGGGGTGCTTAAGAAACAAATCAACAGCATTAAACATTATAGTGCTAAATTTAATATCGGTTCAATATCAAATAATCTATCACTTCTAACAGAAAATGTGAATGTAGAGTTTCACCAGGAAACTTGATGATATGCCAATAATAGAAGGATCAACAGTCATTTGAAGACAGTTAAGATAAAAAATAGTGATAAACTAATTAAATATTTGCTCAGATTAAATTAACATTATTACAAAGAGATTTTTGTTAAAATAGGAAATGATGCTGCCTGAGTAGTGGTTGAATAGTGTTCTTTCCATAAACCAGTTGGATTTATTGTAGGAAAAATAATAGACTTTTCAATCAAGATGTGTTATAACTGTTGAAAAGACAAAGCAGACCATGAATTTCAAATCAAATGTCATACTTGATCCCAAAGGTTTCCCGAATGCAAATTAGCCATGACTTTTGAAATACCTTGCATTTGAATATACCTCAAAATTATTTGGTGTATTTCATGTAATTGGGAAGTATCAGGAAGCATGTGCCCTTCAAGAAAGCTGGTATTTTTACGTGCTTTTGGCTTTTTCAAGTATAAAACTTCACTGGACTGAGGTTTAGGTTTTGAGGGATTTGGACCAAATTCAGGCAGGTGGGACTAGTGTAGATGGTTGGCATGGGCAAATTGGGCCAAAGGGCCTGTTTCCATGCTGTATCACAAACCTTTTAATCAAAGGAAGCTTGCAGACTAAAAGCAGATATGTGTTTGCTAATGTGGTTGCTGATGTCAGTGCCTTCAATTAATGAAGTAGGCACATTTTCTGATTAGACGTGAACGCAGACACTAAATGGTAATTGCAAACTTTTTGTTCACTCAGATGGAGAATTTCTAAGGACATGATGGACGGTGCAGAGACCAGCAATGCAGATTATCTTTATGATGATCAATTGAACGTGTGTAGTTTTGGTAAGAAAAAATTTGAATACTCTTTATCAGTGTGCATCATTTTCAAAAGAAATTCAAATGTAGTTAGACTTTAGACATACGGCACGGAAATAAGCCCTTCAGCTCACCGAGACTGCGCCGACTGGTGATCATCTCGTACATCAGCACTATCCTACACACTAAGGATAATTTACAGAAGCCAATTAACCTACAATCTTGTACATCTTTGGAGTATGAGAGGAAACCGGAGCACCACGACGCAGTGGTAAGGTTGCTGCCTTATAGCACCAGAGACCCGAGTTCTATCCTGATTATGGCTGCTGTTTGTGCGGAGTTTGTACGTTCTTCCCGCGACCGTGTGGGTTTTTCACGGGTGCTCCGGTTTCCTCCCGACACTCCAAAGAGGTACAGGTTTATATGTTAATTGGCTTCAGTAAAATTGCAGATTGTCCCTAGTAGTGTGCAGGGTGGTGCGAGTGTACGGGGATCGCTGGTCAGAATGGATTTGGTGGGCTGAAGGGCCTGTTTCCGCGCTGTAGGTCTAAACTAAACACCCAGATGGAACCCACGCAGTCACAGGGAAAACGTGAAAATTCCATGTGGACAATACCCGTAGTCACGATCGAACCTGTGTATCTGGCGCAATAAGGCAGCAACTCTACAGTGTGCCATCCAATGTGCCATTGTGCTGCTCAGTCGGCTGCAGGTCTTTGGAAATGGCCTCCATATTGTGGGTTGGTTGTTAGTTGGATTCCAGATACCTGTCGCCAAGAATGACATGAGTTGAATGAAATGATTACCATAAGTCTGAGCAGTGATTTGCAAATCTCAAAGACTTTTCTGTGAACATCATATTGTACAGTCTTTCCTTTCTTCTTGATGGATCAAAGGGTTTGTTTAATTGCATTTTATTTGTGGCCTGGTTTCACGGCTGCGGTGAAGGATGGGTTCAGTGTTTTTGTTTTATTGTGATGTTGACAATTTTGAAGTAATTGTTCGCTTTCTCCCTCTGTATGTTGTAGTTTCACCAGTGAAGGCAGACAGTGAAAGCTCTTTCGACATCTATGATGGCCTGGACACAGACTATCAAGGTGAGTCAAAGAGTTTTTAATTGTCATATGCACCAACAAACCGAAGAATGAAATTCTTACTTGCAGCAGCTTAACAGCATAACTGAACCGTCCTACCAACAACTAGAGAGCAGTCATAAGTCATAAGATCATAAGTGATAGGAGCAGAATTAGGCCATTTGGCCCATCAAGTCTACTCCACCATTCAATCATGGCTGATCTATCTCTCCTTCTCAAACCTATTCTCCTGCCTTCTCCCCATAACTTCTGACACCTGTAAATAATAATAATAATAATAATACATTTTATTTATATAGCGCTTTTCATATACTCAAAGACGCTTTACAGAGATTCCTCAGATGGTCCTGAGCTACTATCTACCTCATTGGAGACCCTTAGACTATCTTTGATTTGACTTTACTGGACTTTATCCTGCACTAAACGTTATTCACATTAATCACTTTATCAGGTATTTGTACAGTGTGGACGGGCTCGACTGTGATCATGTATTGTCTTTCCGCTGACTGGTTAGCACGCAACAAAAGCTTCTCGCTGTACTTCGGTACATGTGACAATAAACTAAACTCAAACTCATAACAGGCCTGTAACACAATACATATAGTTAATATATAATAAACAAAAAATCAATAAAGGGTGGAGAGAGTGGTTCATGTTTGTATGATATTCACAAATATTTAAAAAATAATGTAACATGTTCAAATGGTGGGCTTGACCACAGAATGTTCTCCAATGACGTTTCCCCAATTGCATCTTGGGAGAGAATGACTTGTTTGTTTGGAAGAATGTTTTTTTAGTTGAAAGCCTAGGTAAATCGCCACCTTGAATTACTAACGTGATTGAGATAATTATACACAAAGCAGCCAAGTGTTTTTGACATGATGCATGTATGTCACTGGGCAATTAATTTCTGGGTATGCTGTAAAATAGATAGCACCTTGTCAGACACCAAAGGTAGCATTTGTTTGCGGAGAAACTTGTTGCGTCAGCAAACGTGCAGTTTTGAAGACTTTTCAGTCTGCCAGTTATTTTTTTTTAAACCTATTAATTGTCATTTTGGCCTAAGATGTAGGAGAAAATCCAATTTTGATTAAGATCACTCCATAACTTTGAAGAAAGGCGGTCGATCAGCATGCAATTACTTTTCCTCTTTGTTTCAGAAGTGGGGGGGATGCCATGGCTTATCAAATTATTTTGTATGGTTGTACTGCCTTACAAATTACATGTTCTACAAGTCTTAATGAATCGGTTGTGCAGAGAAAATAGTTGCATTTTAAATGGTGCTGTTTAAAAGAATGAAAGTTGCATTAAAATTACTTCATCAAAACTGGGTTGGTTCAGTAAATAGGAAATTCTTGGTCCTTGGCATAATACAACTTTTATCAACCATCAGCATTACGATGCATTTCATATCAGACTCTTTTTTGCATGGCACGTGCACCAAATAAAGAATCTCAACGTGTAAATTAACATTTTTCACAAAAGAGCTCATAAACCTGAAAAATCAACGCTGGAATAATGAAGCAAGAAGATAACTGCATTGACTGCACCTATTGAAACCGTTCAGAAGTGCATAGACGTGGATGGAGTTGCAGAATAATAAAGTGATTTTACTTGTTTCAGAGGTGTAATTTTTTTTTCTCTCATAATCTTCCGCCATGTTAAAAACGGAAAGAACCCATCACCACCAAAACAAAGAATCAAGGGAAACTCTAAAATCTCCCAACTTTAGTGAAGTACGTTGTGGTCAAACTGGTAGAAAGGAATGGGGAGTGTCTTGGCAAACGTGGAACATAAATTGTGGCATAGTTTGGGATTACTTGTGGAGTTGGCACATGGGCCGACCCGACCTTGGAAATGGCACAAAAAATGGCGGCGCCTGCATGTGTAATATGTGCAAAAAGAATTTCACTGTGCAGTTGCGTATGTGATAAATAAAGCACTAGTGAACCATAGAAATGACTTAAATATCCATCTTTTCTGCAAACTTTGTTTCAGAGAGTTGATTGTACATCTTACATTCAAGCAATATGGTGCCATTTAAGCCGTGCCGCACCTGCACATTTTCTGTGCTGTTTGCCTTGCATAAGAAATAATGAAATTTAAGTTTTTCACGAAGCACCACTGATGGGAGGTGATTTATGCTATGTAACGCACCCGGAAGAAGAAGCTGTTTTTACAGAAGAATAAACAATTTATAATTTACTCATCTAAGATTTTTTATTTTTTTTCAGGTGATGTTGCAGGAAAGAGTAAACCTGCTAAGGATTGCTTTGATTTGTTTGAGGAAATCCTTACGGAAGAAGGAACAGCAAAAGATATCTCTTTGAAAGAGGTACATGTTTGGTTATATTGACCAATTGATAGAAGGAAGGTTTGCTTGTGCTTTTGGTGTAGGTGAATGACAGAACTAATAACTAATTTGCTCTTCAATCTGTACTGACAGTAAAATCAGACTTTATCTTGCACTAAATGTTGTACCCATTATCTGTACACTGGATGGCTTGATTGTAATCATCCTTATATTGTCTTTGACTGGATAGTACGCAACAAAAAGCTTTTCACTGTACCCCGGTACACGTGACAATAAAAACCAAACCTAAAGATTCTGGACCCTAAAGATTCTCGACCCGAAACGTCACCAATTCCTTCTCTCCTGAAATGCTGCCTGACCTGCTGAGTTACTCCAGCATTTTGTGAATAAATACCTTCGATTTGTACCAGCATCTGCAGTTATTTTCTTACACTAAAGATTCTGGATCTTAGTATATGTGAAACATACAAGTTGGGTGCTCACTGAAGACAGGTACTCTTTATACTGTGTTTATGTGGTAGTTTGGAGTAAGTAGCATAATCTATTTTACAATCTCTTATTTTAGACAGCATTAATTCCCGGTCCCAACTTCACAATTGGGCAAATGATTTACTGTTTACTCAGCATATACTCTGTCAGAAGCAATGCAGCACTTCAAAATTCCTAGAACATCCTGGAATTTAGTTTTAATGTGCAAAACCTTTTTAAAATTTGCTAAATACAGTGCCCTCCATAATTTTGGGACAAAGACCCATCATTTATTTATTTACCTCAGTACCCCACAATTTGAGATTTGTAATATGGTTAAAGTGCACATTAAGGTTGTAATGTGGTTAAAGTGCACATTGTCAGATTTTAATAAAGGCCATTTTTATACATTTTATACATGTAGAAATTACAGCAGTGTTTATACATAGTCCCCCCATTTCAGGGCACCATACTGTTTGGGACACATGGCTTCACAGGTGTTTGTAATTGCTCAGGTGGAAAAAGGTCTTGTGGATAGATGAGACGAAGATTAACTTATATCAGAGTGATGGCAAAGAGCAAAGTATGGAGGAGAGAAGGAATGCCCAAGATCCAAAGCATACCACCTCATCTGTGAAACACAGTGGTGGGGGTGTTATGGCCTGGGCATGTATGGCTGCTGAAGGTACTGGCTCACTTATCTTCATTGATGATACAACTGCTGATGGTAGTAGCATAATGAATTCTGAAGTGTATAGACACATTCTATCTGCTCAAGTTCAAACAAATGCCTCAAAACTCATTGGCTGGCGATTCATTCTACAGCAAGACAATGATCCCAAATGTACTGCTAAAGCAACAAAGGAGTTTTTCAAAGCTAGAAAATGGTCAATTCTTGAATGGCCAAGTCAATCATCCAATTGAGCATGCCTTTTATATGCTGAAGAGAAAACTGAAGGGGACGAGCCCCCAAAACAAGCATAAGCTAAAGATGGCTGTGCCTGGCAGAGGATCACCAGAGAAGACACCCAGGGACTGGTGATGTCCATGAATCGCAGACTTCAAGTAGTCATTGCATGCAAAGGATATGCAACAAAATACTAAACATGACTACTTTCATTTACATGACATCGCAGTGTCCCAAACATTATGGTGCCCTAAAATGGGGGGAAATATGTATAAACATTGCTGTAATTTCTCAATGGTGAAACCAAAATGTGTAAAAATGGCCTTTATTAAGATCTGACAATGTGCACTTTAACCACATGTGATTTTTTTTTTCTATTACAAATCTCAAATTGTGGAGTACAGAGGCAAATAAATAAATGACGGGTCTTTGTCCCAAACATTATGGAGGGCACTGTCGTTCTAATGCTCCTCTGATAAAACTTTAAACTATTTAAACTCCGATAATGCTATTTACTTCTCCACATTACTTATATGTGGCTGCTCTAATAGCAACCTTTGTCACACCAGCAATGAATGGTCCATCAAGCAAATTGAATAACCAACAAAAAAAAACCTTCAAAAAGGCATTCTGCACAAGTCGACAGACATGAATTGTAAACTGTTTCTGTCTTCCCACATATGTTGAATAGACAATAGACAATAGGTGCAGGAGTAGGCCATTCAGCCCTTCGAGCCAATTCAATGCGATCATGGCTGATCACTCTCAATCAGTACCCCGTTCCTGCCTTCTCCCCATACCCCCTCACTCCGCTATCCTTAAGAGCTCTATCCAGCTCTCTCTTGAAAGCATCCAACGAACTGGCCTCCACTGCCTTCTGAGGCAGAGAATTCCACACCTTCACCACTCTCTGACTGAAAAAGTTCTTCCTCATCTCCGTTCTAAATGGCCTACCCCTTATTCTTAAACTGTGGCCCCTTGTTCTGGACTCCCCCAACATTGGGAACATGTTTCCTGCCTCTAATGTGTCCAATCCCCTAATTATCTTATATGTTTCAATAAGATCCCCCCTCATCCTTCTAAATTCCAGTGTATACAAGCCTAATTGCTCCAGCCTTTCAACATACGACAGTCCCACCATTCCGGGAATTAACCTAGTGAACCTACGCTGCACGCCCTCAATAGCAAGAATATCCTTCCTCAAATTTGGAGACCAAAACTGCACACAGTACTCCAGGTGCGGTCTCACCAGGGCCCGGTACAACTGTAGAAGGACCTCTTTGCTCCTATACTCAACTCCTCTTGTTATGAAGGCCAACATTCCATTGGTTTTCTTCACTGCCTGCTGTACCTGCATGCTTCCTTTCAGTGACTGATGCACTAGGACACCCAGATCTCGTTGAACATCCCCTCTTCCTAACTTGATATGTTGATAACTTGATAACTTGATATAAAATATATGCATCCTTTTAAAAAAAATCATTGCAGTGTACCAATGTTCTTTTTTATTCTGACAGTTTCAGGAGAAGTCCGTAGAAAGAGAGAAACAAGTTGAGGAGTTGATGCAAAAGCTGCAAGAAGTGGAAACCAAGGTAACTGATCCATATAAGTCAGCTCATATGTCCAGACCGGACCTTTAATTTACCAGTTTGTTTTGTCACGGTCAGAGGTCACAAAATACACACACCAAACAATAATTATTTCTGGTAGACACAAAGGTTGTCAATTTACGATAGACACAAAAAGCTGGAGTAACTCAGCAGAACAGGCAGCATCTCCGGAGAGAAGGAATGGGTGACGTTTCGGGTCGAGACCCTTCTTCAGATTATTTCTGATTCATAATTATTTCTGATCAGTTGCATTGATAAGAAAAATGGAAATTCAGTAGGCTGGAAGAGCTATTCAAAGCAGCAAGATTGGAGTGAGGTGCAAACATATTTTGAGAAGATGATTTACCAAATAATGTCAAACCCGAGATAATGATTTTATAATCAAGAACAAAATCCATACCCGCAACGTCGGATCAGGGATTGAATGAAAATGGTGGCACAGTTGAACCACTGCCTCAGGCCCATTGACTCAGAATCAATCCTGACTTTAGGTGCCATCCATGTGACTGCATGGGTTTTTCCTGGTACTTTTGTTTCCTCCCACATCCCAAAGATGTGTGAGTTGTTGGGATGATTAGCCAGTGTAAATTGCCCATAGTTTGTAGATGAGTGCTAGAATTTGGGGCAATTCATGAGAATGTGGGGAAAATGAGGGGGGTGGGGTGCAAGGGTTTAACGTGGGATTAGTGTAAATGACATGGTGGTTAGAGTGCATTGAGTGGCCTGGTTAAATGCTGTATATTCCTAGTGAAAAGCAAAGTTTATGCCTTTGCAAACCCACTGGAGTCAATTTACTCAAGTAGCTAGTGGAGAAGAAAGTTTATTTGAAAATTAAGGTCCAAACTTCAGTTATTTCTATTTGTTATGTACTGAACAGAAAGCAGAAAATGGGTAACATGGGAAAACAAAATACACGCTATTTAATGAAAAGGAACTGCAGATGATGGTTTATACCAACGATATAGACAAAACGCTGGAGACAAAACGCAGGCAGCGACTCTGGCGAAAATGGACAGGCGACATTTGAGGTTGGGACTATTCTTCAGACTGAATCTGAAGATTCTGAAAGGAGGGTCCTGACCCAAACGATGCATGTTCTTTATTTTATTTGTTAAAAGCATTTGGAATTCAGCATCATCAATCAGTTAACCATTTAATCTGTGGTTACGAGGCATGTGGCCAGGGTTTCTGCTGTTGTTATACACATGTGCTAGAAGCAATGCCATCAGACGGAGACTAGAATCTATCCCTTTTGTTTCTGCCTAGAATTCCACTTTGTCGAATGAAAACATCCAGCTGAAAAAGAACATATCAGCCCTCATAAAAACTGCTCGTCAGGAAATTATCCGCAAGGATGAAGAAATTAATAGGCTGAACAGAAGGTGAAATAGATAAGACTTAAATTCAAATTTAAATAAATTGGTTACTTATATTCTGCAAAACGTATATAATATGCTTTAACAATAGACAATAGGTGCAGGAGGAGGCCATTTGGCCCTTCGAGCCAGCACCATTCAATGTGATCATGGCTGATCATTCTCAATCAGTACACCGTTCCTGCCTTCTCCCCATACCCCCTGACTCCGCTATCCTTAAGAGCTCTATCTAGCTCTCTCTTGAATGCAGTCAGAGAATTGGCCTCCACTGCCTTCTGAGGCAGAGAATTCCACAGATTCACAACTCTCTGACTGAAAAAGTTTTTCCTCATCTCAGT
This sequence comes from Rhinoraja longicauda, assembly GCF_053455715.1. Classification (NCBI taxonomy): domain Eukaryota; kingdom Metazoa; phylum Chordata; class Chondrichthyes; order Rajiformes; family Arhynchobatidae; genus Rhinoraja; species Rhinoraja longicauda. The sequence goes on along the minus strand of NC_135957.1, from coordinate 72,784,175 downwards.
TCTAAATGGCCTACCCCTTATTCTTAAACTGTGGCCCCTTGTTCTGGACTCCCCCAACATTGGGAACATGTTTCCTGCCTCAAACGTGTCCAGCCCCTTAATAATCTTATACGTTTCGATAAGATCTCCTCTCATCCTTCTAAATTCCAGTGTAAACAAGCCTAGTCGCTCCAGTCTTTCAACATATGACAGTCCCGCCATTAACGGTGTGGCTGCAGAATTGTGGAGTCACCATTAGGAGTGAGGATTTCACAAAGGAGTGAAAGACCAGTGGATAACCAAATAAGAAGCAGGAGCATTAGTCCTTTGTTTATGTTCTGCCATTCATCCAGGCAGTGACTGTTTTTTCCACCTTAACTCCACCCTCCTGTACTATTTCCACATTTATACTTAGAGATATGTTTTTAGAGATACAGCATGGGAACGGGCCCTTTGGCCCAAAGAGTGCAAGACAACCATTGATCATCTGTTCATACTACTTCTATGTTATCCAACTTTGCATCCAGTCCCTGCTCGCTAAGGGCAATTTACAGAGGCCAATTAACCAACAATTGCCACACGTCTTTGGGATGTGGGAGGAAACCCACGCGGTCACGGGGAGAATGTGGAAACTCCAAGTAGACAGCTCATGAGGTCAGGATTGAACCCGGGACTGGTGCTGTGAGGCAGCAACTCCAGCAGCTGTGCCACTGTGCCTTTGATTCCCCATAATCTGTAGAAATCTACTGCTGCCTGTTTAGAATGAAAATGACTGAACCTCCTCTGCCCTCCATCATAGAGAATTGTGATGATTCATCACTTCTACATAAATAGATTTCTCATCTCAGTCCTGATTCTCCTATCCTTTATTCTAAGACTGTGACCCCCTTGATCTAATCCTCAACCAGGTGAAATATCCTCCCTGCAGGCAGCCATTCAAGCCATGAAAGAGTTTTATAAGCTTCAATGACGTCTTATTTTTCTAAATTCTAGAGAATACAGGCCTAGTTTGCTTAGTCTCTCCTTGAATGGCAAACACAACGATCTAGTGCATCTTTATTTATTCCCTAGATAGACACAAAATGCTGGAGTAACTCAGCGGGACGGGCAACATCTCTGGAGAGAAGGAAAGAATGGGTGACATTTTGGGTCGAGACCCTTCTTCAGACGCAACCCGAAACATCACCCATTCCTTCTCTCCTGAGATGTTGCCTGCCCCGCTGAGTTATTCCAGCATTTTGTGTCTATCTTCAGTGTTAACCGGCATCTGCAGTTCCTTCCTACACATTTTATTTATTCCCTTTCTGGCAAGCATTACGATGCCATTTGATACTGATTTTCAGTAACGTGCACAAGAACACCCACATTACTTTGATCATCAACATTTCCCAATCTGAGACCATTTAAAAAAAAAAATACACACCTTTTCTGTTTTGTGCACCAAAGTGAATGACCTTATGTCTTTCCATTTTGTTTTCCAACTCTCACTTGCTTTCCAACTCCCCTTTGATTATTTTGATACTTGCCTACATTAAGGGGTATTTTAAAGTAACTATTTAACCTACCAGCACACCTTTGAGAATTGGGAGGTGAGTGGAGAACCTGTCAGACACCCTTGCAGTTACAGGGAATGTGCAAACTCTACAGACAGCATCCAAGACCAGTATCAAGCCCACTCTGCTGGAGTAGTGGAGTAGTGAGGCAGCAATAATAACCAGCAAGCTCTTAAACCTGGAGAGATTTTATAGAAGCAAAACCTATAACCCATGACTTACATTCTTGCTTAGGAATAAGTTAAGGGCATCTACACACCATTCTTTTGGCTATGTATATCTGTGACCTGCGGTTTAGTAAATAGTTTCTTTTTTAAAAAATTCAGGCAATCGGTGAATTGGATTGGAAACCCATGTCTCCGACGTTACCAGAATCATCCCACGGGGTCGATAAATGTTCCGATATCATCACAGAACGACGGCACCTATTCCAGACAGAGTCTTCCTTGTCCATCCAGATCTGCAAATGTTGAGCAGTGCTTGCTTACACCTCACCTAAATGAAGAGGGAAACTGTCCCAAAGCTCGACTACTTGACTGTGGAAGTACGATTTTGGAACCAAAGAGCCAATGTAATTTACCAAGAAATGTCAAATCTCTTTCTAGCCTTCATTCAGTTGTAGGCAGAGAGCATTCTTGTAAGTTTCTCTCGCATACAAGTATTGTACCACCTCTTAAACCAAATGTCATCAAAGATAAAGCAGAACTGCCTCCTTGCAAGGAGGGGAGAGGAACTGAGAAATCGAATGGAGAGAATTCGGTTAAACATGGGACTGTTGAAAAGTTGTATGTTTCTGAGCTATTGGGCTCTGGAAATAAACACAAAGAACTCCATGCTGCAGAAAAGACTGAGAAACAAGGGCAAGCTTCTCTGAGTACAAAACCGCATTCTGAAGTGAGTAGCACAGCTCGACATACTCCAGAAGAAAGGTCAGACAAAGTCAAACATCGCCTTGGTCCGGCCTCATTTTCTGGCACGTGTGGAAACAGTGCAGGTTCAAAAGAATCAAAAAGCAACGTTGAAAAGGAGGAAAGACGTAAAGAGAAAGTGGCAAAGAAAAGTGACCCCAGAAGCAGGGAGCAGGTAACGGACAGAAAAAAGGATCAGAAAAGTAGTCGGGAAGAGGCCAAGGGCAAACAAAGAGATGACCGGTTAAGAAGTCGATCTTCTCAAAAGGAGAGAGAGCCGGAGAGACGTCATTGTGAAAAAAGAAAGGATTCATCAAAATTGCCAAGTCCTTCTAGCTCCTGTAAGTATTCTCGGAGCACTTGTGTGGCAGTGAACCACTCTTCCTCAAAAGAGAAAATAAATCAAAAGACTGAGAGTAAGAGTTCGGGAAAGGAAAAGAGCACCGGGGACAGCAGAGACCGAAAAAGTAAATCGTCAAACGGGAAAGTACAAGATGAAGACACTGGCAAGGAGAGTGTCGGGCAGAGTGGCAAAAATAACAGCAGAAGCTTAAACAAAGATGAAAGTAAAAAGGAAAAGGGTAAGTGTGAGCCCAAAGAAAATCAGAGGGACCACAGTGTTCACAGACACTCGTTACGGAATGGAAGGGACTACGTTGACAAGGAGCGTCAAAGTAAAAAAGACAAAACTAGAGTGACTGAGGGGCATGAAAGAACAGCGAAAAGACATTGTACAGGAGATCCAGCGCATGGTCACGGTACAGGCAGCCAGCAGAGCCGAACAGGTGAGCAAAGCTCAGTAAGGGACTCTGATCCCAAATTGCATTTTATGGAAACACTGCAGCTTACCATTTCTCCTGTGAAGAAACCACATGCTGCTCCTGCTCCTCCTGCTGCTCCTCCTCCTCCTGCTCCTCCTCCTCCTCCTGCTGCTCCTGCTGCTCCTCCTCCTGTTTCTCCTGCTCCTCCTCCTCCTGTTTCTCCTCCTCCTGTTTCTCCTGCTGCTGCTCCTGCTCCCGCTCCTGTTGCTGCTGCACCTGCTTGTGAGTTGGAAGTGCCTTGCACACGGGTGCTCGATGTGGATGGGGTGGTGGAACCTGTTGGCAGAATGGCCTCCGAGAAGAGTGACATGAGTAACGAGGGAAGTTCCAACAAGGTTAACGAAGCAAAGAGCAAAGAATCCAAATCCACTGAGATGCAGTTGGCAGAAACTGGGTCTTCTGCTCCATCAGCTAATTGGGAACCTGCAGAATGTGAAATGACGCCCTCTACCCTGCTAAAGGGAGACGAAATGGAGGAAGACTTCGAAGTAATATTAGTGGACGATTCTGACACGGTCAAGTTAACTCAAATTGTTGTGGAGACAGTGGGAACCGTGGAAGTTATCAGTGAAGCCGTTTCTGAAGAGGATGCAAGTTCTGCACCACTTGTGGAAATTGATGCTGATAAGTGTTCTGCATTGGAACAAAGACCTTCGGAAGTTGACAAGAGTGAACTGAACACAACATCCCAACAGCTTATAGAAGTTGACTGTACCATTGATGGGCAATGTGGGGATTCGGATTGTCCAGTTGAAACTGCCAATGCAACAAGCAGTGAAAATGTTCTTTCGCTCTCTTGTGCTGGAAACCCTGAGGTTTCCGGCCAACCTCTTATTGTCACTGCAACATTTATTGCACAATTGCCAGCTATTGCAGAACCAGATTCAACTGCCCACGAACAGCAGCAGACAACTGGCAGTGTGACAGATTCTTTAAATGTTGCCACATCAATTAAAAAATCTTGTGTACCCGAAGACCTGGAAGACAACTCCATTCAGAGCATTGACTTCACCTACATTGGGTGCATCGGTGCCCCGATCAGTCCTTTAGCCAGTCCGCAACGACCCGTCAGAGCTTCAGCATTGGAGAAATCGGGTATATCTGCAGAGAGAGTTGTTGACCACAAAGGTAAAAGCACGTGTTTTTTTCCCTTGGTGTGTGTATTTTTGGACAGAATTCGTACACATGAAGGTTGTCAATACTGACATGAACTACCGCAAGTGCACCTGCGTTTTTCGTGAAACAGATGGCACCTTACTCAAGTTGTCATCCTGTAACTAAATCTTTTTTTTTAACTGTTTTGTTTTTAACTTCTCCATACAGAGTAGAGTGCGGAATGAAGCACTTGGAGTCATAATCATTCAGTGCCAAAACAGGCGCTTCAGCCCAACATGCTTTTGCTGACCAAAATGTCCACTCCAAACTGGTCCCATGTGTTCATTCCTGGCCAATGTCCTTGTCAACCTCTCCTATCCATGTACCTGTCCAAATGTCTTTAACATGTTGCTATTGCACCTGCTTCAAATACTTCATCTGGCAGCACATATGATAGTTCCAAAAAAGTTCCTGTGAAAATCTTTCTCCTTTCACCTCAAATCTATACTTGTGTACATCTTCATTCATAGTATTGGATTATTACTATTGTCATGTGTACCAAGGGGCAGTGAAAATCTTTGTTTTCTGACTGGGCCTTGTTCACAACTTTCTGCAACTTCTTGTGATGTTGGTAGAGTAGTGGCCAAGCCAAACTGTAAATCGAACTGAAAGAGTGCATTCTGAGCTGCATCTGTCAAAATTGGTACGAGTCATTGTAAACTTGCTGAATTTCCTTAATCGCCGGCAGAAGATCTGTTAGTATGCTTTCTTGGCTTTAGTGTCAACCAGACCAAGTGGACCCGTTGGGCCCAAGCCTCTCCTGCATTGGTGCAGCACCCTCCCCTCTCCCTCCCCTCTTTCCCCTCCCCCTCCCCTCTTTCATCCTCCACCCCTCCTCCCCCCTCCCTCCATCCCCTCCCTCCATGGGAGGGGATCTTATCGAAACATATACGATTACTAAGGGGTTGGACACGTTAGAGGCAGGAAACATGTTCCCAATGTTTGGGGAGTCCAGAACCAGGGGCCACAGTTTAAGAATAAGGGGTAGGCCATTTAGAACGGAGATGAGGAAAAACTGTGGTGTCATCAGCAAACTTGTGAATGAAGGTAGACTAGATTTTGACTATACTGTTGTGAGTGTGTAGGGAGTTTAGTGAGAGGCTGAGAATGCACTGGTGTTGAGATTTATCATGGAGGATGATTTGTCATCTAACCTTACTCAATGTGGTCTATGGATCAAGTGTCTTTAAATAAATATAAAGAGGTACACAAATTCATGAGAGGAATAGATCGGGTAGATGCCCAGAGTAGGGGAATCGAGAACCAGAGGACATAGGTTTAAGGTGAGGAGGGAAAGATTTAATAGGAACCTGAGGGGTCACTTTTACACACAAAGGGTGGTGGGTGTATGGAACGAGCTGCTGGAGGAGGTAGCTGAGGCAGGTACTATGGCAACGTTTAAGAAAAATGGAAACAGGTACATGCGCAGGGTAGGGTTAGAGGGATACGAGCCAAACGGAGGCAGGTGGGACTGGAGTAGATGGGGCATGGTCAGTGTGGGCAAGATGGGCCGTTTCCACGATGTTTGACTCTATGACTCTAAATCAAGGATCCAGTTACAGAAGGAGTTATATAATCCTAGGTCCAGGAGTTTGGAAATGAGGGTTGAAAGTATGGTGTGAAAGGCGGAGCGGTTGTCAATAAATGTTGGCCTTCATAACAAGAGGAGTTGAGTATAGGAGCAAAGAGGTCCTTCTGCAGTTGTACAGGGCCCTAGTGAGACCGCACCTGGAGTACTGTGTGCAGTTTAGGTCTCCAAATTTGAGGAAGGATATTCTTGCTATTGAGGTCATGCAGCATAGGTTTACTAGGTTAATTCCCGGAATGGCAGGACTGTCATATGTTGAAAGACTGGAGCGGCTAGGCTTGTATACACTGGAATTTAGAGGGATGAGAGGGGATCTTATCGAAACATATAAGATTATTAAGGGGTTGGACACGTTAGAGGCAGGGAACATGTTCCCAATGTTGGGGGAGTCCAGAACCAGGGGCCACAGTTTAAGAATAAGGGGTAGGCCATTTAGAACGGAGATGAGGAAAAACTTTTTCAGTCAGAGAGTTGTAAATCTGTGGAATTCACTGCCTCAGAAGGCAGTGGAGGCCAATTCTCTGAATGCATTCAAGGGAGAGCTATATAGAGCTTTTGAGGATAGCGGAGTCAGGGGGTATGGGGAGAAGGCAGGAACGGGGCACTGATTGAGAATGATCAGCAATGATCACATTGAATGGTGGTGCTGGCTTGAAGGGCCGAATGGCCTACTCCTGCACCTATTGTCTTTTGTCTAAATAGGAATCTGATGTAGGTGCCTTTCTTATCCGGATGTTTCAGGGATGAGTGTAGGGAGAGGGAGATGGCATCTGTCGTGGAATTGTTGTGACGGTAGTTAAATTACTGTGATCAAGGTTGTCTGGGAGGCTGGAGTTGATGTCTTTTAAATCTTACAGTTGTACCCGTCTCTATCACTTCCTCTGGCAGCTCATTGCAGATAAGAATTTCATTGGGACGGATGACAATAAAACACTTGATTCTTCCGTGTGGAAAAACGTTCCCCCTCAGGTCGCCTGTAAATCTTTCTTGTTTCATCTTAAAGCTATGCCCTCTAGGTTTAGACTCTTCTACCATATGTATGCCGCTTTGAGGTATTTTATGTACCTCTATAGGGTCACCCCTCAACCTCCTATGCTCCAGGGAAAAAAAGCACCAGATTATCCACTCTCCTGATAATTCAAGACCTCCAGCTGGTCTTGTGTATCTTTGTGTATCTTTTTTAAACGCTTTCCAGCTTAATGACATCCTACTGGCTACTTTCCCTCCACTCCTCAGTCTAGATGAGGAATCCCAACCCGAAATATTGGCAGTCCATTATCCTCACAGATGCTGACTGATTTGCGAGTTCCTCCATCAGCTCTCCTTTTTTTTCCTCCGGATTCCAGCATCTACGGCCTCTTGTGCCTCCTACGTGTCAGATATTCCAAGTGTGGTCTCACCAACGTCTTGTACATTTGTAACATGACATGCCAACTCTTCTGCTCAATGCCCTGACCGATTTTAGGCAAACGACCTAAAGCATCGCCTATTCATGTCTTCCAGAGATGCTACCTGACCCTTTATTCTTTACTTTTGTCTACCAGTTGCTAACCATTGCTATTGCCAATATTACATAGAAATTTAAACCAAGGGTTCTCTTGGATATAAACACTACTTTGAAGTATCTTTTCTTAACTTCCTCATGGACTCTGTCAACTAGCTGAGGTAAACTAAAATAATTATTGAAGAGAATAGATTTTATTCAGAAAACATAAAAAATAATGACCATTATCTAATTGGGTTCCTTTTGAGATTCTTCAAAGAATTTAAACCCTAATTTGATCAGGCAATCTGTAAAGAATGTTAACTTTCTTTTCTTGCCTGAGTAGAAAACAAGTTGCACAGTTACTGGTTTTGGAAGTCAAATTCTTTTCTTGAATGATAACTGAATGAGTTACTATTTTTATCGTGAAAGTGGAAAGTGTTCGCTGTTATTTGTAAGACTTTATTAATTATAATTATGAATGACAAACAATATTGTATGGAAGTTTTCTGAATTAGTAAATGCATTCTAAGATTTCTTAAATTTTTGTTTGTCTGTCCAGATTCTAAAGAGAAAATCCAAGAGAGTTGTTCCTTAAGCAGTTGCACTCTGGAGTTGAATAAAGAAAATCAGGAGCCTTTGTGTAAAACAGGAGTTAAAACCTGGGAAATTTCAGAAGAAATAGAAGAAGGAGAAATTTTGAGCGAGGTGGATGAATGTGCATCTCAAGAGAAGAAACCAGCTAGTAATGTTCAAGTGGTAAAAGAGAGCAACAATGAAGAGACGGGTAATCCTGGTCAGAGCCCAAGTGAAAAGGAAACGGATCTGGCAAATCCTGATGAATCTGCTGTAAAATCGTCCACTGAAGTATTACCCAAAATTAAATCCGTTAAAAAACGAGGAAAATCAAAAGGTGTGTCATCAAGTCAAGATTCTGAAGGATTGAAAATATCTTCACTGAGTACTATTGAAAAAAAACGAATTAAATCCTCAGTTACTGATTTAATGGAAGCCCTAAAGGTTGCTCGAAAGATCATCCGACGGAAGTACATGAAACTTCATAAACAATTTGAAATCCGCAGGTTTAAACGAATTATTGAGATTGCCATTGCAGAATTCATCTCCATAGTTAAACGGTCCAAATTCCCAAAGTCCAGGAGAGAGCACAAGAGTTCCATCTGTGCAATGATTGAGGCCAAACTATCACAGGCTAAATCTAATGGGATTGTAAGCAGTATTTTCTCACAACAGGCCCCAAATATGAAAGAAAAACTGTGGATGTTTGTGGAAAAGCAGTTTGATTTTATATTTGACATGACACGCGAGACCTTCATCTCTTGTGATAATATAAGTCTGGAACTGGCCTTGGAGGAGGAAAGGAAAAATGAGAAGTTGATCAAAAGTAAGAAGAGAAAGACGGTGGTTAAGCACAAAGTTGACAAACTTTCAAAGTTGAAAAGATCCCTGTTCTTGGAGCCACTTTTGGCAAATAATGTTTCGAGCAAAAAGAATTCTGAGAGAAAGAAACTAACTGCAGATGGGAGCAGACAAAAAGAAAGTACACAGTCAAACAAACATTCAAAGAATTGTATTGAGCTTACAGCTGGTGGTGTCTCCAAAGAAAACTCTCAGCCTTCCACTAAAGTCAAAAACTTCTTGTCCTTGAATCAGATGAATTCAAATGCTTCAAGCGACTCACTGATAAATTCCAACTTCACTAAAGACTCCCATGAGAAAACTGAACTTGGCATTCTGACGGAACAACAGGCCTCTACTCTAACCTTTAACCTGGTAAGCGACGCTCAGATGGGCGAGATATTCAAGTGTTTGTTGCAGGGGTCGGATCTGTTGGAGCAAGGGATTTCAACGCTGGAATGTAATTCTTGGCCTGTCCCTGAGAAGATGCACCATGATGGCAACTCGATTCTGTCTGGTGCTACTTCCACATCAGAGAAAGTTTCTACAGTGTCCCAGGGAGATAGTATATCTTGGCCTCCCGTCACACCAAATAAGCACACTGTTGGGTTAAGACCGCCACTCAATATAGATATTTTGGATGAAAGCTGCATGCTTGAAATCCCTGATAAACTGGTCCACAACAAAGACACTCAGATGATCAGTCTACCTGAAGGTTCAATTAGCCAGAAGGTAATAGAAACGAGTTCAGCTCCACAAATGCCTACCTCTGTGTCCTCTATTCTGATGGAGGATCTGGCAGTTTCTCTTACGGTCCCCTCGCCTCTTAAATCAGATGGGGAAATCAGCTTCTTAACATCACAGAATGAATTATCCTTGCCTGGTGAAGTGAGCGAGTCCATTTTGACCAGCCATTACAGTGAAAACGCTGTCCTCGACGAGGAGGATGCCTTGGAGCAAGATATTCACTTGGCTTTGGATTCGGACAATTCTAGCAGCAGGTCCAGCAATTCCTCGATGTGGAACAAGCAGATGTCTTCCTTTCAGTATCAAGGCCACTCCCCAATGCAGGCTGTTGTAACGGAAAAATCAAATGACCATTTCATCGTCAAGATAAGGTGCAGGACGTCCAAAGCTGACTCCCCACTACAGAGCTCACCCTCTGCTCCAGCAGAGCAGAAGAATGCGCCGTCCAAGTTGGGACCAAGTGGGGGATGCATTATGGAGACCATTGATAAGCAGACAATATTACCCGTCAACAATGTGCAAGGTGTAATTGAGGAGCAAGATCGCCTGATGTCCAAATCATTACCGACTCATTCTCTGGTTGTGGAGCATCCAGCAGATGGAGGCAGAACTCTGGAAGAGTCAGGAATGGAGGTTGGGATGCAGCCATCTCAGTTGGAGAAAGATCAACCATTAGCCAATCACTGTGCAGATCGTGAGCCATCACTTGAAACTCCCAGTGGGAAAATAAAAGGTGTCGCATTATTGACTGCAACAATCTTGGAACCCGATCCTAGTTCCAGGACCAAGAAGAGAAAACATAATGCGAAAGTGGATTCCACCCACAAAAGAGCACGTAAAGAATCTTTGAAAACCAGTGAGAAACAAAATAGCCAAACCAAGGCACAAAAGAAATCCACTTCATCAGCAAAGAAAGCTGTCAAAAAGACAGATGTTACGCCAAAAAAAACGACAACCAATGCTTGTCAGTCCACAGTGTCGTTGGCAACCAGCCTTTCTGCTAAGAATGTTATCAAGAAGAATGGTGAAGTTGTCATTGCATGGACAAGGTAGGATCTCAATTTGTGGCTTATAAGTTGTACAAAGTCGGTTAGAGCAAGCACAAAGTGTAACTCAGCGGGGTCATTTCTGGAGGAATTGATTTCAGGCGAAGGGGTAGGCTCCCCTCATCTGTATCCACTTATCAGTTTGCACACTTTGTTTTCAATCCCCCCCCCACACCACACACACACACACACACACACACTTTTCAAGCTTTCTCTCCCCACCACACACACACACACACACTCTTTTCAAGCTTTCTCTCCCCACCACACACACACACACACACTCTTTTCAAGCTTTCTCTCCCCTACTACAGAGTGGAAAAGGGTCCTGAACCAAAACATTGACTATCCATGTCCTCCAGAGATGTTGCCTGACCCGTTGAGTTACTCCAGCACCTGATGACCTGTGCCCCGAGTCATATTTGCCTGGTCTCTGTCATTTAGCTTTTATTAGGCTGTGTGGCATAAGAATTTGCAGCACAGTCCAAAGACGTGCAGGTATGTAGGTTAATTGGCTGGGTAAAATGTAAAAATTGTCCCTAGTGGGTGTAGGATAGTGTTAATGTACGGGGATCACTGGGCGGCACGGACTTGGAGGGCCGAAAAGGCCTGTTTCCGGCTGTATATATATGATATGATATGATAATACATTGTCATGACTCAAAAAGGCAGCCAGCATCATCAGAGGCCCATACCACCTTGGTCACACTCTCATTTCATTCCTGCAGTCGGGAAGAAGGTATAGGAGCTTAAAAACTGTTAATGTGCAGGTTCAGGAGCAGCTTCTACCTTGCAGGCAAAGTAAACCTAAAGACTCCGGCATCAGTTATTCCAGTGCCTTGTGTTGTATGCAAGATTCCAGCATGTGCAGTTCCTTTTGTCGAAACCTAACTAAAGACTTATCCTTTTAAATAACTCGTGCTCCCAACCAATGTTCTCTGACTGAAGCGTTTCTAGCACTCTGCTTTTGAACTTCATTTGGACCTTGGAAATTTTATTTCACAGGTGTGTTTCTCTTTTGTCTCTTTAAGTTTGCTTTAAATGATGTTGTGTAATCCTGTTTTACGGTTTATTTTTCAGGGACGATGATAGATCAATACTGTTGGATTGCCAACAGAAAGGGGCAAATGAAGAAACTTTTAGTTACATATCGAGAAAACTACAAAGATCTCCACGACAGGTAAACACGGGTTCCTGAAAGATGAAGAGTAATTTAACTCTAGCATTTAATTTTAATTTTAATTTAATTTTAGCATTTAAGTTACTCCAGCATTTTGTCTATTGACCTGCTGAGTTACTCCAGCATTTTGTGTATCTCCCCCCACTCGCAACAAGGACAGAATCCCCCTCGTTCTCACCTTCCACCCACCAGCCAGCGGATCCAACAAATCATCCGCCAACATTTCCGTCACCTACAACGGGACCCCACCACTGGCCATATCTTCCCATCCCCTCCCCTCTTTGCGTTCCGCAGAGACCGTTCCCTCCGTAACTCCCTGGTCCACTTGTCCCTTCCTACCCAAACCACCCCATCCCCGGGCACTTTCCCCTGCAACCGCACGAGATGCAACACCTGTCCCTTTACCTCCCCCATCAACTCCATCCAAGGACCCAAACAGTCTTTCCAGGTGAGACAGAGGTTCACCTGCACCTCCTCCAACCTCATCCATTGCATCCGCTGCTCCAGATGTCAACTTATTTACATCGGCGAAACCAAGCGCAGGCTCGGCGATCGCTTCACTCAACACCTGCGCTCGGTCCGCGTTGACCAAACTGGTCTCCCGGTGGCCGAGCACTTCAACTCCTCCTCCCATTCCCAGTCTGACCTTTCTGTCATGGGCCTCCTCCAGTGCCATAGTGAGGCCCACCGGAAATTGGAGGAACAGCCTGGGCAGCTTGCAGCCCAGTGGTATGAACATCGACCTCCAACTTTAGATAGTTCTGTCCCTCTCTTCCCCTCCTCCTTCCCAGATCTCCCTCTATCTTCCTGCCTCCACCTATATCCTTCCTTTGTCCCGCCCCCCTGACATCAGTCTGAAGAAGGGTCTCGACCCGAAACGTCACCCATTCCTTCTCTCCTGAGATGCTGCCTGACCTGCTGAGTTACTCCAGCATTTTGTGAATAAATAAGAGTAATTTAACAATCATAAAGCATATGTGGGCGGCATGGTGGCTCCTCGGTAGAGTTGCCGCCTCACAGGGCCCTTGATCCTGATTACGAGTGCTGTCTGTACGGAGTTTGTACGTTCTCCTCATGACCGCATGACCGTGCTCCGGTTTCCTCCCGCACTCCAAAGACGTAGGTTAATTGACTTTGGTAAAGATTGTAAATTGTCCTTAGTGTGTTTCGGATAGTTGGTCAGCGCAGACTCGGTGGGCTGAAGGGCTGCTTCCGTGCTGTATCGCTGAACTAAAAAACTATAAACGGTGATTTAACGGTGCAGAGGCTCCCCAGGTTACAGATGGCCTGACTTATAGAAGTCTGGCTTCACACACATTCTCGCATACAATGTTAAAGCATTTTTCAAGATAGTAACAATAAAATGTTTCAGAATGTTCATTAACGATTGGCTGCAGCATATATAGCCCCAGTATAATATAATATTTGATGAAATGAAAGAATTATAGCAAGTATGCAGAGGATATGTACAGCTTTCACAAACAGACATTTTTTGACTTGTAGAGAAATGTTAGAGTTTCTTTTAGAGTCTGAGCTGATGAGTATCTTCAGCATTTTCTTGTCTTTTTTTTCAGTTGTGGCAGTTTTTGCTTTTAAATTGATTGAACCTTTGTCTTTGATTTGGTAAATTCCGGGTTGAAACCCTATCCAAGGCTTGAACCCATAATCTAAAATGATATAGTTCAATATTAAGGGTGTTATATGCAGTCAACTTGCCCTAAAAATAAGCTAATCCATCAAGTCAATTTAGTGCCGTATTGATGTAGGAGTATCACCCTTGTTCTGTTTAATGTGAATCCCTTAAACTAGATATTCTGATTGATTATGAATAATATTACTGGAAATATTAGAAAATAAATCAACGTGTGACCAAAGACGTAATTCAATTGTATTTTGTGTTTCAGGTATCGGAAAGATTATTTTGTTTGATGAAGTTATTCAAAAGGACAGGAAACATGAATAACTGACAACTTCTGCATCTGAGACTTGTATTTGTTTTTCTGAGATGATTTGGGTTTTTGTGGAGAAGAAACATTAAGCTCAGGATTGATGTTGTGGTTCAGGCATAGGACACAGAGCTTCATTGCCATGGTGGTCTGCGCTTTTTCTTTCCAGCAAGCATATTTCTGAAGCGTCGGTCTACATGGACCACACTTTGAAATGGCATGCACACATGATGCAAGCAGGCGTTATACCAATTATACTCGCATCAAGTCTTGCCACCTGCCTCCCCCAGTCCCCCAAATTGAAATGTTTCTACTGGACTGACCATTGAGAAGTTCGCAACAAGTTCAATGAAGCAGATTTTAAATTCCATGATTTGTTTCCTTCCTTTCAGTGGTGTGATCGAAGTGAATTGCTTTAATAATGTTGACCCTTTTTGCACATGTATTTACATTACTGACACATGACTGCCTATCTCAGTGCATTCACCCAAGTGTGCTGTCAGATTTGTGTAGTTTGTAAAGTATAACATCCATGTGTGTGTGTGTACATAAATCTGTTCTTGCGTTTCCTATTTTTATGTGAATATATCTTTGGAAGCAGGTTTGGAACTTTTTGAAATTGATTGCATTCGTGCCTGTTTTTATAGAGTTGAACAATGCTGTACATTTGTTAATATTATAAATACACGTTTTTGAAATTTACATAAGTTGTCTTAGTATGTTTCAAACTGTGAAGACTGACTATTATTTATTTTTCTTAGGTTTCAATGTGAGAACTAAAAGCTTTTTAATCTCTTTGTTCCTGTTGTATCATGTCCAGAATGTTTGTAATGTTTAATGACAATGCAAGTATTCTTGTCCTTTTTTTAAAAAAAAATGATTGCCTTGTTTGGACATTACTTAAATACATTCTGTATATTAAAGTTTTTATATTTATCTTTTTTCCCGGGTCAGGCAGGACAAGTTTAGTGGTTTCCAATTGGTGTTATTCTGTTAGATTGAAGACTGGAATATTAAGCTGTCTTAAAAGTAACTTGCCAGCATAATAACCATTGGTTATTATTGTCATTATTAATTGTCATAAATACGGGGACGCTGCAAATTAAGAATCTGAAACATACTTTTTTTTTCAAATAAAACATACCTTTTTTTTTCCAAGGATGTTCGGAGTCCAGTGGTAGGTTTCAAGGCTTCCTTATTCACAGCTTACAGTTGTTAAATCTTCAGACAAGAGGGGCTGAATGCATCAAGACAAACTAAAAATCGGTCCACTACACTACTGTACAACTGTAATTTATCTGTACAGGTATAGATAATTTTGACCATCTCTCTCTCTCTGGTTTGGTTTAGTTTATTTTCACGTGTACAGAGTACAGTTAAAAGCTTTTGTTACGTGTTATCCATTCAGCAGAAAGACAATACATAATTACAAATCGAGGCATTCACAGTGCACAGATACATGAAAAAAGGGAATAACATTTAGTGCAAGATAAAGCGAGTAAAGTCCGATCAAGGATAATCCAAGGGTCTCCAATGAGGTAGAGAGTAGTTCAGGACTGATTTCCAGTTGTGGTAGGATGGTTTAGTTGCCTGATAACAGCTGGTTGTCTTTTCATTGGCTCGATTGTAATCATGTATTGTCTTTCCACTGACTGGTTAGCACGCAACAAAAGCTTTTCACTGCACACGTGACAATAAACTAAACTGTATCAAACTGTGTAAAAAAAAAAAACTATCTCCTGGCTACCTCTTGTACACATGTAGAACTCACTGACCATCAATTTCAACACTAATTTCCATCCTGCTCTTAAATATACTTGGACCATCTCCCTACCGTTTCTGGATCTCACCATCTCCATCACAGGAGACAGACTAGTGACCGACATCTAAGAGTCTGAAGAAAGGTCTCGACCCGAAACGTCACCCATTTCTTTCTCTCCAGAGATGCTGCCTGACCCGCTGAGTTACTCCAGCATTTTGTGTCTACCTTCGATTAAAACCAGCAACTGCAGGTTTTTTTTGCTATGTGTCTACCAATCTCCTGGGTCATGTCCCTTCCTTGTTGGTCCTGCTCTCAGTGGGCTGTCGATTGTCAATACCTCATTACCACAGAGTAAATAAAGGTTTGGGTTTGCACAGATCCGAGTTTTAATCAGTTCTAACTGGTTCAGGATGGCAGATGGACTGGGGTTACCCGAGTTCTTTGTCCCTGGGCTCAAGTTGCTTCAGCTCACAGATGGTTCTTTTCAAGGCGTCAGCAGTTTCGAATAGACTCACTCCAGGAATTCCCGGCTCCAGAGTCAAGTTCATTATCACGTGTACAAATACAATGAGGTACAGGTGCAATTAAAAATCTTACCAATAGCACCATCATTCAGCATGGAAACAGGCCTTTTGGCCCAACTTGCCTATGCTGACCAAGATGGCCCATCTACATCATAATGCTGTTAAATGTTTTGCTATTAACTGTACCCATTGTAGAGTCGCTGAGTTACTCCAGCATTTTGTGGTCTGAGTTACTCCACCACTGTGACCTTAACTATACACATTGCCCTTATCCTTCCATAGTGCAACACCTCACAAGTGTCGGGATAAAACTCCATCTGCCATTTCTGCCCCCATTTCTGTAGCTGATCTGTAATTGATTTATATCTTGTTATTTCCTTTAACGGTCTTCATCACTGTCTGCAACCCCACCAATTTTACTGTCATCTGCAAACTTACTAACCAACCATTTTCTCCCTGGATGTGATGATGACGGACAGGTTCATGGGGAAATGGGAAGGGCAATTGTAATAGCATGCAACTGGGAGCTTGGGATAGCCATTGCAGACAGATGCTCTGCAACTCTGTCACCTGGGCTGTGCTTGGTCTCACCAATGTAGGGGAAGTCACAACGAGAACGCTGAACTACAAAAGATGAAGTTGGAGAGAGCACACATGAATCTTTATCTCAACTGGAAGGGCTTCTTAGGTCCGTGGATGGTGGTGAGGGAGGAGGTGAAGAAACAAGTGTTGCATCTTCTGCGGTTGCAGGGGAGGGGTGAGCAGACCAGAGCGAGTGGTCCCTGCAGCAGGTGGGGGAGATGTGGCGAGGACCATTCCTGACGATACTCGCCCTTTTCTGGATTTCTCCCATCTCGCGAGCCAAACTATCCACTGGCATTCATCATAAACTGCTTCCCACAGCTACCTTGATCACACGGGTGGGTTCCCACTGTTTATTTTTGGTAAGGATGCCATCCCTTTCTCCCAGCATCTGCTCAAGATGCCTTGCATAACCAGAGCGTGCGAAATGTCCTGATGCAGGATATCAACCTGAAGAGTTGATCATTTCCACAGATGCTGTCTTGCACACCTCGAGCAGATTGTTGCTCCAGATTCCAGCTCCTGCAGTCTCGTGCCTCCATCTGAAATGTTATTTTATGAAATGTGGCTACCCATCTGCTGTGGTTGATGGAACCCTCATACATTTCTCACCTCCTTCCATCTCACCATCCCAAAGTTAGAAACATAGAAAATAGGAGCAGGAGTAGGCCATTAGGGACTGTGATCATGGCTGATCATCCAAAATCATTACCCCTTTCCTACTTTTTCCCCACATCCCATGGTTCCGTTTGCCCTAGAGCTAAATCTAACTCGCTTGAAAACACCCAGTTAATTGGCCTCCACTGCCTTCTGTGGCAGAGAATTCCACAGATTCACAACTCTGGGTAAAAAAGTTTTTCCTCATCTCAGTCCTAAATGGCCTACCCCTTACTCTTAAACTGTGACTCCTGATTCTGGACTCCCCCAACATCAGGAACATTTTTCCTGCATCTAGCCTGTCCAATTCCTTCAGAATTTTATATGTTTCAATAAGATCCCCTTTCATCCTTCTGCATTCCAGTGAATACAACTCCAGTCGACCCATTCTTTCATCATATGTCAGTCCTGCCATCCTGGGAATTATCCTGGTGAACCTACGCTGCACTCCTTCAATAGCAAGAATGTCCTTCCTCAAATTAGGAGACCAATACTGCACACAATACTCCAGGTGTGGTATCACCAGGGCCCTGTACAACTGCAGTAGGACCTCCTTGCGCCTGTACTCAAATCGTCTCGCTATGAAGGCCAACATGCCATTTGCTTTCTTCACTGCTTGCTGTACCTGCATGCTTACTTTCAGTGATTGATGTACAAGGACACCTAGGTCTCGTTGCACCTCCCCTTCTCCTAATCTGACAACATTTCCTCCACAACTCCCTGGTCAACTCGTCCCTTCCCAACCAAACCCTCTCCAGGTACTTTCCCCTGCAACCGCAGGAGATACATCACCTGTCCCTATACCTCCCCCCTCGACTCCGTCCAAGGAGCCCGACAGTCTTTTCAAGTGAGGCAGAGGTTCACTTGCACCTCCTTCAACCTCATCTACTGTATCTGCTGTTCCAGGCGTGGACTCCTGTATATAAGCGTAGGCTCGACGATCATTTCGCTGAACTCCTCCGCTCGGTCCGCCTAAATCTACCTGATCTCCCGGTTGCTAAACACTTTTACTCCCCCTCCCATTCCTCCATTGTCAAAGTGAGGCCCAAAGCAAATTGGAGGAACAGCACCTCATATTTTGCTTGGGAAGCTTACACCTCAGCGGAATGCACATTGACGTCTCTAACTTCAAGTAGCCCTTGCTTTCCCTCTCTCCATCTCTTCCCCCTTCCCAGTTCTCCTACCAGTCTTACTGCCTCAGACTACATTTTATCTCCGAACCGCCCACTCCCCTGACATCAGTCTGAAGAAGGGTCTTGGCCCGAAACGTCACCCATTCCTTCTCTCCAGAGGTGCTACCTGTCCCGCTGAGTTATTCCAGCATTTTGTGTCTACCTTCGATTTAAACCAGCATTTGCAGTTCATTCCTATCCATTCAGATAATAATCTGCCTTCTTGTTCTTGCCACCAAAGTGGATACCCTCACATTTATCCACATTATACTGCATCTGCCCACTCACCCAACCTATCCAAGTCACCCTGCAGCCTCACAGCATCCTCCTCACAGCTCACACTGCCACACAGCTTTGTGTCATCCGCAAATTTGGAGATGTTACATTTAATTCCCTCGTCCAAATCGTTAATATTCCCCTCCTCCCCTTTCCCTCCCCAATCCTATACTGTCCCCTCCTCACCTTTCACCTGACTAACCTCCAGCACATTATCCCCTTCATTTCCACCATCTGCAAATGCCATATTTCCAAATACATTTTAAGTAAATAGATTAGAACTAATAACATCTAATTGTTCCTCGAGATTCTCAAAACTATTCCACAACAATAAATTTATTTTGGGAATGCCATAATAAACTTTTATTTACTGGTCTTTTGTCAGTGCCCAAGAAATCACAATGTTAAGTTTCATTTTTTTGACAATCTGGCAGTGGATGAATTAATGGAATTCCAGTGCTGGCATTATTTGTGACAAGTTGATTGTCGTGAAGGCATTAGATTACATTGGAAGAATGTAATGTTCATATTTCTATATTGGAAATCTACTTAACACATGCTTTGTAGTAGTAATGTAAAAAGATTCAGTTTAATTATGAACAAATAGAATAATTAGTGTTACAAGTGTCCAACAGGGGATATTTTATACAGTGTATAAACACTAAAGGTGTTTATGGATATACCAGTAATTGAAAATTGATCAGCAGGAAACTGGACCATCCAAATCTTGGAAGTTTCACATTCAGTCTGTTATTAGTGGTGTTCTTTCTTCTTCTAGGCTGTTCCCAGAATGTGACCTTCATAAAACAAAAATCTGAATCATATTTCCTTAAAGTTAGGTTACATTTCATTAATGATATGGAATGAGATGGCTTTTACTGTAAAACATGACCACAATGCACTAAAGTAAACATTTTATCCATTGAACATGACTATAAACCATCTACTTCTCTGTTCCCAAAATTGATCATCCCCCAAGTCATCTACAGAGCAAACACTGAAAGCAAAAAAAGGGCATTTTCTGTGGTCATGCTGATTTGAAGGATCTGTCTCACACCAACATATCAATTATTTTATTGTAAGAAAATAACTGCAGATGCTGGTACAAATCGAAGGTATTTATTCACAAAATGCTGGAGTAACTCAGCAGGTCAGGCAGCATCTCAGGAGAGAAGGAATGGGCGACGTTTCAGGTCGAGACCCTTAATGGGCGACGTTTCGGGTTGAGACCCTTTAATGGGCGACCTTTCGGGCCGAGACCCTTTAATGGGCGACGTTTCGGGTCGAGACCCTTTAATGGGCGAAGTTTCAATAACGTACAAGACTGATCAACTGAAAGAACGTAGAAAGCTGTGTGGTTGTACAATTAATCAAGGTATGTACTGTAAATTAAGGACGAGTAACAGAAAGTGGACTTGGCCTCCTCTGCTTCAAAAAAAACCAATCCAAGTTTGTCCAATCTTTTCTTACAGCTGATATCCTCTAATCCAGGCAGTGTCCTAGAGAACCTCTTCCCCACCCTCTCCAAATTCTCCACATCCTTCTTATAACGGGGTTACTAGAATGGCACACAATACTCCAAATGCAGCCTAACCAAAGTTGTATTAAATAGCAACACTACTTCTTGACTTTTATGTTCAATGCCCCAACTGCTGAAGGCAAGCACCAGATGCCTTCTTCACCATATTATCTACTTTAGTTTAGGGATGTAGCATGGAAACAGGCTATTCGGCCCACCGGGTCCGCTCCAACCAGCGATCCCGTACACTCACAGGATCCTACACACTAGGGACAATTTACAATTTACACCAAAGCCAATTAGCCGACAAATCTGTACGTCTTTGGAATGAGAGAGGAAACAGGAGCAATCCCACACGGTCACGGGGAAAACATTCAAACTCCGTACAGACAGCATCCGTAGTCAAAATAGAACTGGGTCTCAGGCACTGCAAGGCAGCAACTCTACCGCTGCACCACCATGCTGCCCTTGTGTTGCTACTTTCAGGGAGGCATGGATTTGGACTCATGATCCTAATGCCTTATGCTCGGGATTATATATTTCCAAAAGAGGGTGTCTGATTTGAGGGAGGAGTTTCCAATTATCTGTCACCTTGCATGCCTTGGTGGTCATGATCGTGAGTTTAATCATTGACGTTGAAGTAACAGCTGGAGTGCAATTTTTGAACTGAAGCCATGTTGTAGTCAATGGGAAATGGACAAACTTCCAACTGGCTGCAGTCATTCAGCAAAATTGTTGCAGTTGATGAAAGGCAATCAACTGAGCCCCAGGCCATTACTACAGAAGTTCCTGCAAGAGCTACAAAGATTTAAAGCAGATTTGCATGTACGTGCCAAAAGCCAACACCTTAACAGTGTGGAAATCAATCCAAGCATCTGTAAGGGACAACATTACACCTACATCTGTGGAATTCTCTGGCCTTGTACAGGGAAATTCATATCCTGGGCTGTTTCCCATCTGCAGATGGAACATCCAGGCTTACTGGCAAGAAATTGTGGAATACATTGCCACAGATGGCTGTGGAGGCCAAGTCAATGGATATTTTTAAGGCGGGGATTGTCAGATTCTTGACTAGTACTGGTACCAGGGGTTATGGGGAGAAGGCAGGAGAATGAGGCTGAGAGGGAAAGATAGATCAGCCATGGTTGGATGACAGAGTAGACTTGAATGGCCTAATTCTGCTCCTTGAACGTATAAAATCGCAGGAATCTCGCAGAAAGCCTGTCTGCATTTCTGAACAGGGTCCCTGCCACTCTTTTACTGATGTTGTGCAGCCAATTAAGGAATTTCTTGGAAAAACATTTGTTCAGCAGAATGTAGTATAGAGTCAGCAACCCAATTTCAATAAACGGCTCCTTACATTCATACAATGTACATGGAAATGGATATGAAAACACTACTTTGGCTAAGAGAAAAAATTACACTGGCCACGATTCCCTCTTCTGACTGCTTTCCACAAGCCATCTTTTGCAAAATCCATCTCCTTTCCTAAAATTTTGATTAGACTTTCAAACCAATTTCTGCTACGCAAAAATGGCTGACATTTATTTAAGTATCAAGCAGTATCATGAGAAACAATGGTCTACAGTGTCTGAAGAAGGGCCTCGACCCGAAACGTCACCCATTCCTTCTCCCAAGAGATGCTGCCTGTCCCGCTGAGTTAGTCCAGCATTTTGTGTCTGTCTCTAGGTATATCCTTCTAATGTTATCAAAGCAGTTGTTAATGCCCCAGTCAGTAAAGGGGAAAGGAACTGTCACATTGTTAACATTGTTAGAATTTCACATTTCCAATCTGCAACCTTGTGCCGATTGTGTGTGTGAATTATGTGTGTGTGAATTTTTTAATATAATACCAACCTCTTGTGCGCCATTTCCACCATAAAGTACACACCCAATAACGTACCCTAAGAGACAAAAGACCATTATGTGGACGATTTTTTAAAAGGATCTTTGTTCTCAAATTTTATACATTTTTTAAATGATAGCTTATAATCGCTATGTTTTCTGTATATATTCTACATCTTTACTTACAGAAACAAATGGAATGCCTCCTTGTACAGTTGCAGCCCACTCAAAATTCAACTTGTCATATAAAAATCCACCCAGTATTGGTCCTACAAATGACCTGGTTTATAAAGACAAAAAAAAAGTTGTTTATTATCGAGTGTACTAAAATACACCATGGTCTTGCGTGTTACAGCATACAAATCTGTTGTTGAGAAAATTGAAATGGCACCTTTGCTCTATTTGATAAAATACTCCCTGGAAATAAACAGCAAGATCCTCTCTAAGAGCTTTCTCGCCACACCTAGAATATACTTCTGGATAATGATATTCAAGGACATATTCTTCACATCCTTCACAGAACTGTAGGGCAGGAGGCAATTCAGCACATTGAGTTCTTTGCTCATTTACAAAACTTCACCTCTGTCAGCTTTATAGACAATAGACAATAGGTGCAGGAGTAGGCCATTCAGCCCTTCGAGCCAGCACCGCCATTCAATGCGATCATGGCTGAGCACTCTCAATCAGTACCCCGTTCCTGCCTTCTCCCCATACCCCCTCACTCCGCTATCCTTAAAAGCTCTATCCAGCTCTCTCTTGAAAGCATCCAACGAACTGGCCTCCACTGCCTTCTGAGGCAGAGAATTCCATACCTTCACCACTCTGACTGAAAAAGTTCTTCCTCATCTCCGTTCTAATGCTTTCAAATGCTTAGAAGAGAATCTGCTGCTTTCCTAATCACATGGCGGTATTTCTCTCGACCTGACTGGCAAGTCAAGGGGCTACTAATGCTCCATGCAAAAGCACAATTAGTGTACTTTAGACTGTGCTTTTTTTGTAAGGTGCCAGTTATCTAAATGAGCCTGCATATGTTGCCATGTTTTACTAAAACATTAAGTTCAGATCATATTTTTCATTAATATTTGCTTTTTAAGTGTGTTTATGTCATGTGCTCTCCGTTCACGTGAATCACTGTTAGAACATGCACTGGGAAAATGTGGAGTGCAAACTATCATTTTATGGTTTGCAGACATCTACACAAAGTTCACAAGTTTTTGGAGCAGAATTAAGTCATTCGGCCCATCAAGTCTAATCTGCCATTCAATCATGGCTGATCTATATTTCCCTCTCTTACCCATTCTCCTGCATTATCTCCATAACCCCTGACATCTGTACTAAAGTGAAGTCATTTTGAGTTGAAAATTTAGGGCATAAGTTACTTAGACAGAAGAGCATTAAAACGTTCCACAATAGTTAACTACTGAATTATCTATAAGTAGCTTATCGATTGTTACCAGAAGGATTTCTAAGTAGGTAGGTACATACCCAAGACACCAAAATGCTCCAAATATTCCGGACACTATGCCTAAAGTGCCAAGTCCTTTTTCAAATCCCCTTTCACTGAACAAAAAATGCAAGTAAAACCAATTATTAAATTAAAATCTCTTTCTATTTTTTTAGTAAAGCTTCTTAAATATGTCCTATACACTGCAAGAACTCTGGAGTGATCAGATATTGTGCTGTTTCCCAACTTGTTCGGTTAACATTCCTTAATGTAATTTAATTGTCACGGATCCAGAACACATTTTTTTGTAATGAAAAGTTATCATACCTCAGGTTTAAAAATAATTGCTTAAAATACTACTCTTTAATCAGACTCAACAGTCAAACTACAACTTTTGTAACATGTAAAAGCGGGTTTACAAACATGACATTAAAAATCCTCATACGTTTTGGTTACTCATAAACAATGCAATGATATTGAAATGAACTCATTTACATAGCCAATTGGCCAATCTGATAGCCAATTTACACATGCACAAAAAAAAATCCCTATCAATTTGACATTGTGTTTGAATGAAAATACTGTCAAATAAAACTTTGGCAGAATCCAACTGGCAGTGAAGAAAGCCAATGGAATGTTGGCCTTCGTAACAAGAGGAGTTGAGTATAGGAGCAAAGAGGTCCTTCTACAGTTGT